>NC_092259.1:6401278-6408778 GCF_036320965.1 Panulirus ornatus | reverse complement strand
TAGATATATGGGAGTGGATTTGGCAGCGGATGGAACCATGGAAGCGGAAGTGAATCATAGGATGGGGGAGGGGGCGAAAATTCTGGGAGCATTGAAGAATATGTGGAAGTCGAGAACATTATCTCGGAAAGCAAAAATGGGTATGTTTGAAGGAATAGTGGTTCTAAAAATGTTGTGTGGTTGCGAGGCGTGGGCTATGGATAGAGTTGTGCGCAGGAGGGTGGATGTGCCGGAAATGAGATGTTTGAGGACAATATGTGGTGTGAGGTGGTTTGATCGAGTAAGTAATAATGGGGTAAGAGAGATGTGTGGTAATAAAAAGAGTGTGGTTGAGAGAGCAGAGGAGGGTGTTTTGAAATGGTTTGGTCACCTGGAGAGAATGAGTGAGGAAAGATTGACCAAGAGGATATATGTGTCAGAGGTGGAGGGAACGAGAAGAAGTGGGAGACCAAATTGGATGGAGTGAAAAAGATTTTGAGTGATCGGGGCCTGAACATGCAGGAGGGTGAAAGGCTTGCAAGGAATAGAGTGAATTGGAACGATGTGGTATACCGGAGTCGACGTGCTGTCAATGGATTGAACCAGGGCGTGTGAAGCGTCTAGGGTAAACCATGGAAAGTTCTGTGGGGCCTTGATGTGGAAAGGGAGCTGTGGTTTCGGTGCATTATTACATGACAGCTAGAGACTGAGTGTGAACGAATGTGGCCTTTGTTGTCTTCCTAGCGCTACCTCGCGCACATGAGGGGGAGGGGGTTGTTATTTCATGTGTGGCCGGGTGGCGATGGGAATGAATAAAGGCAGACAGTATGAATTATGTTCATGTGTATATATGTATATGTGTGTGTGTGTTTATATGTATACATTGAAATGTATAGGTATGTATATTTGCGTGTGTGGACTTGTATGTATATACATGTGTATGTGGGTGGATTGGGCCATTCTTTCGTCTGTTTCCTTGCGCTACCTCGCTAACGCGGCAGACAGCGACAAAGCAAATATATATATGTGTGGAAGAAGAAAGTTGAGAGTAAATGTGAATAAGAGCAAGGTTATTAGGTACAGTAGGGGTGAGGGTCAAGTCAATTGGGAGGTGAGTTTGAATGGAGAAAAACTGGAGGAAGTGAAGTGTTTTAGATATCTGGGAGTGGATCTGTCAGCGGATGGAACCATGGAAGCGGAAGTGGATCATAGGGTGGGGGAGGGGGCGAAAATTTTGGGAGCCTTGAAAAATGTGTGGAAGTCGAGAACATTATCTCGGAAAGCAAAAATGGGTATGTTTGAGGGAATAGTGGTTCCAACAATGTTGTATGGTTGCGAGGCGTGGGCTATGGATAGAGATGTGCGCAGGAGGATGGATGTGCTGGAAATGAGATGTTTGAGGACAATGTGTGGTGTGAGGTGGTTTGATCGAGTAAGTAACGTAAGGGTAAGAGAGATGTGTGAAAATAAAAAGAGCGTGGTTGAGAGAGCAGAAGAGGGTGTTTTGAAATGGTTTGGGCACATGGAGAGAATGAGTGAGGAGAGATTGACCAAGAGGATATATGTGTCGGAGGTGGAGGGAACGAGGAGAAGAGGGAGACCAAATTGGAGGTGGAAAGATGGAGTGAAAAAGATTTTGTGTGATCGGGGCCTGAACATGCAGGAGGGTGAAAGGAGGGCAAGAAATAGAGTGAATTGGAGTCATGTGGTATACAGGGGTTGACGTGCTGTCAGTGGATTGAAGCAAGGCATGTGAAGCGTCTGGGGTAAACCATGGAAAGCTGTGTAGGTATGTATATTTGCGTGTGTGGACGTGTGTATGTACATGTGTATGGGGGGGGGGGTTGGGCCATTTCTTTCGTCTGTTTCCTTGCGCTACCTCGCAAACGCGGGAGACAGCGACAAAGTATAAAAAAAAAAAAAAAAAAAAAAAATATATATATATATATATATATATATATATATATATATATATATATATATATATATATATATATATACCAATCAGGCCACAGCGTTAGCCTAGATACAAACAAAGCTGTAAATAGGGAGAGAGGGTGACAAGGGCATATTGTCAGTTGCAACATATAGCGAGCCCATACAAAGGACGTGACGACATACCGCTCACTAAAACATGAGAGATCTAGCACCGCACGTATGTATGTGTATAGATGTACATATATATATATATATAGCCACGGAGACAATAGGCCTGGTAGCGGCTCCACCCTGGGCCCTGATAACCTCCAAGAGACATCTAAAGCCCGGAGATTAAAGGATAATTTTGAGGTTGTGGCGAGCCATTGTTGTCGTTAATAAAGGAGTTTTGTCGAGTGGCACGTGTGAAGACGGACGCTGTTGCTATAGGCGATATATAAATATATATATATATATATATATATATATATATATATATATATATATATATATATATATATATATATATATGTGTGTGTGTGTGTGTGTGTGTGTGTGTGTGTGTGTGTGAGATACAAAAATCACTGCTAAATTTCTCTTTAACTTCCTTACGGGGACACGATGCAAAAGGTTAGCACTGTGCCAAACCATCACCATTCGCAGACTATAATACAAAGAGCTACAAAAGTCAACTGATGTATATCCGCTGCCAATCATCAATATATCCAACGCGATACAATAATGATAAGTATGATGAAATTCCAATTACTCTGTGAGGCCGGAATGAGACACCATTCGCCAATGTGGTAATAGATGAGAGGCAGAACAATGATAAATTACATTCATACGATTACATTATACACTTCTCCTCACAAGCACTTATCAATTCTGATACATAATACCAGGAACAGACATTCATGTAATTTAAGCACTTATATCACACACTGCATATCAACTCGCATACGTCCAATTAACATGAATTTACATATATATAAAAAATAATTTACTTGCCCAAATATCTGTTTCAGTAAACGAGTGGGGCCCAAGTAATATTATTACCTTATTCCTCCCCAGTGTTCATCCGAGCAAAATGTATCTCCCGTCACCACTCGGGACTCAACACATCAAATCGTTTCGTGCGAATCCTCGTAACATTTAAATAATTCTCGTGTCTTAAGGGGAACAAAAACAGTGAACCTATCATGGCTTGCCCACCCTCTCAAGCGTTGCTCTGCACGCCACTAGCCGATCACAACTAAGCACTGCATGTCTCCATTATCCCGCTCCATCTAGAGAATATAATAAATTCGCGAGTAATAATCATCATTCATGAAAAGGTGTTTGAAATACGATGACATTACATGTACATACATCAATAAACAAAGGCCTGAAACCTACAAGGAGGTTGAATATAAGACACTCTTACCTGACACGTAAATAATTCATCTACACAACAATATCCAAAAACGATAAATACTCGGAAAAGAAACAATACAGAATATGTGAAACAATGGTTTATATGACTGCAAAAGATGACCTTCTTAATGACCCTTAGATAACTTGTAAGGTTAATATTTCATCAACCAATTTGGTCTGAAAGATTAAGGAGGAGGTTGGGGTAGCTGGAAGGTTACGTTGAAGAGACGGATCCACACAGCTGATACTGAGAACCAAATCATTCACTTCCTGTACCATGTGGTAAGAAGACGCGTGGCGCATCTGCTCCCTTGATGCCCGCGTAATGTTGGCGTGGGCAGGGTAATGATGATGTCGGAAGATGACAGTGTTGGCAGGTACTGGTGTTGACATAATGTTGGTTGATTGGTGACTGTCCTGGCAAGGTATTGTTGGTGGTGGGGAAACACTGGTGGCACTGGCAGACGCTGGCGATGGTAGATAAGTTTGGGTAGGTGTTGATGTCGGTATTACACGTTTCGTGTTCGTGATGGTAGTGTTGGCCAACGACGGCGTTGGCTGATAAAAAGGCGTTGGCAGATGGTGGTGACAGGAGTTGGCATCAGGAGACATCAGGATCAAAAGAAATAGTGTTGGCAGATGTTCGTTTTGGGAGGTGACGGTGTTGGTAGATGATGGTTGTGATTAATGGCACTGGCAAATGATGGCTTTGGGAGAGGCTGCTGTTGGCAGATGGTGTTGTTGGCAGACGCATTGGCATTAGGTGCTGGAAGGCGTTGGCGTCGTTACCACTGCGGTAACTACTTGACCGGTTCTTTTCGACCGGCTTTTCGACGAGGCTTTACGTGACCGGCAGCCGGGCGGTTCTCCGGTCTGCTCTGTCACTCGTGCCGTAAACTGAAGTTACGCAACCGTCTGCCAGTTGTCCTTGATTGATCCCGACGCCCGTTTCCTCTCTTACTAACCTAATGAAGCACCAGCTGGAGGGGCAGTCCCCATACTATGTGCCGCGGGGCAAGCCAGGGCCCTTTGCGTAGATCGACCAAAAAGGAAGCCAGCTGACGATCGCGTAGGGATTGTCTCAAAGCACAAGTGTAAGAAACCGCAAGAATTACAATACCTCAAGACGTATTTAGTTACGATTGCGAATGAAGCGTTTCAGGCGCAGACGCTACTGCTGCTCATACAATCACATTCAAATACGTAATTCAATTCCATTCACTCTTCTCGTACCTTAACCTCACGGAGGATTGGGTTAAGTTGGCCATAACGACTGAGCGGAATCTCATTTCGTAGGCACTTGTTATGGAGGTAGGTTTGTCACAACCTCTGAGCGAGTACAGACAAGACTGGATCACCTGAGAGAGAGAGAGAGAGAGAGAGAGAGAGAGAGAGAGAGAGAGAATCTTACCGTAGGGAGAGAGGCATGTTGATAACATTCCTAGAGGCGTGGGTAACACTTAACTTTCTTATTGCTGGATTCAAACATCCATCACATCCACAAGAAATTACATCATCATTTCCTGAACGTTCTCATATTCTGCTTCTCCACTTTGCGAGTTGATCTGCTGTGTCGTCATCCGCGTTTCATATCATCTTAGTCTCCCCTTAAGCCACTCACCTCTCACCTGGCCTCCTGTTATGTAGCTTCCCCTTACACAGGAGTGTAGGTAGCCTCCCTTCGCCTCCCCTTAGCTACTCGCGCCTCACCTGGCTTCCCCTTATGTTACCTCCAATCACCTTTCTTCGTGCCAATCCTTCACCTGGGCTTCTCTTACCTAACCTCCCCTTATCTCCCTTTAGGCCACACCCTTCACCTGGCCTCCCCTACGTAGCCTCCCCTTACCTCACCTTGGCCACTCACCCCTTACCTGGCCTCCCCTCACCTCCTTTAGTGCCATTCGTCTTCACCTGGCCTCCCCTTACGTAGCCTCCCCTCACCTCCTTTAGTGCCACACGTCCTTCACCTGGTCTCCCCTTACGTAGCCTCCCCTCTCCCCCCTCCTAGGCCACTCACCCTTCACCTGGCCTCCTCTTACGTAGCTCTTCCCCTCGGCCACTCACCCCTCACCTTTGCAGGTTCGCAAGTAAGGAACGAACTCTGACCTTATTATGGATCACGTGTCTCGTGCAACGTGAGAGCAACCTGCGAGAAAGAGGGGAAGATCTGAGAGTGGAGTGGGGGAGAGAGGAAGATCTGAGGGTAAAGGGAGGGTGGGAGGAGGAAGATCTGGGGGCGGGGAAAGGGAGGAGAAAGATCTGAGGTTTGGGGAGAGGGAGGAGGGGAAGAAAATAGCGGGAGGGAGGGAGGAGGGAGGGAAAGTGAGGGTAAGTTATGGGGTCAACCTCTCCCAGCCCCCGACCTGAGTAACTGTGACATTTACCTTAGGTTATAGAGACGCTACCGGCTGGCGAGCCCCTGATGGTGGTGGTGATGGTGTTTGTAGTGGTTGTTGCTGTGATGGTGGTGGTGGTAGTAGATGTGATGGTGGTGATGGTAGTAGTTGTGATGGTGGTGATGGTAGGAGGGGGGTTGTGACGGTAGTAGCTATGGTAGTGGTGGTGGTGATGATGGTAGTGGTAGATGTAGTGGTGTTGGTAGTGATGGTAGTACTTGTGGTCAATGAGGCAGCACAGGAACAGAGGAAGTATGGCCTAATTCGCTCACATCCACTCTCTGGCTGTCATATATACAAAGCCCTGATATCAAAGCTCCCTATCCACATCCCAGCCCCATAGACCTTCCAGTGGTTTTCACTCAACCACCTGATAAAACCCTTGGTTCAGTCCAATGACAGCACGTCCTCCCCTATATACCATATCACTCCAATTCGCTCTTTCCCTCGCACCCTCCTGGATGTTCAGGCCTCCGAACCTTCAGAGAATCTTTCACAACATCCATCCACCTCATGAACTCCACCCCCAATTCTATGAAGTGGATCAGACGAATACACTCTCTCAAATCCAGAAACATCAAATAAAAAGAAAATACTTTTGGGCGGCTGTTTCCATATATATGTTTATCATTTACGCTTGCAGTGCGTTGCTTGCGTCAACAGGCACACAATGACGTCAGATTCCCGGGGTGAACCACCCAGCAAGCACTAATTTTCTTTCATGGAGGAAATCCTCATTATTCGCCCCCTATGATAATGCTGATCAACTGATAACTTGGTAGCTTAATTTTGTCGTCCCTTCACCAAGCTAATCCCAGCAAACATGAAGGCCCTTTGGAACACGACCGTCGGTCGGTGCGACCACTGAGCACGACCATACGACCCCTAAAGCAAGACGATACGACCCCTGAGCACGACTATACATAACCCTTGAGCACGGCGGTACGGTCCTCGTGCACGACGGCACACAGCCTCTGAGGTCGACGGTACGATCCCTGAGCACGACGTATCGGTGCGACCTTTGGGTATGATGGCGTGACCTCTGCCCCATACCGTTAAGGGTCAGGTCAAAGTGCCAGGCCATGGTACCCTAAGAGTCGTACCCTTGCCTCGTGACCAAAAGGGTTATGGGATGCTAATGAACAAGTCGTAAGCGGTTGTACAAAACAGGCGTAATTACAGTGAGGGGTAAAGACTTCATCCAACACCTCGACTTGACTAGTTCCCCCACACACACAGAGACCAGCCTGAGCATCGGTGAAGACAAGTCAGGTGAGATCACATTAATTAAGGAGGAGTGTAAGCGAATGGCATCATCCACAACCTTCTATGCAGCCTGAACCTCACTCCCTTCCTGTTCATTACCTGGATGCACCTGGGCTGCTCAACGCGCTCGCCAAAGGAATGGGATCCCCGACCATTACTAATTGAAGAGAGGCAAAGTGCATGGATATATGAGGAAAGTTGTCATGCCAGTTGATAAAGGAGAAAGGGGAGTCAGACCCAGGCTATTAATGGATAAAGGTGAGGCGGACCCAGACTATTAATGGATAAAGGTGAGTCAAACTCAGACTATTAATGGATAAAGGTGAGCCGGACCCAGACTATTAATGGATAAAGGTGAGTCAGACCCAGGCTATTGATGGATAAAGGTGAGCCGCACCCAGACTATTAATGGATAAAGGTGAGTCAGACCCAGGCTATTAATGGATAAAGGTGAGTCAGACCCAGGCTATTGATGGATAAAGGTGAGCCGGACCCAGACCATTAATGGATAAAGGTGAGTCAGACC
>NC_092259.1:6258778-6398778 GCF_036320965.1 Panulirus ornatus | reverse complement strand
ATATCATATTAACGAAACCAACTGTCCAGCCATTAGCTGGCGGCCACAGAGTAATTTCGTTTGTAAAAATAACAGTTAAAAAAAACCAGCTAAAAAGTTCCCAGCAGTTAACAGGAATAAAAACTGGCACATTTCGCGAAGGAAAAATATAAACATTTAGTGCATATCCACATGAACGAGTTTAACGGTGCAAGCAAAGGAATACTGTAAATGAGGTAGATTGAATGCACCTAGAGGAATGTTCCACGAACAGATCAGATGAAATATACAGCCAAGAGCAGATCGCACAACATGTACGGTCAACAATATGTGTGCTTCCCTTTGTCTCAGTTTCAAAGGGATAAAAACATGCGACAGGCAACTCTAATACACTCGAAACTGCTGCTACGCCCTGTTGATACTATGCTATGACAAATACTTTCGACTTATGCAACATCTCTCTCAATCTTACACCCTAATATAATGTTTCACTGGATACCTAAGTGCTCTTCTACATTCGCGACTGAAAAAGTTCAACAAAAACTGTTTCGCCCTCGACCGAAAAACAAGTGACTTTTTAGCCAATACTGAATACTGAAACTACCGAACAGCTGTCCTCCGAATACCTAGTTTTACCCCGTTAACCTTTGCCTTTACATAATGAAATATTGAATGGCTGTAATGATTCAACCATCATCATTTCTACTTACTAATTTTACCCGTGAGCGTTCAGTGATCTTAATGCTAAAAAGTGATTGCACATCACACAAATTCTACTCACTATCTAGGTTAAACTAATCACTGTCATGTAAACTGAACGTATTTAACCTCAATGTTAAACACTGTAACACTATCGCTGAGTTCTATGACAGTAAAGATGCCGTGATAGGCCCCTGGGTCTTCCTAGTATAGTACTTTCACCTCCCTGCCAAACAGTGGGTCTTCCTAACGCAGGCCAATGTCTGTCCACTAAAATAATAGCTTTAAGTGTCGCGAACCATGTATCCCTCAGTAAAACTATATTCCTACACACCAAGTGCTTTTGAATGTCATTGCCTTATGCAAGTAATCACTAGCACCTCGAGTCCAGAATGTGCACAACGAAGTGAAAAAAGAAAAAAAAAAAAAACACCATCAATGCTGCGGCCATCATGGTAAAAACAGTATTGGAATACCCTTAGCATTAAACGTAAACCAGCCGAAACACCATTTCAACTAATCTTGTACAATATTTTTGAACACAAACTGTTGTTAAAGATGATTCACCGTGAAATAATGCTACAAAACAAAGCTTAAAACATAAATCAAATGAATGGTGCTTAATATTTTCATCTAATGACTTCCTACTTATAAACTATAAATGTTACACCAGAAATTTCCTGCAGTTAAAGGTGGAAAATGTAATTCAGAGCTATGGATGAAAAAAAAAAGGTCAAGGTGAACCATACTCTTAAACCAGCGAACAGAACCTTCACTTTCCCTTCTACCCCAACCAAACGATAGGGTATTTTTTAACAAGAGGCATGTTATCCCCGCCCTCAGAAAGGTTAGCCCCCTTATACTGCTCCTCTGTATAAAATAAATGTTAAAACATAAAATGATGGTGAGCCTGATTGATAATGCTTACATGAAACTCCTATCTTAAGACTATTTGTCTTAGGGCAAGGTGAGTTAGTCATAGAAAACAAATTCACAAGCATAGTTAGAAAAAAGAGACAAAATGAAATATAAAGACAATAAACAATATACTATCAATATTCTATCAGATCAATTAATCATGTATATATCAATAGCACTGTTAATGATATCTACTTTACAATATACACTTGGCTTTGCAATACAAAATCTCTCATATTGAACTATGCAGTGCAACATGTTTGCCATTCATGTATGAAGAAGTTGCCTATGTGAAATACATTTCTCAATACATTATGTACATTTTCTTTATAGCAGGTCATGTGGACAATAAGTTTTCCTTTAAAAAGTATGTCTATTGAGTATTCTCTATTTGACTATTTCTTGAAAATCCATTTTTAATACAAATTTCAGACTTACAAATATGATTTCAATATACATTACATGCTGTATTAGATATTTCTTTTACTTTTTTTTTGAATACCCTAAAAAAGGTATATGGGCTATATGTATGATAAGTGAATGAGGTATTATTCATTATACTGTTATTGATAATGATCAAGTTCACTATAAGAATGTGGTCAAGACTTGTTAGCACTCTACATACATAAGACAACAAAAAAGAACAATTATGCCTTAAAGCAAAGATGAATACCGGTCATAAAATCATTTGATAGTTACACTGTAATTTCCTATAGTGTTGATAATCCTGTGCAGGGTTTAATATACTTAACGTTTTATGGAAAAAATACTAGTCACAAATCATTTGCTGATTTTTCAGATTTATCTGCACATTTCCATTATCACTTTCAGCTTCAGGTTAATCTGGCTAAGGTTCCCCATTTCCCTCATTCAACTAGTTCTAGTACATCATATCTGACAACAAAAATGGTCAGAACCACTAACGTTACCACCATATGTTTAGTCATGTAAATATTTGTCTTCAGTGTGTTTCCAAGCCATGTAAACTTAATTTTCAGCACTATGTATGGTCTTTCAATTGTGGACCTACATAGTTCTGGCATGTAAAATGTTATGTGCATCCTCTTTGCTTCCATAATGTAATGCCAAAAGGGTTCAGAGGTACAAGTAACATAGGTAATCATTGTCCTCAGCTTCACACTTCCTAAACATTAAGGAGAAATATTCATTTCTGCAGTAGAAGGTTCTGTATGTTCACAAACTGGCATAATAATCACAGATGATAATCTTGAAATCTTCCATAATGTTAATTCACCAACTGAAGGAAATTTGACATCTTCTTGGCTCATTCCATTAATACTTCTCAATACCCTAACAAATTATAGAGAGTTGCCTGTGGAACATCTTAATACTCTCTAACATTCATCTGACAATTGGCACTTTCCATACATTGTATATAAGTGCTAAAGCATTTGTAAGTATGGCAGACCTAGACAGACAGAATATTGTAAAAACATGTACAACTAACCAAGGAAAAAGTAAATACAGACTATGTGAAAGTTGAAATAACATATATGCACTTCACTCTTGATAATCTGCAAAGTTGTGTGTCCTAAACCCACAGATAAAGGAATCTGAGGGTAAATCCAGTACATATAACACATTCATTACCAAAAATATTGCAATACAGAAAGAGGATGTATCAATTTTTTATATAGTTATCTATATTTTCTGTAAAATCATCTGATATGTGCTCTAAAATGAAGAGGCATGTTGACCTATGAACTACAAACTATGGAAAATTTTCTGTGAGACAGATTAGCTCTCCTGCCATGATCTGACAACATTTAATGTGTTATGAAACAGCATTTGGAAATAAATATCTCCTGTGATGGTCTAAAATACTACAAAAACTTATCAAGCATACCTGTATAGTAAGGGTTTCATAAAGTCAGTCACAGTCCTGCGTACACACCTCCTCCTTTATGTTGTCGACACTGGTCAAATTTGGTGCAGAAGTCATTACGCTGAAAAATCCCAAAACAAGATTTGATACATCACAATATAAAATTCAGTCAAATCAAAAGACAAACAAATCTCTATCATCATGAGAAATTTCACTACGCAAAAATGATAAATGCTGTAAATGATAGGAAGAGGGAAATTTTTGACAATTTCAGTCATGTCTGTTTTACTGACCACTATGTAAATAGATTGCAGAGGGATAAATTACAACCCACGACCTATCTAATTAATGCCTCCCTTTTCAAGTCCATGTAGATTGTTACAAATCAAGTCTTGCATTATGTATGGGCTCATGGCTTATAATGTATGCATGATTTATCAATGCCACTCAGTTTTGCTTGTGTTTTATACATTTTTGATAGTAAACAAATTACCTTGAATAAAGGGAATTTCAATAATCTATTCCTTATTCACTTTCTACTTAGTAATCTACATTAAATTCTGTCATATTTCTACCTAATGCCCATGTACATCATTGACCTCATATTTCAATAGGGGTAGTAACAAGAAGTGAAATGGCTGCATCAAGAATCACTGGGGAGTAACCCACAGGACTGATCAAAGCATACAAAAACTCTTTTTAAGAAGCTTTTCCCATTCAACCAGATAATTACCAATGATTGCTATTATAAAACCATGGCCCAATAAAATTCATTAGTGCATATCTAATTACAATGGGCATCAATGAGGCAATAATACTGATTTCAAACGAGAAAACTAATTTGATGTCTAACGTTTATATGTATGTATGGTTTCTTGGGAATGTCAAGCACTATCATTCAACTTCTGATTCAAATGACCTATATTCTTCCATGACTTGTATACTGTCAAACAATTTAACATCAAAACATCAATCAGTCAACATATACATTAAGATTTCATAGGGTACATACCCTGCTTACTAACCATTTCAGAGAAAGACAGTGGCTACATCAAGAACACAAAGGTATTTGTAATAGGGGATCACATCAGACGTGAAAGTTAAAATGGAATATTTTGCAGTGATTATTATATTACAAATAGAGTTAGGTCTATGATTACAATGTAAAACAGGAATCATTATAAATGAAGATTGCATGACTAAGTGCAAGACATAGTTGTGTAGAAAAATAAAAATGAACATACAGGCTAACTGAATAATATTCATAATTGAGTGTAAGAACAAGTGGGTTGGAAGGAGTACAGTTTTCGTTCAGAGATGAAATATGTAGTTTGGAAAAATTTGAGGGCAAAGCAATTTCATGGGATAAAGCTCGATTTGCATGAAACAAAAGATTGCACTTACAAGTCAGTAGCTGACTATAATGCAACACTGTAGTGTTTTCCATGGAATTTTTATAAGATCAAAGGATATACAATTGTTATGACAAACTAACAAGAGTAAAACCCAAAAGGATCACGTAAAATAAAAACAATACGCATGACTAGAGACTAGATCAAATAACTGACAGCAGGTAAAATGAAAAAGAGGATCAAAGTTATGAGGTTAAATAGTTTGTATAGACCAGAAAACAGCAGATTAATAGCTAATGAATAACACAAATGAGGTAAGAGTAAAACTATACCAATACATTTGTATGATTATATTGCACAAAAAGACAAGTATTACTGTATAGCAACAAAGAAATATGTAACACATAAGGTAAACTAGATTATAATGCAAAAATGTTGTAAACTGTTGAAAAAAGGGATATAAAAGGGATATATAAAGAATTGTAAGAAAGGACATGACAGTGGAAGAGAGGTAGTGGAATGTTGGGGGAAAGAAAAATAAGATGTAATGTATAAGGAAATACGTAATTTGTGTATATGAATTTTAGCACATCTTTAAACCAAGTGTAAGTTACTTATGAAGTCTACATCATGTGATGAGAGAATGACATAATAGATTATACAACATGGAGAGTTGCTTATCCTGTAGTCTGATGTAATGCATACAGAATTTTGGGAGGAAAACTGTATGTACTTATGCAGGGTTCCTTATCTATTTATTTATTTATCTATCTATTTTTGAGAAACTATGCATGGAAGGTAATACGACACAATCTAGAATTTTTCAAAAAATATAGTAATCTTAATGATGCTTGCAACAATTTTATTCAAATTGTTATTCAAATAGTGATCTTATCACATAAGAATATAGAAAAATTTAAAAACATCGTTAAAATCTCTAAATTACTACAGTACTATTTGTTCCTACTGTCTTTGAGTAGGTGTTTTGGCTATACCAATTCCATGAAGTATCAATAAAATCTCTTCCTAATTATCATACCTATCGCAAGGTTCCTTAACAAAACAAATATAACACTTGACATATGCTAATAAAAATTTGTATTTACCATAGATATCTACCAATAACTTTAGATAAGTACAACCAGCTCAGTTAATTGTGTGTCCCGCTCATGTAAACGCTATTTCGAAGCCTTTTAAAAATAATCTCACTGCTTTATTCCACTTATGTGGCTCGTAAGAAGATACTTATGTTCCCCATAAATATACATCTCGTTGATTTGGATGATAAATTTAATTTCATGAAAGTCAACATGCAACACTTGCAATCCGGTGATTTGGTCAGGGTTCAATTTCAGTGATTCCACCATGCAAAGGACAGAGAAGCTTTGAAGACAATACAATTTAAACTGAAAAGGAAAAGGCAGCTTCTCTCCACATCTTACCAATACAGATCATGTAATTGGCTTTAGAGATATCTGAGTGCGTATTTTGACTATATTAGTTCCATGTATGAATAAAATACATGCCAAATTATATACCCGAGTCCTTGACATATAATAAAAATACGAAAACCTATATATGCTAATCTAAATGTATATTTACTTCAAATATATATATATCAGTACCTTTTAAGAACTTACCATAACTGCTTACTCTATCGTATTTTTCGCATATCTGTAACTCACTCAGTAAATATTGTTATTAAGGCTTTTAAAAATAATTCCAACGGGCTATCTTTAATTATTTCTCTCGTAGAAATAATAGCTATCGTTCAGAATCATACTATATATCTATTTGATTTAATGGATGAACAACATTTTTAAGCGTCTATAAATAACACTTAAAAAACGATGATTGTGAGTCCAATAATATTTAAATGTCCCCTGCCGCAAAGAATGTGGGGAAGGGCCTTTAAAAGTATGACCTTTAAATTGAAATGAACGCAGGTGGTCCGCCCTATGGTTTAACAATACAGCTCGTATTATTGGCTCTGACTTTTACACTTGTTCATAAATCACCAACCGTAATACTGTAATTTTTCAAACCATGATACAGATTATTGTAATTCAATTAATGATGTATTTCGCCATGATAGATATGTGTATATGCTGAAGTTTCAGCTACTGTTATGTAGATGTTTTATGCTATAGGCTAAATTACCAAAGCTATTTTTGACATTTTTCTTTATCTGCGGTATACATTACTATTATCTATTTTAATCAATCTATTCAGCTGTTTTTCAGTATCTAAAACTTTACATTGCATCTTACTCAAGAAATATCTATATATGCTCTTTCAGCTAAATCTCTCAGGCGCAATTTCCTTTAAACAAAATTTCCAACATCTCTGAATAAACTATAAGATAAATGTATTCCCTATTTGACATTATCTAAAATGTCTGGTGAATGTCCAGGCTTATAACCCAAATGATCTTCACTCAACTTGATGATATATAACACCCATGATAAGTCTTTACACAAACCCCGAATCTTTTGAAAAAGAAAAGAAAAAAAAAAGCAAAGTAATGGCCTTGATTCATTGATCAATTCAAGAATGATTATCCGAAATGCCTTCAGTCTCCTAAAGCCACATCAGTTCAAGTGTTGTTAAGTCACCTAACATGGAGACGAGCAGAGGATTAAGTTGGGAGAACAGACAGTACCATTCCATGACCTTTCCTGAATGTCTAGTTCAGAATATCTTGTGAAAGATCCTCTCGTGGTTCAACGTATGATCACAATAGTATCTCAGTAACCTTATGAAGGACACACTACTTGTCACTAAGTATTTTTTCCTACGTCTGGCAGCTCGGAGACTCGTCATCCAATCCATAGCGGAAGTTAGACAACTGGACGTACTAAGCGTTTCATCCAGTTAAGCCTCAGATGAAATTCAATCATCTCTAAATAAACTCTTATCAAGCAACCCTCAGAACTCAACCACAATGCTCCGTATTAATTAGTTCACATGTCATGCAGCGTCACTGTGTCTCAAGGTTCACCTTTAACTGTCATTCTTGCGTATTGTTGAATCACTTAGAGCTAAAACGACATTAGTATGAACTAAATATAAAGCGGCTATATCAAAGAGGAACAGGGTACTCGATATTCGTAATGACCATGACTCCCTCTTACGAACATACGTGGATGAGTCTTATGTCGATTTTTTTTTGCTAAACTCTTCACTGTGATTTTGGGAGTGAATGGAATATATATATATGGTCTATTTAGGGAAGTCCGTGTCTCGGGGTGACACTGTAGAGATAAACCTTGAAGCGAAACCTTCAGCAATCTTTCTAAAGGAGTATGGCTCTAGTAAACAACTGGGTAACAAACCAATCACAGGTCATCGTACAAACGCCCTGAAGTGACCCTAACTAAGCAGCAACGGACCCCAAATGCGTCTTCGTAATCCTTGATCTCAAAAGTAGACCGGAAGTCACTTATATGACTCACTGACCTCGCCACAAGTGTACTGTTTTCAGTGCAGTTGAAAGTAGGTTGTGATGACAAAGATATTCTCTCTCTCTCTCTCTCTCTCTCTCTCTCTCTCTCTCTCTCTCTCTCTCTCTCTCTCTCTCCAAATCGATTCGTCTCAACCGCTCTTAACCTCCTTTCCGATGTTAAAACCACCTAATCGGCTGCTTTTCTTTTTTTTCATATATATATATATATATATATATATATATATATATATATATATATATATATATTCTTTTTTTTCGTGAGAGAAAAATATATGAGGTTACATTCCGTTAAAACCAGTCCATCCTAAGGAAAATTTGGCTTATGACTGAGCATTCCTGAAATTTTGTCTTCCTACCCATTTTCATTGGTGATTTTATGGCTATAGAACATACTGTGATATATATATATATATATATATATATATATATATATATATATATATATATATATATATATAGAGAGAGAGAGAGAGAGAGAGAGAGAGAGAGAGAGAGAGAGAGAGAGAGAAAGAGAGAGAGAGAGATGGATAAGACTACCTGGCTGCCACACAGATGGACCGAAGTTCGATTTTCGGGGTTTAGTGGTAAACCTATATATCGACACAATTCTACTAAGAAAATAATAGTCTCTGACGTTCTTGCTGAACTCTTTCTTTTAACAATGATCTCGCAATGCCATTTGCTCGCCCTCCCTTCTCGTTAGCATTTTTTTTTTTTCATGTAAGATTAGCCATTTCTCTGACTGCCAATGGGCCCTTGTTACACTGAAAGACCAATATCTTCCCCACCCCATATATTTTATGTCAACCCACGATTCCTCAGTCATTAATAGCATTCTTCATCCCATTCATCATCTGTCTTACCTTCACTTCAGTTCACTCTCTCTCTCTCTCTCTCTCTCTCTCTCTCTCTCTCTCTCTCTCTCTCTCTCCTCACGCACTCTTACCCTTCCACTCAACGCCCTATTCTTCTCCATCTATCCCACTCTCCTTTCCCGGCTCTACTTATCCTATCCCGCGTCCATTCCCTTCTTATCCATTCTCACCCTTCCATTCAGAGGTCTCCCATCCTCCCCGTTTTCTTTCTTTTTCCTCTCTCTCTCTCTCTCTCTCTCTCTCTCTCTCTCTCTCTCTCTCTCTCTCTCTCTCTCTCCACCGCTCCCCTCCCGGTCGCTCCCCTCGCGCCACACCTGGCTTGCGGGGGCACGTGCAGCCACATGTGAGCCGAGCGGGGAACGCTTCACCCGCCGCGGAGGGGAGATGGCCGAAGTGGGTCAGTGACTCTCTTCCCGGAGCTCCGCGGCCGGTTAGAAATAGCGCACGCCGGGGTCGCCCCTCCTACTCAAACTTCTACTCATCTGATCTTTCTTCTGCTTCTTTATTTCATTCTCTTCTTCCTCTTCTCCACTTCATTCCTTTCTTCTCCTTGGCTTTACTCCTTCTTCTCTCACTTTCCTTTCTTCTCCTTCACATCATTCTCTTTTTACTTCCTCCTCCTCCTCCTCCTTCGTCTCATTCCTTTCTCCCTTCTTATTCCTGTACTCGTTTCATAGAGCCTTCTCTTGTGCCTCTTGTCTTCTCTCCTCTATCTCCTCTTTCATGTACCTTCCTCCATATCCAAACTCCTCGTAGACACATACTTTCCCTCAAATCGTTCACTCAGTCTTTCCCTTCCCTTCCTCACATCTCCCTTTCTTCCCACCATCTCAGATGGCATGATTTAAAAAAGCCATAGCCATCTATTATTAGTCTCTCAATAATCCTTATCTATCACCTGCCGCTAGGTATGGCTGCCTGTTATCACTCATAGACCAGTCAGTCATTTCGGCCTTAGGTTTATCGACTGCCGGGGTCGTTAAGGTAATTACCATCATTCTTAACGACCAATTGCAGAGAAAAAGCAAAATTTCAGAACGCCTTCTTCAGCTATAAATGATAATTCTAAGACCGTACAAGCTCTCACTGCGTATATGTCATCTCTATTACCGACACCATGACATAACTACCAATTAGGCATGTCTCATAGTTACGGCGTTGGGTAGACGGTCATCCCGCCTGATCAGAGACGAAGGGACTAAGCTTAACTATCAGGTTGGGAGGGTTGCCATGGTACAGGTTCGGAGACGGTGTCAAGGGTGTTGTTGAGTCACTTATAATTCTGAAGCCACATAACGCTTCAACGTGGGGAACCTAATTCCTTTTCACTTATATTCAAATTTTCATGTATAAGTTCACGTCTTCATTGCTTCTTCACATGTCACGTTTCTATGTACCATCCCGTGATATTTTATATTTCCGTATGTTTATATTCCTTTATTTTCGTCCGATAAAGTTTAATCATTGGAATTTATCGGTTCCTCTGATTTCATGAAGAGGACTTTGTCTTAATGGTGCGATTTCTTGACAACTGTTGTTAATCATATTCAACAATGATCGATTCTGTTTTGTATGGTTGATTTCTATATATTTCTATGGCACTTGAGCTCTGAAACCTACCTCACCTTCCAGCTATGCCTCAAGCATTTCACCCTCTCTCTCTCTCTAAGTCTTCCTCACTTCCCAGAATCTCCACCCTGTTGCAGCTCCCCTCTGTTGCCACGCAACTCTACTACAGCTCTCCTCTGTTGTAGCTATCCTCTCCCTTCTGTTGCAGCTTTCATCTCCCTTCTGTTGCAGCTTTCATCTCCCTTCTGTTGCAGCTTTCATCTCCCTTCTGTTGCAGCTTTCATCTCCCTTCTGTCGCAACTCCCCTTTCCCACTCTGTCACACAATGTACGTGACCCCCTAGCCTCCCCCACAGCCAGCGAGATGTGCACCAGCTCCCTCTTCTTCCGTCTCACCGCCTCCCTTGCCCGTTACACTCCCCCCCTTTAACACCGCCCCCTACCACCACCACCTCCTTACCTACATAGCGGGTGAGAGGCCCTCTCATTCGCCAGACAAGTAAGGGGAGGTTAGTAAAAGGCTCTTACTTCCTCTTCACCCACCCATGTCCTCCCTCGCCACGTTCCTCGACAGAGACTTTCTCGTCTGTCGTTTTACGTATAATCTTTTATCATCTTTACTCTCAGTCTTATCTCTTCCTTTATGATCTTGTTCCAGATTTTCTCCTCCTACTCTACACTTCCATAGCCATGGGCTATGGCGGGACGCCCTGATATATATATATATATACATATATGTATGTCGCTGCAACAATTAATGAGCTCAGACGGCAATAACGCAGCGAGTTAGGATGGCTTCATCCAATGAGGGTCAAGGCTCCTTGTGTGTCAGGCCAGGCGCCGAGGCTCCTCGTCCACGTGCCTTCCGCCACCCATGGGGGAGGTTGCCTTCCAGACCTTATCGCTTTCCAGATGCTTTCCATCCTGAATGCAGCCAGGGACAGGGTGCTAGTGTGCTGGCCTTATCACACAGTGTTTGAGGCCTCCTGATGCAGTATTTCACAGTCTTATCGGGGACATAAAAGCTGAGTTTCTTATTTCAGTCTTATGAGGTCGAGAGAGCTTGCTATCTTGTCCATTCAGCACACAAGGTCAGTTCTCACTTCATATTCCACTTGTTTTCATACCTTAAGGTCCTACATCCTTACCCAAACATTCTGTAAGGTAAGTTTTCCCCTCCATGATTTACCTACTTAGGTCTCTGACTCTCACTCAGGCCTTGAAGAGGTAGACAAGATGCCACAAGCAGATCAGGGGCATCTAGAGCCGTCCATGAAATATTTCTAGTCTGGTTACAAGTAACCTCTTCCCTTGTATCTCTCCTCCTCCTCGATGCTGCAAACTATCGAAACCTGGTACCTGTTTCCTTCGTCAGTAGCCACTATACAGATACAACCTTCAGGTTCATATATCATGAAATCCCTTCCTCCTACACGTCCTACGTACCATGAGGTATTCAGTTGATATGTGTACCTCATCCTCATGTTTCCCAAGTCCGGTGAATGATCGTGAGGCGAGAGTCGTGAGGGGTGAGGCGACCTTTTATGTTAACTTGTGAGGAAAAACCATCCGACTTCCTCTAGCGAATGACTAAAGTTAAGGAAAAGATCTGCCCAGTTGAGACACACTTAACCACATTAGCACAATTAGTGTCATGATGGAGTTAGTGAGTTTTTTTTTTTTCCTTTGAACACGCAGGGGAAGGTGTGTGGGGAGGGCGCGACTCATTCACCGTGAACCTAAGAACATAACCACAGACGTCGGTCCGTTCCGGTAGGAGACAAACGGTGTTCCGTTCCGGTAGGAGAGACATAGATAGATCTCTCCATCCTCTTTACCCTTCATTCCGCTTTGACAAACGCCAAGTGAACTTTTTTCCATCATCTAACGTTCAGTTGAGTTTATCGAAATTCCAATCATTTCCTGTGAGACTATTGTGTTCATCTAATTCAAATTAGCAGGGATGTGTGTGTGTGTGTGTGTGTGTGTGTGTGTGTGTGTGTGTGTGTGTGTTGGGAGTGGGGTGGGGGGGATGTCACCTTCCCACGATTGTGCCGGCGACCCCAATCGCTGTGACGAGTAAAGCAGTTACTAATAAAGCGAACATGCTGCAGAATTAACATAGGAAAATCAAATGAATATAAAAAAAAAAATTCATCGATAACTAGAAAATAAAACTGAACGAAGATGAAAAATGATTGAGAGTAAGGGATTCACATGAAGAGCAACAGGTATTGGAGATAAAACGGGTGTGAAAGTAGGTTAAGTATGCAGGATAAAATGTGTGTTGAGAGAGAGAGAGAGAGAGAGAGAGAGAGAGAGAGAGAGAGAGAGAGAGAGAGAGAGAGAGAGAGAGAGAGGAATGGAAGAGAGTATCATCTGTCAACCTATAAGTATTTCTGACGGGATTTTGCCAAGAGGCAGGGCAACCGCGTAGTGCTCACAGCAAGAAGAAACTCTAGGAATTAAAGACAGATGAACCGTGTGAGTTACGTGTTGTCGAGTGTTATGTGCGAGATGGAGAGCGAGTGTGTGTCTGCGGGACTGGATCCCGTGCAACCCACGCGTGGGTGAGGCAGGGAGAAAAGACAATTTACCTGGGCGACGGAGGGGAACTTGAAAGCTACTGCGGTGCTGGCTCACTGATGTGTCGTCGCTAACACTCCCAATACTCAGGTGGGTAGTACCTCCCTGGTCGTGGGAGGCTACCTGGAAGAGATAAAGAGAGAGATTGTTAAAACGCAAACGAGTAGCGACAGAAATATGTAATGAGGGACCTGTCTATCATGGAGTCATACACCATGTAAATGTTAATGGAGATGAGGGGTCGTCTATGATGGCAGGAGATGGAACTTAGAAGAAGAAGAAGAAGAAGAAGAAGAAGAAGAAGAAGAAGAAGAAGAAGAAGAAGAGGAAGAAGAAGAAGGAGGAGGAGGAGGAGGAGGACGAGGAGGAGGTGGAGAAGAAGAAAGAGTAAGAACAAAAATGAAGCAGGAGGATAATGGGACGAAATGACAGTGAAGACTACATGATAAAAAACGGCAATAAAAAAATAAAGTAAACGAGTGAAATATGAACTTGAAAAATGAGCATGAAGACGTGAAACGGGGAATACCAATAGGGAAAGAAGAGAGACCAGAGGGAAGGGGAGAATAAAGAGAGAGATGAAAGAACTCAATAAACACAAGGGAAGACGAAGATTGGTCCAGTTATTAGCAAGAAAGGTGAATGGCAAGGAACAGAGTAACGTGGTAAAGAAAAAGTGATATCAAGCCAAAGAAAAATGAGAATGAAGGTGAAAGAAGAAGAGTCAGGGGGAGAGGGACAGGTCATGCTGCCTTCGTCGCCTGCTCCGCCGTAGGTCACGTGGCCCGGAGTGTGTCAGGTCAGGTGGTGGGGGGCGTGACATCACAGGAGGGGAGGAGGCAACCAAGGTCACCTCATTTATATGCAAAACTTTTAGTATTATCTTGTTTTCTCCTGGTTGACGTCCTACTTAACCTGTTCTTACCTATGTAGGTTAGAGAGAGAGAGAGAGGGAGAGGGGGGGAAAGGGAGGAATAGGCATACAGACAGACGGACAGACAGACAGATGATATAGATAGATGAATAGAGAGATGAAAGGGCGAGAAAAACGTGCGTGATGATTTTGTGTAAGTTTGTAGGTGTGTGTGTGTGTGTGTGTGTGTGGGGAGAGAGAGAGAGAGAGAGAGAGAGAGAGAGAGAGAGAGAGAGAGAGAGAGAGAATAGAGACAGACACAGGGAGACAGAGAGCATTATGAACGTGCGTGTATGCGTCATGCTTGCGAGTGCGTGCCTAACTAGCGGGCAAGCTTCATCTCTCCACCGTTAGTGTCCGCAAGAGAGAATACTACGGAGAAATCACATTAGAGTCAGCCTTGTACTGGCTTCTTCTAAAAATGAAACATTCGCTGGTACTTTTAGTCGCTGGAATGATCCGGCTCGGCGCTTTTATTCCCTAGAGAACGGCAAATATAACTATCAAATGAAATCGTAGAATAGTGTTGCATCATCAGCCGTATGTGAGAAAATATCATATAGCACTTTAAAAATTCATGGAGTCTATATTTAAGGTTCCACTGGTAAAAGTTTCCATATTCGAAATCGTATTATAACAAACGTGTGCATTCGTTTGTTGAGAGAGAACGAAAACATTGGCTGAGGACCTCAAAGGCATCTGATCAAAGGATGGGATTGGGAGCCTCTGTGCCAGGAGAGCATATGGTTCATAGTCGATGAGTCAGAGGAGTTGGATCAGAAGGGTTGAACGGGGCCTCATAACCAGTGAACCAAAAAGGTTTATAACAGAGCCTCATAACTAATAAACTGGAGGGGTTGAACGGGGCCTCATATCCAGTGAAACGGGGGTTGAACGGGGCCTTATAACCAGAGAACTTAGGGTTGAACGGGGCTTCATATCCAGTGAAACGGGGGTTGAACGGGGCCTTATAACCAGTGAAACGGGGGTTGAACGGGGCCTTATAACTAGTGAACTTGGGGTTGAACGGGGCCTTATAACTAATGAAGTTGGGGTTGAACGGGGCCTTGTAACCAGTGAACTTGGGGTTAAACGAGGCCTCATAACCAGTGAACCACAGGGGATGATCCGGGGCGGAACCATACTCCTTATTGCCAAGAATGTTTACCAAGACCTACTACAACATGGCAGCCCTTCGGCTCGGGCCTCATAGAGCTTATAATCCTCTGGGTGTTTACCCGAGCTTGCCACGCTCAAGTAGCCTTTATCCAAAGATCCCCAAGAGACTGTATTGCCACAGGTATTTACTGGGAACCGTCAGGCCACTGTAGCCCTCATGTCAGGGTTTACAGAAGTTCAGAATCTCACAGGTTTTGTCCCTGGGAAGACGCTGGATGAGACTGGATGTCTGAATGGATTGGAGCGGCTAAAAACAGTCGGTGTTGTGATCAGCTTTGACATGGATTTGGTCCTCATCATAAACTTCACCGGGGTTGGTATTGATCGTTTAAAGTCTTGCCGTTTTCTGAACTCTGTCAAGAGGGACGGAATGTTAGTACTTAACAGATATTTAGAACTGGATTCTTTCTCGTTGCTTGTGTTCGAGATGATTGAACAGATTCTGACACCCTCCGTTTCTCGACATGCTTCCTATAAGAATTCGTCTCGTTTAAATCAAAGTCACATTAGGGACTGTAATGATCTCCTTGCCCATCTAAGTGTCTCGTGCATTTAAGTAAATTCATTATCATTTACATGGCTCTCGTTCAGAGATCTGGTTAACCTCCTGTACCTGCGATTGTCTGCTTGTGCCACTATCAACATCAGCTTGCTTTCGATATTTCCACATCGGCAGCGTCGTTACTTCAACACTTGTCTGTCTTGCATCGTGCGAGTGTCTGATGATCTCTCGGCTCCAGTGATGCATCAGACGGGGGCAGAGAAAGTGCTATACTTCCCCCTTGTGGTAACCCACGCAATGCGGGTGCTGGCAGAAGGCCCTCACATGGGCACCTCGTTCTCAAGATAAGACTCGTTCTCCCAAGCGGTTTGAACTTATAACTTTACATTCGTGGACGGAAACTGCTTTTGGGACACGTTAAGTGACGGTTTTGAGAAACGTGACTTGTCCATGAGAGTCCAGACCGTCTGCATGCAGCAGACATGACCTGCGTGTCCGTAAAGGTCAACTACTTCACCAGAACGGAACCATCACTCTTGTAATGTATCTTACATAGAGGTTCTTCAGTGCTCGTACACCAAAGTAGGGCGATGTCTCCCCACAACGGCCGAGAAGTGCGTGGTCTTACTTCCCTGTGACCCGAGGCGAGCGCTTCGCTCTGCGGTAGCCCCTGGGGTTGGGGTGTGGGGTCACGTGGCCTGCAGCATATCAGGTTAAGTCAAGCGGCTATGCCGTCCTGCAGCACAACTACTCGAATATCTTTTATTCCATTTTTCGACCGTATTCCTCAAGGAAGACCTCTACCTCCTCCTCCTCTCTAGCATACGGTAACTCGAGGATCTGATCATCTTGAGGCGATACTACGCTGTGACCAGGGCTGTAAGTCATATCGGGCGAGGTAGAAATAGGTCAGCCAGACAAGGAGTGTGTCAACCCGAGGGATTAATGCGCTACGCCCCTTCTTCCGGTGTGCTAAACTGCTGAAGCAGAGATCCCTGAAATGTAGCGTTAAGCTGGACACGTTTCAGATGGATTTTTAAATGTCATACAGTCTCTCATGACCTCCTCCCTGTACGATTCTGCAACGGTGGGAGGCTATTAGGAATCTATTCTGCACATCACTGTAGGAATGTGTTGAACGGACAATCACGAAGAAGAACCTCTCTTGACTTGAGGGGAATTTGGAAGGAAGCAGCAGATTAGATGATATGGCTACAAGGAAACTAACCTCCCGAGGACTAACTCCGCGAGGAATTCGCGCTAGCAGATGCCGGCAGGTGCTGAGCAACGCGGCAGTTCTCTCCCCCCCACAAACCCTCCTCCTCCTCCTCCTCCTCCTCCTGCACAACCTGGTCCCAGCCTGACCCACCGCCACACTGTATTGCCCAAGACTCGGAAGATGCAGACTCCAGGCTTCCTGGGGCAGCATCCGGGACGTGGATGTGCCTGACCCACCCTACTTGTCACTGGGTCAACTGCTGATGCTGCTGCTGCTCTCTCTCTCTCTCTCTCTCTCTCTCTCTCTCTCTCTCTCTCTCTCTTCACCTACTCTCACTATCGTCACGCGTGGAAATTAATCCCGGTTAATACAGTGATTGTACGACTTCACACTAGACATGAGACGTTCCGAAAAGCTTGTTCGACACGCGAGAACGTCTGAAATGAGCTCTTCCATCCTGCGCACGACGTGACGTGCGCAGGAGAATGCACTAGCAACGAGATAGTAACAGTAACACAAGTGTTACGTCTGCCGCTGGAGCTGAGGGCATGTCGCGACCTGGTGGCTTAGACGTTGGGGGAGAGGAGAGTGGAGGGAGGAGGAGGAGGGGAGGAATTCCTCCTCTCCACACCTTCCCACCCGAAGCCCCCGCCACAGTCACGTGTCGGGGCAAGCGCTACTTTTCTACACAAATCTTATAACAAGGATTTGGGACAGTGACCCCTATTACGTAGAAAATGGGGTCGCGCTTTGGCCACACTTTTTTTTGGGGGGGGAGGGGTGTTGGCGATGTCACCTACTTCCATAATGTAAGGGGGAGAAACGCTTCTTTGTTGTATGTTAAAGGATTTATCAAAGCTTAAGAGCAACATTTAATTCAGTGCCTCGTATACTCTTTTCTTCTCAAACATACGAGCGCTGAGTAGGGGTCGAGTGCACTATACAATGTGTTCAGTTTATTGTTCTTATAAAAATGCGTACTTCAGGCTACGGTTGCTTTTACCTACATGTTCTGTATGTTCTAATGAACATCAAGTCTTTAAGTAAGCATAGCAAAAGGCACTCACGTTGTTCTGCTTCATAATATACGCTTACGAAACCAAAGTCCTTGGACGCGCCTGGCAGAAGCAGTACCGATCCTGTTGTCTCCAGACGCACTGACAAAGGCTTCGGTACAGCTTCGACCAGGTGCCTGCTTCGATCGGGCGTGCGCTTCGATTAGCCGCGTGCATTGGTCAGGCGCGTGTTTCGATCACCCGCACGCTTCGACAGCGTGTGCTTCGATTCGGCACGTGCTCCAGACAGACGCATGTGTCGAAAAGGTGAATACTTCAATCAGGCACGTGCTTCGAAAAGGTGTGAGCTTCGACCAATCACGTGCTTTGACCAAACGTATATACAAGTTTCAGGCGTGTCCCGGACTCTTGTCTTTGGCTCTACATAATGTCCAAATATAAAACAAGTTCTTGATATAACTGCTAAACTCGTACATAGATTAGCTAAATAAAGAGCAGATAAATAAACATATGACCATATATCTATCTGTTTACCTAACTGTATCTATACCCCCTGCTTATCTATGTATATATCTTTCTATCCGTCTATATATATACGAGTATATTTGAGTATTTCCAGATTCTGCCTGCATGTGGTAACAGCGCGAGGTAAAAGTCACCTTCGACGGGGTTGTACCATCGTCCAGGACCTTCTCGCCCCAGATGATCCCACATTACCCTGCTCCCGCATGGGGAGCAAACTCTGTCACAGAAGGCCCTTAAAGGGGTCCTAATGTATGTGTGTATGGTGTATGTGTATGTATGTGTATGTGTAAGTATGTGGGTGTGTCTGTGTGACGAACTTATTCCAGTTCTTCACTGACGCTGGTGGGTGGAAGACCCTGCCAGTGGTCCACGTGATCTTGGGTCTTCTTGAGTGACCGACTCCTCAGTACCATACGCCAGCACACTGACTGTTACGATATAGCAATTTCTACCTCCTTTCTAATTACTCGACTCATTCCGGACGAGACAAAGTTCGTAGTGGTTCCAAATCCTAAGTGATTGAGCTTCAGTAATTCAAAACATCGGGAGTAATTCCTTTTATTTTTCCCAAGAAGCCGAGCGAGAATATTTTCTCCGAAGAGGCTGTGGGCTATTCCAGGCGTCACCTCGCTAAGGCGGGAAAGGCAGGCACGTATATAAAGGGAAACGAACGTCTACTTTACACAGGATGGTGGCGAGGCTAGCTAGGAGTAGTGGTGGACATGGTTCAGGGGTGACAGGGCCAACTCTTGTCTCTATCGTTCGTACGAGACATAAGGATATGTTGTGTCTGGGTTCACTTACAAAGTTTCTGTTTAGTTTGGTACAGACAGTCATCTTCGTCATCCATGTCACTTTGAATATGAAGTGGTACCATTCCTCTTACAGTAGTTTAAGGGCTAAGAGTCTGGTGCGTTGCGGTGCAGGTGGGGGAGGATGGTGAGGGATGCAGGTGGTCTTCGTCTGGGCCAGGTGGGGAAGGATGGTGAGGGATGCAGGTGGTCTTCGTCTGGGCCAGGTGGGGGAAGATGGTGAGGGATGCAGGTGGTCTTCGTCAGGGCCAGGTAGGGTAGGATGGTAAGGGATGCAGGTGGTCTTCGTCAGGGTCAGGTGGGAGAGGATGGCGAGGGATGCAGGTGGTCTTCGTCAGCGCCAGTTAGGGGGTAACGAGTCAAGAACCAAGGACCCGACGTGCCTGACAAAGGACTCTGTGACCTGATGTCTCACAGAAGGAAGGGCCACACAGGATCAAAGGAAAGAACTGCAGATGTGGACGAACCTTTTCGAGTCTCAACTTTTCAAAGGGTCCTTCATTTTTCACTTTTCCTTACCCTATAATCTTTACTAAACGCTAATCACCTCGTCTATCAATATAATTAAATAAGCCTAATATCTATTATGCATTCATTTATATATCAATTCCCTTACTTCATTCACCAACTTATTCTACTATTTTCGAATCTTTAAAAGACTTATCGGGAAAATAAAAACATTATCCATCCACTCGAAAAGCAAGCATGGAACCCCTTCCATGTGAGGAAAGGTTAAAGAGGACCTCTGAAGCTTTGTCAGGTTTACGTGCGGACGCCCAGTGCCTGTGAGGTTGCACCATGGGAGGGGAAGGGCGCAGTGAGGATGAGGAAAGACTGGCAGCCGTGGTGGAGGTGGAGGAACAAGAACGCAAGTGGTGCAGAAAGCAGAATCACCGTAGTTGCTAGGATTATGCTGTGCACGACTGATTCATAGGTGCATTGCAGCACAGCCGTGTGACACGAGTGCATGACCAAGTTCTGGCAGCAGGGTTGATGTGTATAAAGGAATGCAGCAACGAGATTACGGTTACGACAAGGTCATGCAGGGGGTACAGCGAGCCGGTACGAGTCAGTGTGGTGGATGCACCTACGAGGCGATAACGCAGCGTAGTTCATACATTAGCGCAATACCGTAGTTGATACTGTAGGGCGGAAAAGGGGTCAAACTTGAGCCCCGGGGATAAAGCATGAGGAGCAGAGAGTAAACTGGGAGGACTAAGAAGATACAGACTATTATGGTACGGCTATACAAAAATGGGCAGCCGAGATCGAAACCCAACATAAAACAGTGGCCTCAGAGCATTATGAACACATAGAAAAGCATGATCAATAACAAGAGCATTAAGAGGAAAACAAAGACAGACTGTGGGCCATGAAAGAAAGGAAGGGCAGAATCTGGGCCCAGAACAACAGGAAGAGATAAAAAAAAAAACGAAAAAAAAAATACAGACCATGGGCTCATAACACCAAGATGAAGAAGGAGAAAAAGGGGGGTCTGACTGTGGGACCAGAGCACCAAGACGAAACAAAAAGGACGACTCTGAGACCTGAATATCAAAGGGGGAGGGGGGGAAGGGAGGGCTGAATATCAAAGGGGAAGGGAGGGGGAGAAGGGAGGGGGGGGGAACAACAACAACAAGAAGGCCTCAGCGGTCATGGGGTCAGGGAGGAGTTAGCGTCAACAAAGAGAAGCGAAAGAGAGGCGCTGACTTGGGGGGACTGACTGCGAAGTCTTGCAGAGGATGACCCACGTTGTGCAAGGGAGGAGGTCCCAGCCAAACCACTAAAGGCCACCAGGTTGGGAGAGGTCTTCAACCGAGAGAGAGAGAGAGAGAGAGAGAGAGAGAGAGAGAGAGAGAGAGAGAGAGAGAGAGAGAGAGAGAGAGAGAAAAAAAAATAGAAAGAAAGAAATTAAGAACAGAGACGAAAGGTGACAGGGAAATCAACTGACAGAGGAGGAAGTTAAAGGAAAGAGTATGGGAATTTGGCTCACAAAGAAAGAAATCCAACACTGAATGAATTCGAGGAGCGGGAAGGAATTTTAAAACTCTTACAGAAAGAACATGCCTGCTGAGTAAGACGCTAGAATGGCAGAGACAGATCTTGACTGACACATAACAAACTTAGTCGAGAGGGAGGGAGGAAGAGAGGGTGAATGAGTGAGAGAGAGGGAGGAACGTGACGGAAAAAGGACTTTAATAGAGATGGAACTTAACCAGCAGATGAATAATAATGAAGGATAATAATGAAGGAATAGGCCATACTTAATGTGTTTGCAAGCTATTACCACGAACAGTATATGCTTAGATACATAATTTGTGGAGTAAGCTATAATGTTAATTACAGTATGAAGGGAACCTGATTTGCAGAGGTTGACCAGCAGAGAGGAGGTCTAACTGAAGGGAAACTTGGCGGGATAATCAGAAACTTATAGGAGAGAAGGAACTTGGCCATCAGTGGAGGGACTTGACTGAGAAAGCCCCTGGTCAACGGAGACGAAACTTGACATAGAAAGTACCCAGCCTATATAGTAGGAACTTGACCGTAATGAACAGAAAAAGAGGGATTGGGAAAAGCAATAAAGTAGATGGATAAGCAAAGAAGGAGTAAAGAAGGCAATGGAGAAGGATAAGTGGTCTAGGTGGGGCTACCTTTTAATACCCACAATCATCAGCCAAACAGCCATTAATCCAAGCCCATGAACCTCCTTCAATATGCAACGTTTCGACGCAACCAGTCAAGCATAAGAAAGTTCTCGTCAGCGATATACTCTCCTATGGTACTGCCCATGAAGTACTCCCCCCCCCCGAACCTCTCTATTAGCAACTCTTTTGCCTTAAAAAAAGTGACCAAAGTCAGTTTAGTAGCCAGCAAACAGCAACAAAAGAATCGTCGTCCATTAATTCTCACTGTTGAGGGTAGGAGGAGGAGGAGGAGGAGGAGGGTTGGAAAAGTAGGTCAGAAAGTAGGTCGACTTTAGGTGAATGGTGGAACAACGGGTCTTCTAGTGGGATGGGTGTTACTCCGTCCAGTCGGGACTTCGAGTCTTACTTGGACTTTATATGACATCATCACTACACCATCGCCACATCTGGGGTGAGGGAGAGAAGGGGAGGATCGATCACCATGGCGCATACTACCTAATCTACCAATCTACCTAATTACCTATAGAATATCCTACGACGTGATCTTTGTTCTAGGTAAAGTCTCGCTTTAGGTACTGGTAGATAAGTAAGTAGAGAGGTAGAGATACTATCCTGAAGGGGAGGTCTGTCCAAGATGTGATGATACCCGTAGTGATGATGCGATACATGTCCAGGGAAGGCCTGAGGTCTCGTCCTGAAGAGAGAGAGAGAGAGAGAGAGAGAGAGAGAGAGAGAGAGAGAGAGAGAGAGAGAGAGAGAGAGAGAGAGAGAGAGAGAGTATTTACTGAGACGGAGGAGGGAGAGTGAGTGAGAGAGAGCCAGCCTAATGTAGCTGATCTTATTATGGTAAAGTGACTTGTGGCTCACTGTGGGCGGCTGTGTTGGAAATCGAAATACATGTTCACTTTTTTTCTACATTTTTTTCCTCTGATTATCCTCCAACTCTCTCTCTCTCTCTCTCTCTCTCTCTCTCTCTCTCTCTCTCTCTCTCTCTCTCTCTCTCTCTCTCTCTCTCTCTCTCCCCAGTCTTCTTATCCTTACTGATTATTCTCGCGCTTTAACTTCTATCACGTCTGTCTGCTCCTAAAACTCACTCGCATTAGGCCTCTCCACAACTTCAGTTCTGATCACTTGTTGAGTCTGGTAATTTGTATGATAATTGATATAATCTAACTTTAAGAATCACCTTAGTTTCCTCACTGTTATCTAACCAAAAATACTAAAAAAATGGACCTGGATACACCAGACGAATGCATACTTAGGAGTAAGCAATCTGCTCAGTCATTCTAAGTAAATATTACAACATATACATAATTCTAGTACTACTATTTGGATCAATGATCCTTCAAGTAATGCAGTACAACATTAATCAAGAGAAAATAATTGTGATTGGAGGCCCTATAGCCCACCTAGCTCGCTTGCTCTTTCTCTCTCTCTCTCTTCTCTCTCTCTCTCTCTCTCTCTCTCTCTCTCTCTCTCTCAAATACCACTAAGATGCATGAATACATTTAATTATGGATTAATGTGAATTATAAAGAGTCATTCTTACATTCCTAACGAGTCGATGATACAATGAGAGTTATGAGACATGGCATCTCCATTCGCTACGAAGCATTCGCCACATGAAACGAAAAGAAAAAAAGGGGCAAAGAAATATGAAAAGTGGCATCCCCCCCTCCGTGACACACTAACGGCCACGTGACCCAAGGTTTCCCGCCAATTTTACTCTGGCGTGAAATAGAACACGGGGTTTCGATCCCTCACATTACCATTCCGTCGAAAGTCGATACTTTAGCAAGAGATGTGAGACAGACCAAGGCATTCTCTCCCGTGGGCAAAAAGTTACATACGAAAACTTCTTGTCTTTAACGTAAAAACACCGTAACGAAAAAATGGAGAAAAAAATGGAGGATTGTATTACGAATGAAGAGAAGAAAACGAGCGTTTAGGGGAGAGAGAGAGAGAGAGAGAGAGAGAGAGAGAGAGAGAGAGAGTAGTAGTGGTAGTTCCCTTCTACATTCCCCAAAATATCGTAGATATCGTAAGAGGAAGGTTACGTCAGGAGCGAATAGGACAGTAGCTGTAGCCTATCTGTAATCGTGGTATCCGCTGTCTTGCAGCAACCGCGCCTCTAATCTACTTACTTTACGGGGCCACCGTAGAAAGACTATTGCTCATGTTGCGTCGTTTTCTCTCTCTCTCTCTCTCTCTCTCTCTCTCTCTCTCTCTCTCTCTCTCTCTCTGAAGTGCGCGCCCGGGGGGTGGGGTTGGAAACGGAGACTCATTGTATATGACTGTGTGTGTGAGGGAGGTCCGAATTTTTGTTATAACAAAAGACGTTATTTTATCGCTTGGCAAATGTTGTGTTTACTTTTTATCACCGTTGGTAAAAGGTTTACGAAACACGAAAAAAAAACAATTTATCAGTCACCCAGGTCGCCCTGATGTGAAAGGAGTTAGGTTCGTTAGTCTATTTAACTACCACCTCAACATGTTACAGCCAATATGTACTGCAAGCGCTTGGCAGAGCCGACTGTGTAGTTATGCCAATACAGACAAAAGATTATAGCCATTTCCGACATAAGAGATGTCTGACATTACGTTCATCATGTCTCAATTATGAAATATTTTACCTCCTTTGCTTCTTCTTACTCTTTTCTTTTTTCTATTTTTCATCCCTTTGGAAAACCCGAAAATCATGAACGATAGATTTTGAAACCGACACAAGAAAGGTTCTTATTGCACCTTTTGTAAGACCCGTGACTTTTAACGCCAGTCTTTTGTTTGAAATATACAGAAGGATTTGTAATATGATAAAGAATCGGTTTTAAAAACGGTAAAATTCTTTTTGCTGGGATGATTTGAGTTAGCGAACGGTTGCGTGAGGTTTTGTATATATATATATATATATATATATATATATATATATATATATATATATATATATATAGAGAGAGAGAGAGAGAGAGAGAGAGAGAGAGAGAGAGAGAGACCTTTGACGAAGCTGTATCATTGGGAGTATAGAACCATTAAAGAACTTTATACTCTGAAAGAGTCTACATTTCCCTGCTGCTGGAAGTGGAGCAGCCTTGGGCGGCAGGAGGCCATAAGAAAAGTCCTGGGTAACATCAGAACTGTCATAGAAACTGGCCCTGTTGTAATAACAGATATGTATACCGTATTGACATATGTATACTGTATATCCTGATCTCAAAATGTCTTCTATGAGTACAGCAAATACCTGATTTATTTCAGAGGTTTACCGGTACTCCATACGAGTCTCATTCAGCTTCAGAGGATGGACTAAGTCTCATTCAGCTTCAGAGGATGGACTGTAAGTCTCATTCAGCTTCAGAGGATGGACTGTAAGTCTCATTCAGCTTCAGAGGATGGACTGTAAGTCTCATTCAGCTTCACAGGATGGACTGTAAGTCTCATTCAGCTTCACAGGATGGACTGTAAGTCTCATTCAGCTTCAGAGGATGGACTATAAGTCTCATTCAGCTTCAGAGGATGGACTGTAAGTCTCATTCAGCTTCAGAGGATGGACTGTAAGTCTCATTCAGCTTCAGAGGATGGACTGGAAGTCTCATTCAGCTTCAGAGGATGGACTGTAAGTCTCATTCAGCTTCAGAGGATGGACTGTAAGTCTCATTCAGCTTCAGAGGATGGACTGTAAGTCTCATTCAGCTTCAGAGGCGAGGTATGACGCCAGAAGCCTTATGAAACACACCCGCAAAGTATATATATTTACCCGTTTCTTTTGTGAACGAATGTAGGGCGAACACGCTTCGTCCGTTCCCCTGCACTGACCTATTTTAATGGCGATTCTCCCCATGAAATGAGAAGCATTCTGGTCCTTATCAACATCCCGTAGTTCTTTAGTTCTTTATTGATAAGAATTATCTCGAGGAGGATTATAACACGGGTTGAGGGAGTGTGGCCTGTTGTGGTGCACCAGTAAATAGCCATGTTATGGGTAATATTGGTACAAGGAGGGTAATGGCAGTGGAGTGGGGGTACTAGTGGTGGTTGGAGGGTAGCAGCAGTGGAGTGAGGGTGCTAGTGGTGGATGGAGGGTAATGGCAGTGGGGTGAGGGTAGTAGCGTTGGATGGATGGTAGTGGTGGTGGAACAAAGGTATAGGTGGTGGATGAAGGGTAGTAGCGCTGGAGGTTTGGCAGTCAGTGATGGTGATGGGGTGAAGGTAATGGTGGTGGATGGAGGGTAGTAGTGTTGGAGGTTAGGTAGTGATGGTGATGGGGTGAAAGTAATGGTGGTGGATGGAGGGTAGTGGTGTTGGAGATTGGGAAGTAGTGATAAAGGGAGGGTAGGCTGTGGTGGTGGAGGAGGGTAGTGGTGGTTGGAGGGTAGTGGTGGAGAGAGGGTATGCTGGACACGTAATGACAGAGACTGAACTTTCGGAAAGGAGAAAAAACGAAAGAATACGAATCAAACTTTTATATAAGGAAGAGAACAAAATATGAACCAAGAAGAAAAAGATTATCAAGAAAGATGGTGGACACGAAAGATGGCGAAAAAAGGAAAGAAGACGAAGGCAGAAAAGAAAGAAAAGTGAGGCGGGGAAAAGATGGAAGTTAGTGTGAAAAATGATGAAAGAAGAGAAGATACATGTGAAGGAAGATGAGCAGACAAGGTGAACGAAAAGGGGCAAGATGAAATAAGGATGAGGGGAGAGCAGGTGAAAGAAGAGGGGAAGCAAATGAAAGAAGAAAGCAGGAGGGAGAGGATTTGAGGTAAGGGGGAGGGATGGAGTGTGGAGGCAGAAGGTGGGTGGGAGGCTCCGTAATCCCCTCCCCTGACCTGCTCCACCACGTGGACGCTGCCACGTGAGGAGAGGGGGGGGGAGGGGGGACAGCGGGAGTAGGGCGTTAGTGGGGATTCGTGGAGTGGGGGAGGTTGGCTTTCTGGGGACCAATGGGGTCTCTGGGGAGTTCGGTGGGATCCTATGGGGAAACCGGGGTTTCTCGGAGGTTTTAGTGGGGTTCTGGGGGGGATGGGCGGCGTGAGGGGGTGATATGACCCCCCCCCCCCCAGACAAGGAAAATGCTCAAGTACGTAAAAAGTAAAAAGAGAAATGTTTGAGTGTCGCGAGGAAGCCCCGCCCTCAGCACCGGTCGCTGGGTAATACATACGAGTACAAATACCTGCAGACCTACTGGGGTCCTTTCGAGGCTGTTTGTGATACTGGAAGAGATCAGAAACGGAGATTAGAGTACTGGAAGAAATGAGAAACAGAAATTAGGGTACTGGAAGAGATCAGAAACGGAGATTAGGGTACTGGAAGAGATCAGAAACAGAGAGTCGGGCACTGGAAGAGATCAGAAACAGAGATTAGAGTACTGGAAGAGATCAGAATCAGAGATTAGGGTACTGGAAGAGATCAAAAACAGAGATTAGGGTACTGGAAGAGATCAGAAACAGAGATTAGGGTACTGGAAGAGACCAGAAACAGAGACTAGGGTACTGGCTGAGATCAGAAACAGAGACTGGGGTACTAAGAGGACATAAAACAAACAGATAACTTATTAAGTAATACTTGTAGACTCAATCTATGCCTAAGGAAGCGTTAAAGGATGAAATAATACAAAGACGACACTGAAATGCTAGTGTCATACAGGAAATGAAAGAGACAAGGAACGGGGGAACGAGAGACAAGGAATGGGGAGAGAGAGAGAGACAATGAACGGGAGAAAGAGACAAGGAATCGGGGTCCTGTTACGGTTAGCGTTACTGACCATGAGTCGGGCCAGCGTGGATTCGAATCCTGCCGCGGCTGTCGGCCAACAGCCAATCGCCGCTGTTAAATCATCCCCTGGTGGATGAATGGCTACCTGACTCATTCTGGAATGTGTGTGTGTGTGTGTGTGTGTGTGTGTGTGTGTGTGGTAATCCCTTCCATAGCCTAGATTGCTGCCATTTCTTCCTGCCTCACATACACGTAGGCATCCAGTTTAAAAACACAGACTCTCCATCCTACAAATAACTTACTTAAAGGCAATCTATCGTCATAGGTATAGAAAGTGACTACAAAAAGGCAATTAGATACACATACACAAAAATATACACGCATATATGCACACACATCTACGAACGTCAAACATTTTGCTGTTACACACACACACACACACACACATATGTATATATATATATATATATATATATATATATATATATATATATATATATATATATATATAGGGCTTGGTTGTGAATAGGGGGCTCTGTTTTCAGTGTATTTTACATGACAGGGAGAGAATGGCTGTGAGTGAATGAGGTCATTTCTTCCTCTGTTGCTGGCGCTACCTCGGTGACACGCGAAGGAAAAAAAAAAGATATATATATATATATATATATATATATATATATATATATATATATATATATATATATATATATAATATATATATGCAAACTGATTAGATTTTTGGGATGGTGATAGTGACAGAATAGACAGACAAAAGACAGACAGCAGTAGGTGTGGAGAGTGTAGTCTCACCCTATATGCTGTAATGACAACCTCCATGCCGACATGGGCCTCTTCGAGTGGCCATCCTGCCCCAGGTGCCATTACTCCAGGTGGCCCTTGAGTCCCCTCATGTTGCAAACCTCTCACCTCAGTCAGAAGCTCATGTGGCAACCTCTCATCTCAGTCAGAACCTCATGTGGCAACCTACCCCCCACTCCGAACCTCCTTTGAAAAACCTTTCTAATCAGAGCACCACGTGGCAATACCTACCCCACTAACTTCCTCATGTGGCAACACCTCGCCCTTCAGAACTTCAAGTGGCAAGTCCCCCCCCCCCCTTGAAACCTCAGTGTGGCAACCCTTCACCCACTCAGAACCTCCTCATATGGCAAAAAAATATATATACACATATACATTCACTCTCAACTTCACCATATTACCACACATGAAAAAAGTCTAGTTATTTCGATATAGATCTATTTCCGTCAGTATTTCTTTAATTTCCAGTGAACTATAAAATATTTTCTAATAGGACGCGCTTTGAGGAACATCCACAAGCACCAGCTTTTCAAAATATAGAAACTGTACAGAACAAAAGTAGGGATCCTAAATGTAAAAGAAAAAAAAAAAGCGCAAAATACTATTCCATTTTCATTAAGGCATAGAAATTCGTTTGCATCATGTCCTGTTCGACATATTAATCGGAGGCTACATCCCCTGAAGGATTACAAGTAAACAAAGATTAATGACGGTCACCTGCGAGATATATGAAGGTAAACTAGTTCTTCTGGAGATACACTGGGGTGTTATGAAGGTCAACTGGCTGATCTAACAGTAAACTATCAATTATAAATGCAAAATTCAAGATGATATATATATATATATATATATATATATATATATATATATATATATATATATATATATATATATATAAATCGGGATTTTTATGATGGCTAATCGGATCAACAATATATAAATGAGATAAAAATGTGTCGTAAATGAAGTTAAACTTGTGGTGATGACATACAACTTGGCGTAAGGAGAGTAAGCTAAATGCAACGGAGGTAAACTGCGTATCGGGAAATGTTGGTTACGCGGACTACATGTGGGTCAGATGGATGTAACACAAACCTCAGGAGGAAGGAAGAAGGTTGATGGGCTCTGGGTAGAGGAAGTCCTCCCTTGGGTGAAACTCGCCGGGAGTCATTGCGCTCTGTGACAACTTTCACTGAGGGTGACAGACAGACAGACAGACAGACGGGCAGGCCGGGACGCCCTCCCAACCTCACCTCCTCTGTCAGTCATGATAACATCTGATGACCCAAGAGATGTTCCCTGTGGCCCCCCCCCACCTCTCCAATACCAACCAGGGTCCCTGTTCAACGAATATTTGGCAGCTGGGAGAAACTGACGCTGTACCTAACCTCAACGGGAACCAGGTCAACGGGGTAAAAAGAGCGTGTCGGAGGATAATATATGTAGCGATTTGGTCGGATTGCGGGGCTTCAGCTAAGACTAGGATAGAGACAAACATGGGAGACGGAATAATATACTGAATGACGTTCTTGTATGGCTCAAACACCCGTCCAAAACAGGCCTGCGCATTCATCTGGTAAATGGGATCGTCAATGTATAGTCAACATCCGAAAATAAAGTTATATAACATCATCTCTGACCACATACAATCTCATAGCAAATATGACCACACTGTTTCCACAAGTACATTAAGTCTACATCCTTTTAATGGACTATTTTGTTTACTATAATCTCCAATTCAGGATTAGATTTCTTGTTAAACGTACTCCCTCCGTGTGGAAATATTATCTGTTATGGGGAGAAAATTTACATTATCATTACCCCTGTGTGTTTGAATATTTCTGCATGCCTACGGTTTTTGTTTCCATACTTTGGGTGATTTTGGGCATTATCATATATGCTAAAAGGAACACTCGTAGTAATGTTAAAAACTGAATCCATATTCAGATAAGAATACCATCATCAACTTAGACTTCTAGCCCAAAACTAATATCAGTGTTTTGCTAAAATATAAACCATCAAAATGATAATGTCATCTGTTTTTCTAGCACGTAGAACAAGGATGAATATTAACTTAGTAATCTCCAGAGAAAGAAGAGGAAGCTGCAGCAAATTTTCATAAGAAATAGCCATTGCCCTATTTCACAAGCTCCTGGAGAATTCCTTTGTAACAAATGCAAAAATCATTCACAAAGTCTTGAATCTGACGTTTTTGGCTTTTCCACTTAAGATGATATATTGGATTGATCTATCACGATGCAAAATATTCCCAATTTTTGTCTTCCGTTCTCTAGATATTTCAGGAATTATATTAACAATCTTTTCCTTAAATAACATTTATCATTATTCTGAAGTCGAGGTGAGTGTGTTCAGAGGTAAGCAATATTGAGATGAAAGATGATAGAGGAAACAGTGCAATCGTGAAAAGTTATATGGAGTCATTGGAAAGCACAAAGCATACGATGTCTTTTCAGAGAAATATTAGAGCACGGCAACGTAATAAGGAATACTGCAGAAATTCGAACGCATACGAATAAAGATAATCGCCCATGATCTTAATTGGAGGAATTGCCAGGTAATGGAATCAAATATTATCCGACTTTTCAGTTTTATACGTCTTTCCTCTCATAACCCAGATTTCCTTTGATCAATATCATACGGAAAGAACACATAATTCCAGTGAAAGTTCAACTCGAAAATTTTACGTCACAAGGAAATGCATCAAAGTTACGAACGCCAAACGTTTTTGTTCATCGCTAATCTACTAATATACTTTATCGTGAGGTCCTGAGCTTATATGGTTACTCATGACTTTTTTTTTTTTTTACCAAATCTCAATATTTTAAAGGGTTTATGCAAGTCATAAAGCAATGAACCCATTGCCCAGAATTTAGATACGTATGCTTCCATTACTTTTTTTAAGCTCGTATATCGTCACAGCGAGGCGACAGGCGTGGAAGCTGCATCAAACAAGGCCTCGCTCTTTTTTCTTTTTGATTGGTGAAATCTTCGTCAGTTACACTTCAATGATCGTCAGCTGCTATGACAAGATTACCGGTAAGTTAAAGACGTATTCTGAATATGGGATGCCTAAAAGATAGATATATTTTTACGGCATTGATCATATTTGCAAAGATGACGTTTTGATCACCTGTGGGAGATCTCATTGTTTACGCTAAGTAGATGCTGAATGGACCCGCACGGTGTAACCTAGCAGTTCTAATATCTATAGACTTGAACAGCAAATGCTGAAGCTTTAGCGTACCTAATTCATTTTTTCCTTTACGTTTAGAAATTGTTTAAATATACGAGCTTTTCCCAAACTTTCTCCTGGTGTCGGCTCCATTCCATTGTCTTCGGTAATACGTTCAAGGGAAGGGTCATTGTTTCTAGGAATGATTATTGTTCCTGAATACTTTATTCAAGGTAAAGATAAGTTTTTTAAAATTCCTTACAACGTATTTCGAAGGTAAATTTGGTCTTACTATGATTTATTATATTACGGAAGTGTTTTGTTGATGACAGCTTTGCAGCAGCCTAGCTTGGTATGGATTCAGAGAACCAAAAATAGATCCATTGAGCCTTCATTGAACTTATATTTACATGTTAAGATTGTTGACTTTTCATACCTTTTTCTTGGGAGTGAAAAGCAAATTGTATTTTAGGATACGCGTAGGACTGTAAGGTATGTTAGAACGACTACGTTTCATCAATCGGCTGTTTATTATGCATGCTTAGGTGTACTAGGTGATTTATATTAGTTTTATTGAATGATCGTATGATATTACCATGTTTGAATGGTTGGAGCATTTCAGTGCACCTTAAATGGTTGAATAATATACCATTCTGGTACATTAAGGTAAATGGTCGATATGGATATGTACGTTTGGTTAGATTTACGGAATACGTCAGGTTATGGTGATACTGAAGTAAACTTAAAAAAGAGGTCCCGGGTCAGGAATTTATCGTAACTTATATAGGACAAATACAACCATAACTCATAAAAATCATAAAAGATACGCATCTAAATAAGCAGAAACCTTTTAGGTTAAGCTTACTGTGAGCAGTGTCTTGACCTGCGCAGTTCATATACGCCCAGGTGTAGTAGGTCATACGGGTTCAGTGGCCACAGTGTGTCTCCGCCAGGTACCACGCCGTGACCCCGACACGTGCTGTGGTCACATGGACCCTGTGACGTCACTAGGTGAACCGCACGTACACCTTTTACATTCGTTGGCAAATCGGATTTTTTCCTTTTTTAAATGCTTTACACAAACTCTTCGGGTTATGATTTTGTGTTGTCACTACTCGGTCTACAAAACCCTTAGTAGTATTCACTAAGATATTAGACATGGTTTACACATTGTGTATATTTCTACTTACTTTCGTATGAATGTTTGTGCATACATTATAGTGCATAATATTTTCACAGGTGGAATACTGCCTAACCTTGACTTAGTTTCCGATAGGTAAATATCAGAGGAGGAGGAGGTTAGTTGATCGTGATAAGAATGGGTGAAGGTTAAGCCAAGTTCAATTGATAGGTCAACAAGGATACCTTAGCTGAGATAACGAATCTTAAGAAAAAAAAAGGTCATTGGTTAGGGTTATCTTTTGATTGACCTGTGTTATCCCCAGGATGTTCCCAAGATGGCAATCTCCGGAAGTTATAAAGGAAAATCGTCCATATATATATATTTTTATATGACGTGTTTTGCTTACCGCGATAAGGGTTCTAAGATTGAAGCAGTGTTACTGAATAATTATTATCAATGGGTGTTTGGAAGTACGGTCTTTGCCACATTCTGAATGCTTTTCGATTTATTTTTTCACCGCTCCATGAGGTCCACCTGCAAAATTACACTCGATGTTTTGGGACCACTTTGGTGTGTTTATACTGAACTGTTTTGTTACGAATGTTTTGTCATGAAATGTTTGCGAGTTGTTAGCCAGCAGTTGCTATGGAAACATTTTACATGAAACGTTTTATGATCCAGCATGTAATATATTCGAGGTGTGTTTCAAGTGTTGCAACTTAAGAATGCTGCTTGAAGTGTTTCGTATACTTTAACTGGAACGTGCTGATATTCTGATATTGTTTATGATGTTTGCTGTACGAATGGGTGTTTTATTCCCCAGTCAATTGCAACAGCTGAAACCTCTTTAATATTTTCTGTTATTTCAATTGAGATTAATGGAGTGGTTTCTCAGATGTTTTTGTTAAAACGTGAAATGGTTTCGTACCGCGCGCCTCACGTGAGAAACTTCATAATGACCTGCCATTGGTTGTAACGTTTAAACTTTTACCGTGTTTCAGTGGAGGCCATTACTGAACTATATAACCTTGAGCACGTGAGACCATGCGTGAAGTGGTTTTAGTATGCATCTTAAATGTTAACGTGTCATACAAGTCTTAAATGCCTTTAAGTGTCGCATCCTAACGTATGAAGATCAAGGTCAAACCATATCTAAAGCGTACGATCTTTTATTGCATTAAAAATTCCTTAGGATTTTACTAAATGATGTTTTTTAAAAGACGTGTTTTGCAATGAGATGTACGTATTATCTGAATTTTTCCAATGCGAGTAAAATATAGGAACAATCAGTTAAGCACAACGAAATTCAAGTAGAACACATGTATGCATCGCAACTTGTGTGGAAACATTTGTGAGGAAAATTTTTGATTTTATCTCAGCCATCCATTCGTTTGTACCGCTCTTTTTCTTTTGAAAGCCAAGAGGCCTGACCGAGGTGTGTGAAATTGCAGAACACGCAGGAACGGACGAACAATGCTTTCGTGTCAGTTTTCAACTTTTTTGGGTCTTGGGGAACATGTGAAACTACAAACCGCGGCTTTGTTTTCGAAAGTGGTCCACAGCCAAAATCTTATGTACCTAATGTATTGACTGACCCTGCATATGAATGGTTTAAGGTCCCTTTCTTTACCTTTGCCGTCAGCTCTTCCTCAAACCCAAAAAATTTCACATCATGCCCGAGGAAATGTGTTTTGAGCGACCGGATATTGTGTTACGCAGATGAACCCTAATTTTCCTAATCCGGAGAGCCTTCCTTGCCCAAAATATCGTAAAGCTAACCAAGAACCCTTCGGTTTACCAGAGATAACCTTGCCCAGGTCTTATCTATGATTACGCTTTTTGCCCCGAGATGGCTTCCGTTTTCGCTGAGGAACGAGTAAAATTCATATAGATGACGACAGATTGGGTACCTGGCTTAGATAATATATATATATATATATATATATATATATATATATATATATATATATATATATATATATATATATATATATATATATATGCAGCATGAATGTGTTTGTCTTGAAAAGAGCATTCAGTTGCCCATGCTTTCCAGCTAACTTAAAAAAGATGAATTCCTTTGAGCGGAGGATTTGTGTCTATCCTTTCCATGTTCTAAGATACAGATATAAGCCTGTGGGAAAGGACACACTGATCTCATAAGCTCTGTCGAAGTTCACGGATGGCAGTAATTGGAGATAAACTTCCGTGATAATAGGCGAAAGGGAGATATAGTGTTCCGTGATAATAGGCGAAAGGGCTAGATCAATACATTTTTGGAAACGCTGCTAGCTTTTAAGAAGACTAAAGGGATGTTGAATCACTGACAAAAGGAATTTTTTTTTAGCGCGATCATGTTTCAAAAAAAATTAATAGAGAGCAGAGATGATGTTTCTTCGAAATTGTTGCATGAATCAGGAAAACCCTTTTGTATTATGATAGACCATATTCCCAGAGAAGTTTTTTTGAGGCTAGGCCTTGAATACTGATGAGAAAGGCAGAGACAAAACAAAAAAATTGGTTCCAGATTAAACAAAGATGTGAAGATGAGAACAGTAACAAGGAAGAAAAAAGATATTAAGCACAGCAGGGTGGATTAGTTGAAGAAGATAAATCCTGTCACAAACTGTTTTGGCATACTATATCCCCTTCTCAAATCTTCATTTTTATTCATCCTTGTGGTTTCAACTTTACTGCATAAGTAATCCATCTTTTTTTCATAGCTGATGTAGCATTAGCAACAGGAAGCTCTAATTATGGTTGTGTTGATTGCAAGTATGAATATAAAAAGAAAAACTGATTTGAATTCATTTGGTAGTTGTAGCCATGACTTTTGAGAGTGAAAAGGTTATAAGAAGTAAGAGTTAGTTACATAGATACACAGACCACACAGACCCAAGGTCTATCTAAGCGAGAGGTTCTGGCCTTAAGGCTATCTGAAAAAAAAAACAAAAAAAAACGAGAGGAGGAAAAGAATTCCACAGCTTCACTGTATGAGAAAAGAGGATGATATATCCTTTCCTCGTGTAGCTGGTCTGTACATACAAACTAAGGGAAGAAGCTGCTAGTCATGTACCATGGTTCAAAGTCTTTAGGGCTGGGAAACTAGAGAGCAATATATATATATATATATACTCATTCAGACACTTAATCTTGGGTTTCACATTTATATACCCACCATTACAACTTCATGAAAGTTTCTGTCAGCCTCTACACTTAAATTCTTCCCATTTGCTAGAACTTTCAATTAGCTTCCTATTGCTCTGTTTCCCATGCATGACTGCTCTCAACTTCAGATTCATCATCCTTATTGACCTTCACTCTCAGCTACTTAAACTCGTCCACTACTTCCAGTCCACCATTCAAATTGATACTGAACTGCTACATCCCATCTCTTATTAAAATTAGAATCTTACCTTTAGTTGCATTTCCTACGAGAATGTTTTCACTGTGGTCCTCATCAAAGTAACTAGCCATTATAATATATCCATCATCTCTGATTCTGCTAACAGAACAGCATCATCTGCATAGTACAGTCGTGGCAACTTCCAGTACCAAATCCACATCTTTCACGTCGTATGCAATTTCTTATCTGTAAAACAATGATAGTGATATGTCTTAAGTAATTTCTCATCTGTGAAATAATGATAGTTATATTATTCATCCTGAAGCACACGTCCACAGTTATTCAAAACTACTCTATCATTACAGTGTATCATTGAATTTCACACGTATTACATCCAATATAAAAGCTCTAGATACAGTTCATAAGTTTTCTGCACACACCATATGGGGTCAGAACTTCCTATATAGTTTTCTCAATTAAATCATGTACCTTTATTGCATTCATTAAAACTATGTATGATTTTTGGCTAAAACTTCTTCACCTATAAAGTGTTCACAAGTCCCTTTTATCATGATCAGTCATAATCTGACCATAAACATGTTCAGTATTTTTATTTTCAAGTAAAATGCTACTTCAAGAGTCTTCAAAGTGTGGATCCTTTCTGAGCTTTTTAAATGTTTTATATGTCTGTGCTCAGGGTAAATAATATAAAGAGTAAGAGAGAGGTACGGTAATAAGAAGAGTATTGTTGATAGAGTTGAAGAGGTTGTACTGAAATGGTTTAGACACAGAAAGATTGAGTGAGGAGAGGTTGGCAAAGAGTAGTGGTATGGACAAGGAAAGGGGAGACCAAACTGGAGATGAAAGGATGGACTGAAAAAGATTTTGATTGAATGGGGCTTCATCATGCCAAAGGGTGCAAAGTGTACATAGAATAGTGAATTGGAACAGTGTGGCATATAGGGGTCGACATGCTGTCAGAGGCCTGAACCAATGCATGTGAAGCACTAAGGGGAAACCATGGAAAGGTATGTAGGGCCTGATTGTGGATAGAAGGCTGTGGTTTTGATGCATTACACACAACAGCTAGAGAATGAATGTGGCCTTTTGTTGCATGTTCCTGGGGCTACCATGCTAACCTGGGAAATGGTGAACAATTAGGATAAAAAAAGTATGTCCAGTTTGTACATATAATCAGTTTTAATGTTTGGGTGAAACAGTAAGTTTTTCGTTTTAATTTCCTATGTTAATTCATTAAAATTTCACATATCTGATTTTTAAATTTTTGTTTAGAGGGTAACTAAATGCACTGCACTTCTGTTGTGTTGTGGTTAGTGTAGCTGACCATGACGCATTCACAGGCCACCTCTGAGCTCAAAGTTTCAAATTCTAGTTGCTGCAGTCATTCCACAAGCAACTTGGCTCTCCATCTTCCCTGAAGGGTTGGTTGATAAAATGGGTGCCCGGCTTAGGTGCTATGGTATTTGTATATATAGTGTTAATGGGATGGCCTTGATTAGGGCCTCAGTTGCCCATGCCATCTCAGCTAACAATGAGAAAAAGAAATGCATGAAACCTGACTGGTTTCATGTAGTACCATGCAGACGCTTGTGCTAACTTTATTACTAATTCCAAGTTTCCTCAGGTTGTGTATATATAACCTCTATTGTATTCATTTTCTCACTTTGTAACTATCCACCTGAATATATGGTTATACATCAAAGTGCATAGGTTTCTCGTGTTACTTTTTCCTAGTGGTGCTTCTGCATATATGCATATATTCAATAAGATAGCCTCGACTAGGACCTTCAGTTGCATGTGCCTTATAAAGAAAAAGTGTAATACCTTCAGTTGTGCCTATCTCCTTTTAACATTTAGGTAGTTATCCATCATGTATGTTTTAAGTTTCTTTGATAGGTAGGATTGAAAGTTTGGAATGGATCAGTTTACTTTTACATTAATATTTGTATCACCTTATGTATTGTTAGTGTGATTTGATTTAATCAGATTATTTTTTTTTGCAATACTGCTCGGATGGTCTGAAGCAAGGAATATGATATCTAGTCATCTTGAAAATTATTTTGGTTAGCCCTTTCAGAGTTAACACCAAGTCCCGTTTCAAGGAATTTAGTTCCTCTTTATGTCTAAGTGTTGATTATCTGCTTAAGTTTTAGCTTTAAGTATCACCATTTTCTTGCGAAGTTAAGTACTCTTTCAGTTTTTTAATTACCTTCATAAACTGAGAAATTCATACCAGTGCCTGTAGGTCTTGGCAATAAGTTCAATATTTTTAAAAATTTCTATGACATTATTTTTGCATCATATACTGTAGATGAAATATAGAATGCCATATGCCATTTGTATACTGCAGGAAATTAAAAAGATTTAATAATAACCTTTCTATCTTAATAGGCTGTGTCAGCATCAGTGCCACATTTAAGATGTGCTTTTTTTTTCAAAACACTGCATCTCTTTCTTCCTTAGAGTATATGGGAAGGGCAAGTGACAGAAGACTTGATGACATTATCTGTAGTCATAATTGTATTTGTGGAAGAAACTTGATGCTAAAGCTCAAGGGACCACACCCTCCAGCTTAACAGCCAGTATGTGAAAGGCTGAGGTGGAATATCATGCTTAATGAATGAATTGTCCTGCTATGGAAATTTGATAGATAATTCTGAATAAGAAGTTTTTCCTGATATTGACTTCTGTGGGGTACTTTAGGTAGAGGAGGCTCAAATCTGAAATCTTAAAAAGTAAGATGTTTAACAGCTGAATAGTGAATATTTTTGCCTTATTGGAACAGGCCTATTTCTTTAGGCCTTGATTTGTCAAAACTATGTAGTTTTGAAAATGTCAATTTGATCCTAGAGTGTACTCTTTTTAAGGAAGACTAATTTTAGTTTTCAGATTTAAATTGATGACCAAAACTGAATAACTTATTTCAGATGAAATGAGAGGAAAATATAAAAAAGTGGATGTAGTATTCTTTAAGTTTTTATATCTTGCTCTGATACTAAGCTAGGCATTGTTTATTGTATTTTTGGTTGGTCATTACTGATAATCAGTGCAAGGTCTTAGTATTCTTTTTCTTCAAAAATTGGTTGGACAAACATTTTATATTCATGATTGATATTCATATCACTGCAATGCATTACTTTGCATTTATTGAAATTGAAGACCATATGCTATGCCTTTGTTCACTCCATCAGCTTGTCTAAATATCTCCGAATCCTTAACAGATCTTCCTTTGATTATGTGACATTGGGAGATTTTGAAGTTTGACTAATTCGTTTTTCTATTTCACTGATATAGGAATGAAAAATAAGGCTACTTAAAGTGAACATTGTCATATCTTACTCCACACTTCAAACCAGTCAGATTCTTTCCCTTCTAATACAATACACTGTCTCCTGTCTGTGAGCTAGTTCACTAATCGCAGATTCGATTTCCTGTGCCACGAGCTTCTATTACACTTAACAGAATTCTGTATGTAGGGATATCTTGCAATGTATGCATTTTTATAATACAGGATTACAGTATTTGTTTTCTGGCCAAATTCAAAGATACAGTTACTTGAAGGTTATGATAGATTCATTTTTTTTAAGTTTTGAAAAGGAAAATCCCTTTCTTTGAATTTTGAAACACTTTCTGTCTAGAGTACAATTATGACCAACTATTTCATTAGTAATAATGTATTCGTTACTTTTCTCTGAACTGCTCAATGCAATACCTGCACTCCCTTGAGCTGGAGATCCCAGAAATTACTTGAGGAATAGGATGCTAAAGTATGATTGAGACCCACTCACTTTTAGTTTATAAGGATTTCTTTGCCTACTGTATAGTCAAAGAGGGAGTGATACAATAGTCTCTCTCTCTCTCTCTCTCTCTCTCTCTCTCTCTCTCTCTCTCTCTCTCTCTCTCTCTCTCTCTCTCGACATATGAATATTTGAAAACATCATAATTTAGTATTTACCGTAGCTGGTTTTGTTACATATTTCATGACAGCTGGATATTGGATGTGTGCAAGTGAGACCATTGCTTATTTGTTCCTGTTGCTATCTTGCTAAAGTGGGAGCAAGTGTAAAAAGAAAGAATTTGGCAAATGAGACTCATTTTGTTACCATAAAATTTTAGTCAGATATTATGATGTTATATATTGACAGCTTTACCTGTTAAGTAGTTCAGGATATTGTCTTTGAATGTAATATCATATATTATTAACTTTAACATAGTTTGCTGACAAACTAAAATATGTATTTTGTATTAATGGAACTGAATATTCGTGACTTCAGAGCAGAGATGGCTTTTAGAGTACAGTATTTGATTAGGAGGATAATGCATATCTTTTTTCATATGTGGTTTGTATTATGAAATCTACCAAGCACATCCTTTTGATATATTTTATGAAGCTCTAGGTCATTTGAATTGTAATTGATTGTGCCTGGATGTTGAGGAACGTGTATTCTTTTATCCAAGAGAATATGCTTTACAAATTGTCATTATACCCTTCCCATTTGACTTCTTGAGTAACCCTATATTATTATTTGCAGAATATGTGTTGATGTATTGTCACTATATATGTCAGTGGCAACAGGGATATTTTTGTGTATGATGAAAGAATTTGACAACATATTGAAAGTACCTCACCCATCAGCAACAGATGGGATTTAGGGATAGGCAGTTCATGAAGTAAGTGATGAAAATATCCATTATTCTTAATTTTTGAAAATTTATTTTCTTGTCTTTCCACCATATCTAAATTTTCCTTGTAACATGTGCCAGTTATGTATATGGGCGCACATTTATTTTGGGAGTACTGTATCTGCTTTCTGTTTACAAGATATGAAGCATCATCATTAATGCTGGGAAAAAAATTATTTATCTTAAAATGCAATCATCATGCTAACTTAGGTGCTAATTTCTCACTGTTAAGAGGGATAGCTATGTACATAAATCAGACTTTTCATTAGTTGACCCAGCTCATTATTTACAGTGTTGAATCTTAGGTACATGTGTACCTTATGCTTACTGAGTTGGTATTGTGTTCTAATATTCTAGTATATTGACTATTTGAGTTTGTAAACTTAATGAATGTGGCTTGACATCTGCCTTAGTTGGGGACTTTGTTTTTATTTATAGTGATTATTTGCTTTAGAGTCATTGTTGTAATCATGAGAAATTTTTAAATTACTCTCCTGTCATACCATGAATATGTATCCTATCCTGCATAGACATAGAAAGCATTGCGAGGCAACACCAGGAACACATGAAGAAATTGCCTCATTCACACATGTCCACTATCTAGCTGTCATGTTTTATGCCCTGAACTCAGTAGCCCTTCCCCTTCCAAAGTCAGGCCTCACATACGTATCTGTGGTCTCCAACCACTTCACATACCGTGGCTCAACCCATTGACAGCACATCATCTTCCTTACAGCACATTGCTCCAGTTTGCTCAATCCCTTGTACACCTTGCACCCTCTTGCATGTTCAGGCCCTGACCCTTCAAAGCATCTTTCACTCCATCCTTCTACCTCCTCCTTGGTTTCCCACTTTTCCTTGTTCCATCCACTTCTGATGTGTATGCCCTCTTAGCAATCGTTTTTCTCCCTCATCCTCTTTCTTTGTCCAAACTGTTTCAGAACATCCTCTTCAGCTCTCATACATACTAGTCATACTATATATGTATACTACTATGTGAAATGAATATACATTACTATATATACTGCACACAGTATATATATAATTCTTTTTTCTTTCATACTTGATCGCCATTTCCAGATGAGGAAAGTCTGCATCCGCTCGCATCCATTCTCTGGCTGTTGTGTAATATACGCCAGAATCACAGCTCCTTTCATGGTTCCACTCATTACCATATCCACAGCCAAGTATCTAAAACACATCACTTCCTCCAATTTTTCTCCAATCAAACTTGCACGCCATCTAGCCTGTCCCTCAACGCTGCTAATGCTTTACATGTACTCACAACTTCCTCCTTTCACACAAACTTCCAAACTCTAGTTTTCATACTCGAATCTGCCAATAGTGCTGTACAGTATCATCAGCAAACAACAACCAACTCCCTTCCCAGGCCCTCTTGTTCCTTACAGACTGCATACTTGCCCCTATCCAAGACTCGCATATACCTTCCTGACTATGCCATCCCTAAACAAATTAAGCAACCATAGTGACCTCACACACTCCTGCCATAGATCATCCCTCACTTGGAACCATTCACTCTCCTCTTTTCCTACTCGTGCACATGTTTTACATCCTTGATAAAAAAAAAAAAAATTGCTTCTAGCAGCTTTCCTCCCACACCCTATGTTCTTGGACCTTCCCCAAGGTATCTCTGTCTACCCTGTCATATGCTTTCCCCAGATCCATAAATGCCACATATAAATCCATTCGTTTCTCATTTCTCATACATTCTTCACAGGAAACACCTGATCCACACATCCTGTACCACTTCTGAAACCACGCTGTTATCCCCATCTGATGCTCTGTACATGCCTTCAACCTCTCAGTCAAATTACCTCCCAAGCAGTTTACCTAGTATATTCAATATACCTGTACCTCTTTAGTTTGAACACTCACCTTTATCCCCCATTCCTTTATACAGTGACACTAAACATGCATTCGCCAGTCCTCAGGCACCCCACCATGATCCATACTGACATTGAAAATCCTAACCACCAATCAGCAACACATTCACCCACTTTTCTAATAAATTCAACAGCAATACCATCCACTCTGGCCGCCTTGCCACATTTCATCTTGCGTAAGGCTTCCGCCGCCTTTTAACTCATCAAACCACTCTCCATGACTTTCTCACTTCGCATGCCACCCCGACCCAAGCACCGAACATGTGGGCGGCGGTATTATCGAAGAACCATGGTGGGGTTTAGTGAACCTTGTAAAATAATAAGTTACAAGGGAGACACGAGAAATATCTTACGAGGATATGGTAATAGTTGAAGCTCTCGAACACAAATCTCGGTAGTAAAGACATGAAAATGGAGGATACGGGGAATTAACCGTGACTTTTACCCAAGGCTCAAATTAGGTCAGTGGCTTTTGTCAGAGGTCTGGGTGAGCACGTTAACAGAGAACTTATGTAACGCAGCTGACCCAAGAGCTGATCCCCTTGAATGCTTAATGTGATTAGCCTATCAGCGAAACCCTCGCTGGGACTTTCTTACATTCGGTCCTCATTGCATACGTCGATGCTTGTGAACATTAATGATAAATTACGTAGATCCTTAAAGTGTTGTATTTGACATAACGAGTTACACAATTCTTATCATTTGGCTACTTTGATTCGGCTGCATTTAACGCCTGCGTCGAGTACGTTTTACGGTCTACGAGTGGCTTGGTTTGTGTGTTACACTTCCCAACATTCGCTAGTCTGAGGGTCCCCAACAGTTAGCTTTGTGTGTGTGTTACGTGTATCTCCTAAGCTTAGGATAGTGGGGGAAAGCGATAATGTGACTGAATATACCTTTAATGGATTGAAAATGATTATGTGTCAAAATATCCTTGACTACCATCAGTCTGTTGACTGTTCAAACCTGCGTATTGATAACATTGACTTTGACCTATTGACTGAGTTACAGGTATAAACCATAGCATTCCAAGAAGTATAATTGGATGTATCATGAGAACTTTGGTTTTCCATTACACAATGTACAGCTGTTTAAGCAGTATAATGAAATACACAAATAAGCGAATGAACAAATGAATCATGAAAAGGGCTCTTGGTACGTCACTCAGTCTATCAGCCTAGAATCATCATCCATGAAATACAATGTATGCGGCAACAATAACTCCTAGCTAGCTAAAACAAACACTCCTAAGATGACCACGTAAACCCAGAACTGACAGTCAGCACACGCACGGTACGTAAGAGAGAGCTCATACACAGCCAGGTCGAGAGAGAGTGAAAACCTTGCCAAACTGGAGCCAAGCTGGGCAACTTTGCTAATAAAAAAAAGTGAAGTATGCAGCTTGCATACCAGGGTCTCAGAAGCGTTTCAGAAACACTGCTTCGCTAGGTAAATCACACCTGTGTAGTATAAGAAATTTTATCATCCTTGAAAAGAGTAACATTCAGTGTCATCGAATATTAACTCAAGTCACTCGCATCGAAACCAAACGAATGAGCCAGGATCAGAACATAGCACCAGGGCAGTTCAAACCGACACGTCATTCTTCTCAGATGAAAATTAAGTTTAGTTTTACTACGTATATATATATACACGTGACAGAATATCAGCCAAAACTTTGTCCTGTCCTCTTCTGTGCCTTATTTCTTAACTGAATTAATGTATCACTCATAACTACCTCATTAACCATTAGTTTGTTTCCATCACATTTAGAAACTTTAGGGGATTGTGGTCAGTGTATGCTATTATGAGATGCATAGCACCTACTCGATATCACAATTTTTCTTGGGCTACTAATAATGCTAAATAATGCTAAACATTTTCTTTCAGTGGTGGAATAATTTCGCAGATGCTTCTTAAACTTTGCAGACAAATAACACACAGATAGAGAGTATCAGTTTCTCTAGCTTGTGGTACAGCACCATTTCCCGTATCGCTAGCGTTAATGTGTCAGGAAAATAGCTTAGTGAGGTTTGGTGCTTGCAGCACTGGGGCACAGGTAAGCAAGGACTTAATTCGTTCATGGGTTATATGACATTCTGGTGTTCACTGGAACTTGCGATCAGTTGGAGGCAGGAACTGATGTTTGGCTTTGACCCAGCGTTGCGTGCACAGGGGGGCAACCTTACTTTGACCAACCAAGGTGGCCAGGGAAGACCATGGTGGTGTGCCCATACTCACTTACTAGTTTAATGGTCAGTTCTGCCTGTGCCAGACGTGTGTTGAACAGGGCCCTCACTCTTACTAGGTGCGCTTCCCACGCAGATGATACCACGACCAAATCATTTAGATAGACCTGGATATCCTGCAAATCTCTTGACAGCATGGACAGGGTCCTAGAACGTAACTAGTACGTTACTCACATCAACGGGCACGAGTCGATAGTGGTATGGTAAAGGCTATCAAGTGTCACAAAGGCTGAGATCTTGGCCCTTTCTGTCAGCTCCATCCTGGTAATAACCTTCGAGAAGGTCCGAGTTTGGTGACAAAAAGTGCCTTTCCATTACCTTTGATGATGTCCAGACGAGGCATTGGAAAAATAACATAGTTGAGTAATAGTTGACCCTAGGGCAGTCAGGTGCAAAATCCCATGCTTCCGTCAGGCTTGAGGGCGAACAGGCAGAGGTGAGACTCGCTTGCTGTCACAGGGTCCTGCCAGGCCATTAGAGAAAAGTTAGCTCACCTCCTGCCGTAATTTCTGTCAGAGTGGTGGCCATGTAGTTGACCTGCATGGTCCGTCGGGACGTTATGTTGCAGTCCCTGTCAAGGTCTCGGGCCATCCTGGCAAATACTGACAGACTTACTTGACTGACTGGTACTACTTCCGAGCGAGCTCACAAGAGATTGTTCCTCCATGGCTGAACACTTGCAAGTTAACTTAACACAGTTAACAACGACATGATCTCGCAACTAGGCGATTGCTTTTCTAACTTCACTCTTACCGTACCTGTACGACTTATCTAGAGAATGTGAAACAGTACCAAGCCTAGTTGCAAAGCCTAGTCCAAGTCGGGTTACAAAGCCTAGTACAAACCAAGCCAAGCTGCAAAGCTTATTACAATCCTAGCTGCAAAGCCTAGTACAATCCTAGCTGCAAAGCCTAGTACAATTCTAGCTGCAAAACCAAGCTACAAAGCTTGGACTGCTACAAAGCCTAGAACAAGCCTAGCTACAAAGTCTAGTCAAAGCCTAACATTGTCTAAATAGTAACATTGTCTAAATAGCAGAGGGGGTGAAACTTTACCAAGCCTAGCTCCGTAATCACTTATACTCGAGCCTATCTTTACGCCTTCTACTGATGACTCTGGGTTTATGCATATTTATCAGCTAAAGTGGCAGCTGTATTCAAAGTTGACACCTAACGCTCTTTTAAATACAACCAAATGTTAGGGAGCACAGAACTTTTAAACGCATAACTTATATTTTTTATCGAAGTTTCCAGCGATGAACGATTTCTTCTCAGGCGTTACTGTTACCACTTTATTCTTATCCTAAGATCTGATTCTAACTTTCCTATCATGCTCTCTCTTTCTCTATCATTATACATTTCCTAATCTCCTTGGTTCTTCCCTCTGTTTATTTGCATCTTACCGTCAAGTTAATTGAGAAGGATCGCTTCTGTACTGCTAATGCTACAACTATTATAAGCATCAGAATCAACTTCACACAAACGCATTATTACACGTAGGAAGTATATATACAGCAATCCAATGCTATCATCCTATCCTAATTCGGTCGTCTGACCCCGTAATTATTATTCAGACATGCCCAATCACACTATATATCACCCTTTAGTCTTAACACGAAAGGGTTTTCGTGAAAACTCAAATATCGACATAATCGTTGAATGATGATAGTTCGGTAAAACTAAATTAATGAACAAGTCAAATAAGTAAATTGAAAATTAAGATAATTACAGCTCCTGAATTTCAAATCCTTCGAATCGTACGTAACTCAGACCACCCGGACATGGGCCCCACTATGTTACAAATCGTTAGTCGAGGAGTCATGCCAACCCATAACATTCTAAGAAGTGTGATTGGCTGTATCAAAACACCACGAACACTTGGTGTCTTACATTACGCTATGTACAACGGGTAAAACAGAACAGTCACATACACACGACAAATGGAACAAATTAGTAATGAAAACGTCTTCGTATAATCAGTCGATATCATATAAGACAAATCATTCTTAACTAGTATATATGAATTTACCTGGCCGTTTGGAATGACTTGTGAATTCCACACGTAAAACACGACACTCAAAATCACCCACACGGAGGCCACGCAGGAGACACAGCACGGGCAAGTACCAGCTTAGGAGTGAGTCCGAGTTGGAAAAGAGCGCCAAACGGGCGACGAGCTAGCCCAAACGTCGTTGTCAGACCGTTACTGAACTATCCACCTTACGTACCAGGGGGGTCTATGGAACACTAATTACCTTGTTAAATCACGACTGTGTCATTTACAGAAGTAGATAATTATATGAATATTATATAAAAGTATAAAGAGGCTTGAATATTTGATGTAATAGAATATTTGAGTCACTCGTTCCGAAATCAAATGGGTAAACGAGGGGTCGGTTAACTAGCAGAGGGCAGTTCGTGCTGCCGTGCTGCAACAGGCACCCTTATACCTAGTATTCATTGCGACTTTGGTGTTATTTTTTCACCCGTTGGTCGTCACTGAACTGGAGGTAGGAAAGCCTGCTTTTAGAAGCGTGATTCCCGGAAATCTGTGAGGAACTGATGAGCTTGAAAGCGATTTCCTGCATTTTGAAAGATGATAAAAAATATGAACGAAGATTTAACTCTGTTGCCGTTGATTTTGATATCTTATATTTGATTATTATTATTTCATTATTATTGTTATTTCAGTATTATTATTATTATTATTATTATTATTATTATTATTATTATTATTATTATTATTCAGTTTCTTAGTAGAAAGAGGCTTAAAGATAGAATATACGATCATTGCTTTACGTAAACAGGAGTATTCCTGGCTCATTGACCGTCTTGGAGTCAACAACATAATGAATTCATTCATCTTAAAATGCAGAAATGCGGATAAATGTGCCCTGTTCATGGTTTTTAATGGGAACATCTTTGGTTGGAAAGTTATTAAGAGATTAAGAATAGTATTTTTGTGTTTTTCTGTTACTGATTTATGTTGTCAATTTTTTTTCTGAAGAGGCTAGCTTTTCGGCAATAGGTATCAGGAGACAAATGTATACTTGCATTCCCCTCCCCCTCCCTTATATATATATATATATATATATATATATATATATATATATATATATATATATATATATATATATATATATATGGGAGCGGGGGGCTGGAAATCCTCCCCTCTCTTTTATTTATTTATTTTTTTTTTTCCAAAGGAAGGAACAGAGAAGGGGGCTGGATGAGGATGTTTCCTCAGAGGCCCAGTCCTCTGTTCTTAACGCTACCTCGCTGACGCGGGAAATGGCGAATAGTATGAAAGAAAAAAAGAAAGATATATATATATATATATATATATATATATATATATATATATATATATATATATATATATATATGTGTGTGTGTGTGTGTGTGTGTGTGTGTGTGTGTGGAAGTCGAGAACATTATCTCCGAAAGCAAAAATGGCTATGTTTGAAGGAATAGTGGTTCCAACAATGTTGTATGGTTGCGAGGCGTGGGCTATGGATAGAGTTGTGCGCAGGAGGATGGATGTGCTGAAAATGAGATGTTTGAGGACAGTATGTGGTGTGAGGTGGTTTGATCGAGTAAGTAATGTAAGGGTAAGAGAGATGTGTGGAAATAAGAAGAGCGTGGTTGAGAGAGCAGAAGAGGGTGTTTTGAAATATTTTGGGCACATGGAGAGAATGAGTGAGGAAAGATTGACCAAGAGGATATATGTGTCGGAGGTGGAGGGAACGAGAAGTGGGAGACCAAATTGGAGGTGGATAGATGGAGTGAAAAAGATTTTGAGTGATCGGGGCCTGAACATGCAGGAGGGTGAAAGGCGGGCAAGGAATAGAGTGAATTGGATCGATGTGGTATACCGGGGTCGACGTGCTGTCAGTGGATTGAATCAGGGCATGTGAAGCGTCTGGGGTAAACCATGGAAAGTTCTGTGGGGCCTGGATGTGGAAAGGGAGCTGTGGTTTCGGGTTTATTGCATGACAGCTAGAGACTGAGTGTGAACGAATGGGGCCTTTGTTGTCTTTTCCTAGCGCTACCTCGCACACATGACGGGGGGAGGGGTATGTTATTCCATGTGTGGCGAGGTGGCGATGGGAATGAATAAAGGCAGACAGTGTGAATTGTGTGCATGTGTATATATGTATATGTCTGTGTGTGTATACATATATGTGTACATTGAGATGTATGGGTATGTATATTTGCGTGTGTGGACGTGCATGTATATACATGTGTATGGGGATGGGTTGAGCCATTTCTTTCGTCTGTTCCCTTGCGCTACCTCGCAAACGCGGAAGACAGCGACAAAGTAAAATGAATATTATATATATATATATATATATATATATATATATATATATATATATATATATATATATATATATATATATTAAAGCTCCCAGGAATCAAGAGTACTTTAGATGTGCAACCGGAACAAAGACGATTCAATCATACTGTATTTTTTCGGGAGAGAGAATGACGGGAGATTTAAAACGAACAGAACCCAAAATTCTTAAATTGTCAGTGTTATATAAACCTTGATCAAAGATTGCTGCGATTATTTAACCTGTTTTATCAAGGCTCATGATGAAGACTTGCACAGATTCTAAAAGTAGTTTTGTTAAAATTCTGCCTATAATACAAATGTATTTCATACGTTTTTCTGTCATCGTTTGCTTCAGTGGTTTGTAAATGAAACCCACGTACTGAAGACACTAGAGAATAATCAAGTGCTGTGGGGTCCTGCTTAATTGAGGAATACGTGTTTTAATTCTTGAGGTCGTCTGCTTGAGAATGTTTTGATCGGGTGCCCCGTTTGTGCTGCCTGATGTCTATTCTGTCTGCATAGACGAATATTACGGGGTGGAGGTCTGTGCTGAGAGGGGGACAACACGCAGGGGTCATGTGGAACTGTGCCCAGGGTGCAGATCACGAGGTGCAACGGGTCAGCCCAACGTCATCACCACATCAGCTGTCGGCACACCACATAAACGAGGTCAAGGACATATTCCTCTTGACCCAACGTCAGCACTACACACACACCCCTGTGCCCTTGTACACAGCTCATCTGTCTTGTGAACTCATGTTGCCTTTCGCAACATCCAACGTCCGATAAAGTTTCCTCTAGTGCCCAGCTCCACCGGCACTCAGCCTCCCTAACATCCAGCTTGTATCATTACATAGCTTCTGTCATCTTTTTAGCACCTACCCCTCCTCCAGCATTCGACCTCTCCTTATCTTCCAACTTCAGTCAAAAATCAAGCTCTGACATCCATCTTTAACTTTCAGGTTCCTTTGAACTCTGCCTCCTCCTCCTCCGACATCCACCTTCCTACATCACCTAGAGGTCTCCAACATAAATCCTGCAACAGCCAGCCCCTCCCAGTAGTCAGCTCCTCCACCATAACGTCGAATCTCTTCTACCTCCAATCTCCACTACTCCAGTCTCCATCACTCTCCCTTCTCAAGCGCCCTCAGCAGCCAGCCAATCTTATTTCTCTCCCCATGTGGACTTGCATAAAGATTAGGTCGTATTGTATTACTGGAATATGCGAGAGTAATTGAGAGGCTGAATGAGCAAGCATCGATGGACTATAGGAACAACTAGAAAATGCCTTTGAAGGGGTTGAATAGTATTTAAACAATGGATATGAGAGAGGGTGAGGACAGCAGATTGGGAAAGTGGTAACAGGCAAAGAAGTGGTGAATATAAGAAAATGGAATGAGTATTTTGAAGGAATGTTGAATACGCTGAATTATATGGTGGTGGATTTGGTGGCATGCCGAATGGTTTAGCGGAATATGAAGTGGGAAATGAACACTCCTCTAGATTATTTATCTTTATGGTCGAAGTGGCATGTATGTTGTCTAGAATGGAATGCACTTTTTCATATAAGGGAGTGACAGGCGTTGACTGGTTAGTCTGACTTTTTAGTGTTTTTAGCCTGAAGTTGCGTTGCCAGATGACTTTAAATACGTGTAAAGTGCCCTTACGTAAAGGCAAGGATCATAAAAGTGAATTCTCAAATTACAGAGGTACAAGTGTGTTGAGTATACCTGGTAAGGTGTAATGGGAGGATGGTAATTGAGAGGGGTGGTGGCATGTAAAGAACATCTGCTTAGGAAGGAGCAATGTGGCTTCACGAGAGGTAGAGGATGTTTGGACCAGGTGTTTGAAGAACTTGTGATAAATATTTAGGGAAAGAGAATGAATTTTAAGTGGCATTTACGGTTCCGTAGAAGGCTTGCGATAAGGTTGACAGAGATGGCGAGTGAAGGTGTCATATGAGGACCCCCCTATCCCTCAGTAAGGCCCTCGCAGCACTTGTGTTCCGCGTCTCTAGACGTTGCATCTTGGGCATGGAAGGGTCTTGTGATATGTTGAAACTGTGTTTGTTATGTTAGAGATTTTGACGGTGGCCTGAGGGCTGAGGAGAAATTGTAACTAGGTAACACTTCCTGGAGATGTGGTTCTAGATGGTTGTATATCTGTTTGTAGTTTCAGATGGTTGTATATCTATCTGCGAGTTTTTTTTTTAGATGGTTATGTATTGTTTGGAGTTTTTTTTAGATGGTTATATATCTTTTGGAGTTTTTTTTCGATGGTTGTATATATGTTTGTGGTTTTTCGATGGTTGTATAACTGTTGAGATGGTGTTTGAGACAGGGTTGGGAGGGAGGGCGGTTGTTTAGATGTTTGTCGATTCAGTTTTTGTGACTAACTTGGGGGATTGAGGTTGGTTATGGAGTGGTTCGAATGAGCAAGGTATGGTATAGTTAGAATGAACTTATTTCCAAGCAAGTTTAGTTCAGGTTTAAGTGGAGGCGATTTCATTTCATTGTGCAGGTGTTGAATGTTTGTGGTTGTCAGGTTCGATAACTAAGGAAAGTCGATAGTTCTGAGGATTGTATTTTGTGTGGCTTGCTGCTTTGTTAGTTTTGAACAATATAGATGACTGGGAAGAAGCATAGTCCAGGATGGAGCAGATGGATTGTCTGTAGAGGATACCAAAAGATTTTTAGCTTGGCAAAATTTGGCTGTACCAGTAAGTGTTCCGAGGGTGTTTAGTTTGTTTACGGCCTTTTGTGTCGACGTTCGTGGTGTGGGGAAAGAATGTGGTGTGTGAGTGTACATGTGTGTGTGTGTGTCATACGCAAGTCCCAGTACATTTGGAGTTTTGTTGAGTGGGAGTGGTCGAGTGTTCAGGGTGACAGGAGGATGCAGGTTGGGTTCGTGTCTGCCAGGTTAAAAGGGTCATGGTAGACCTTTATGGTGATGCAGACATTGTTTAACCTGCTCTAAAATGTGTTTGGCTGTTCGCTGTTGCTTGGATGGTGTCGTGGCACTGTGATTGTGAGGTCATCTGAAAGTGGGAGGACTTTCACACTGAAGGTGGTGATGGGAGTTCATAAATGATAGACTGAAGAAAACTGTAGTAACGACCTCTATCTAGTGTAGTGCAGAGCTTGAGGATTTTGGATATTGAACGTTCGTGAAGGACTCTGGTTGGACTGTCAGCAATGAACTTTTTTTTTTTTTGTTTCATGTGTGTTGAGGAAATGCTGGGAGGACAACCACCCAGGATGTGGTGTGGTTCGTGTTGCAGTTTGGTGGTGCTCTGTGGGTGCTAGTGGGCGTGTTGCAGTTTGGTGGTGCTCTGTGGGTGCTAGTGGGCGTGTTGCAGTTTGGTGGTGCTCTGTGGGCGTTAGTGGGGTATATTGGTTGGCTTGTGGATCAGGTTTTCGAGGAGTGTGGTTATTGATGATGGGATGGACGCAAGGCGGTATGTGGAGGGGATGGGTGGCTAGTACTACATTGGCAGCTCCCTGATGTATGGAATTCTGTTTAGTAACCAGGTTGAAGGTATCTGTAAACACGCGGATTGCAGTTAGGCTACATTGTTTTCATGTGGAAGTTGGATATATATTGTCAGAAGTTGTTGCAGAGAAGTTAAGGTTTCCGTTAAAGACTCCAGCATTGAAGGATTGCTTGTAAAATTGAGACGTGGACAGACAATCAGAGCGACATTATTTTATCCGTCATATGCATGCGACGAAACATAAAGAGAGAAAATGAGAGAGGGGCGAGGCCTAGATGTTACCTCTTCTCTCCTCGTCCTCTGCCAGTCTTCCTTTGTTTTTCATCTTCTCATACTCCTTCCTTCATCTCACCACTCATCTTCACCCTGTCCTCATTGACGCCTCCTTACCCCTCACACTTCGCAAAGAAGCCTCTTAAGTTCGAGTTTGAAGTGTTGATGCGTCCATTCCTTGCCAGACCCAGTTACCAATTGACTTTGTAATTCATTGCTCGCGTTATCTATTGACCTTGGTATCTGTCTACCTTATCTATTGATTTCAGTGCTCAGTGATTACGTCCCTCGTTCACATGACCTTTTGACATTAACCCGAAAGTCGTGCTCGTGGTCCACATCAACATGCTACGTGTTAACGATGGTATGGCTTTATATCATGTTTGCCGTTAAGTATTTAACTTGTTGATCTTATCTTTTGGTCGAATGTTTCTCCTTGTTAGCTTTACACTTTGTGTTGCGTGTCTCTTCGTTGACATGGGTCTGTGATTCACTGTCACAGACTGAACTACTGATAGCGGATGTACGAATGACGAGATACGAGTGGTAGTGATCGTGTTTTCAATTTCATCAAAGTAGTTTTCAATTTTGTTTTATCCGAGTAGTTTGTTCAACTTGTGTTCTTGATCCAGTGTTTGCCATATGCACTCTTCATTTAGTCAGGCTGCATTTGTACCATTTTCTATTTACCTGCATTATCTTTAGCTTCGTCTTATTTCCCGTCAGTTTATTTGATCGAGAAGTTGGAGATTTCCACGAGAGCTCCACGTTGAGGCTAAAGGGGAAAATCTCTTTACAGTGTCGCAGGGTTGAGCTCGTTTCGATATTTGAACATCCTCAAGAGTTTTGCAAACGTCTAGTCCTTTGCGAAGGCCATTGGGTATTTCCTTTTTTTTTTCCTTGGCTTAACCTGTTATGGGATAGTTCCCACAACCTGTAGGGCTGTCGTTAAGGGATAGAGAGTTTGGACTGGGTGTAGACATCGGAAGACCACCGCCTCGATATCCCTCCTCCTCCTCCCACTCCACCCCAGTTCCATGCAGCGAAACTGTGGTTCCTGACGGGGATGCAGACGGTCAAGGTCGCACAGCCGCCGAGACATGCAGCAGTGATGCGGTCCGTGAGGACGAAGGTGCCCAGCGTGCTCGTGGCTTATGGGAAGGGGTTATCCCTCTTGCGAATGAATGTCTGGGGGGAAGGGACCCGACGCTGGCCCGATTCCATTTTTTTCCTCTCTTTTTTTTCTTTAAAGTGACCAGGTTGTTTTTTGATCGGAAGGAATGTGTTCTTGGTGTCGCTGTTTATTATTATATACCGTCAAGGGGTCACAGCAAAACTCATGGGCTCCAGTATTGCATTTTGATTGGAAGATATTGCTGCACATTGACTGGAAGATATTCATCATCAGAAATGGACCTCATGATTGATCTAATTCCGAAAGGCTATTTAAGACGAAGAGACTCACAGGTGTATGGGGTGTGCAGAGGACTTCGTGGAGAATGTGATTCCACTTGCATAGTTGCTTTTCTGGGAAGTCGAGGTGATTAATGGCCATTATAAGAGATCGTTCGACTCGTTCTCAAACTTTGGTTGTTGAAGCATCGTGAAATAGTGACCAATGTCATTATACTGCAGAACATCAGAGGCAAGTCTTCGGCGTATTCGTTTTTCCTTTATTGTCAATTATACCCTGCAGAAGGCATCTGTGCGAGTCGGAAGGGAGGAGGTTGATTGGTTCTTGGTGAAGGCGAGTTTTCTAGGCACAATTCGCCTATGCTTCAGCCTTCAAACTTGCTGATCATAACTCCCAGACACTTAAATTCATCAAAAAACATGTAATTCTTTTGCATACAGATTAGAATATTACGTTAAGGGTATCCATTTAGAAACAATGATATTGCTATGATTGGCATTCATGAGCAGTAGAATTGCGGTGATTGGCATATACTTACTATCTCCTTCTCACACACACAGACACACACACACACACACCTTGTCCCTCTGAGGCATCCAACAGAACAGTATCACCTGTGCTGCTACGATCGTTAAGTTATGAAGTAACGACTGTAGTGGCTTCTGTGATGACCCACCATCTCACGCACGCAATGATCCATCGAAGAATCATGGTGATATTAGGTTCACTTCAGAGCCCTGACCCACGCTTAGATGTCAAAACCTTTCTCCATACCAGCATTCACTCTCATGCAGACGCTTTTACATTGTCCAAAGCTCTTGACGTGATTCAGAAATCTTCCATACACATTTAGTCTAAACCTCTCAAGAATCCATTCGCGTTAACCTCTTTAAATCCATGAATGTTACTTTTGCTTTCTTATCTTCCACATTCCCTGCTTGACTGCACAAGTCTCAAACATCAGTGGCAGTTCTAGAATTCAGAGTTTTAGGCCTGAGTATGTAAGACTTGAGAGCGACGTAGAATTTAGCGTCTTCTTGACATCCCACACTTGAGTATCTCGTTTAGAATTCTATCCGTTTCCTAGCCTTTGCTGTCTCCTCCATAGCTTAAAGACGTGTTTGTCTCGTGCTTAGAGTGTACGTCAGACTTGAAGTGTCTGGACCAAAGGGGAAAAAAAAAGAAGTGTTTGCATGTTGTTTGATACCTCCAGCACACGGGTGATGCCTTCAGTTACTGTGCGTTGGATGCTGTCATCGAGACTGGGATGACGACAAGCTCAGGCAACTTCTAATGCCCTTCGGTTGCGAGAGTAAAGGTGAAATCTTGATCGATGGAGTCACGCTTGTGGGGACCCCCAGTCCGCATCCGGAGGGAGTGGATGGGGGAGGAGGTCGATGATGGGGAGAGGAAAGAGAGAGAGGGAGGGAGGGGAGGGGGAGTCAGAGGGGATGTAGGGAGGTAGGGGGTGGTGTTGAGAGAGTAGAAGAGGGAAGGATGGAGGAGAAGAAGAATGAAGGGGGACAGGAGTAACGGATAGCAACACATGGCGCGCTGTCATGAATAGGGGTAGTGTAGGTCAAGGCCAGCGGCGGCAAGTCAGGGGCGCAGCCGAGGAGAAGGGCGGAGAGGAGGTTCGTGCCTTGCAGGAGGCAATTGGGCGGTAGTGGTGCACACTCTGTAATGACACGTCTCTCACACTCATCCTCGACGGGTTAGCTCGGGTGGCAGTGTCGACCAGAGTTTATGTCAACTCCCCCGGGTTGTGTGTCATGCCCGTGTCAGTTTTTGCTTCCCGGTCAGATTTCCTTGTACTTGGCTACCAACAACCCTCTTTTTGTGTCGTCCTCCCTTTTTTTTTTGGGGGGGGGGGGGGAGGGGTTAATTTAACTATCTGATGTTTCTTCGTCGGCTTTTTAGTTTCATATTCCTCAGCCCAGAAGTCCCAGCAAGTGTCAGGTGCTCGCTGGTGTTGTCCTGCTCGTGTTTGTTTATCAGAATCTGTCAGTGTTGGAGTTTCTTTCAGCTTTTCCTCGTAAAGTTCAGCCTCCTCTCGTCAGCCTATCTTTATCTGTTAGCAGCTAATTGTTCTTCGTGTCTCTATAATGATGTTTAACTGGAGTACGATTTTTATTCCATGTATTTTCTGATGTCAGTTCTCTGCCTTAGGATTTGATTATCATTCTCCATCCTCTACCAGTGTCATTAATTTCTCTGTATACTTGGTTGATTGTTTTTGGGGGTGCAGGCCTGTCTGCTGCCGTCAGCATTTAAGGTACATCCACCAACCGAAGATTCGTTTTACACCTTCAGGTGTTGAGAGAAAGATAATCCCCACATACGTTCTCGCTTGTTTATGACCCTTGTTGTTACGCTAATGCATCGTTTCCCTGTTCATAGTGTTCTTGTGAGGTCAGGCGTTAATCCGCATTCTCCACATGTTGGAAGTTTTGCTTTTATTTTGCCAGATTTTATGTTCTGAAGTTATTTGTGGCCCTTGTGTGTGTGTGTGTGTGTGTGTGTGTGTGTGTGTGTGTGTGTGTGTGCTTTTTCTAATATTCTATTGATGCACGGAAAGTTGTTCTGATGTATGTATTTTTTCTTTCACTCATCATCCTGTCTTCTTTTGTCATAATTTGAGTAGTGTGTCTCTCTTTTTTTTTCCTGTTGGACGTTGTCACGAACTTTTCATTCGTTATGTTCCAATAATGCCAGCCATTTGTTCTAGCTTCTCTCCTCTTATATTGTTCCTGATTTGTGTTCATAATTTCCGTAATGTTGCTTTTTTTTCTTGAAGTTATCAGAAACTTTTTAATCGGGCTGTTTCACCAACTTAAACGTTAGTGGTTGACGGATGGGAAAGGTAGACGAAGGGAAGGATATGGAATGGGAAGATAGGCCAAAGAGGAGGAGGGGGAATGAAAAGAGGTGAAAGGGTAAGGCAAATATGCATACGCCACAGTACACATGTCACATTGATGACTTAAACTGCATGATGACATTTCGTCGTTGACCAGAAATGGTCCTTATGCTGATTTATAATACCTGCTCACAAGACAGGAGCATGAACTTTGACCCAACTTCAGCAACCAGCGGTTTAAGTAAGCATTTTATGTCGAGTTTTAATTACACTGGTCACGTTCGTATGCAAAAGTCAAGGCTTAGCGATTAATGGGTCTGTAAAAAAATATGGATATGTCGTCTTACTATTGAAATCGTCATCATCTTGCGTTCTTCACAGATGACACGAAAGCTGACTTTTCCCCGAGATGACTACGATATTTTTTTCCTTTACCTCAGTTAATAGCTTGGAGTTATGCACAGCTTGATGACTGGGCTGACGTGCATGCATTCCCCTCCTATCCTGGGTTGGAATGACGGAATCTAAGGACTTAGATAAGATCTGAGGTGGATGTATGATCGCGGGGCAACCTCCAGGTTTTCGACTAATGCTAAAGGAAACGTGGAAGAGGGGGGAAGGAAGCGGGTGTTCATTGCGGAACAGCGTGCAGACGTGGCGCGATCCCCCCTCCCCCTCGCCCGATGCCACCGGAAGCCATGTGTGGGAGAGGCTTGGGTTCTGGGCGGGGCGTGAGGGGCGAAGTCAAGCGCCCCCCCACCTTCCTCCTCACCCTTCTCTCGCCCCCCCTCCCCCCTCACAGCTTTCAGCTCCCTCCTTTGACCCGTCAGCTGGGCGCCTTCACACCCGCAGCCCCGTGACTGGCATGAGGAATTCTGTGGAGTTAGCATTTTGCTGTAAGCAGGACGGGAAGGGAGTTGAGAGGGGTGGGTGGGTGCCACAGTAAAGGAAGATAAAGAGAGGTGGGTAGGGGGGACGGAGAGACGTCGTCAGCGTGTGCTGGTACGAGTCGTAAGTATTCCATATCTTACCGAAGCTGTGATGTCGTCAGACCAAGAGCGAGTGAGGAGTGAATACACTCAGGTGGAGAGAGAGAGAGGGCGGCCAATTTATACACTCGCTGAACGTCAGATATTTGCCAGAGGATCTTGTACGAGTCGTCCTGGTTCTGTTAGATGCAGGAGGTGGGAGGATTGATGTAATCCAAAAAAAAAAAAAAGAAAAAAGAGGGGGAAATTTTAAATCAGAGTGATACCGTTGTGTTCTGTCCCGAGAACAGCTGCCGAACCCCCGTCCGTCTCTGCCTGGTGCTGTGTCTGGAGACGTGCACACATTCACCCACAACGAGTGTAGAGAGTTTCAGAGTTTCGCGTTTGCGTCCTTGAGTAAAACTTCTTTCGCATTTTTTTTTTTCAATTTCAGGTTGTCTCTTTGATTGGTTTATTTAGTTAATGCCGTTTAATCTTGCTGCCTAGCCTTTAACAAGAGTTTCCATAGGTAACGGTTGTGTGTGAGCTCATCATCCTGTATCAACTATACCCACCCGTTTCCGTTCTCTCTCGCTCGCTCCTTGATTTTCTGTGATCCTCATCTCCTCCTCGATCATCCTTCATCTTCACATTTACCATTCATACCTCAACCATCCTCGTATTCGTTTTCCTCCGTCTTTAAATGCGTAAAACTCGACATCGTCAACTGTAGGATGACCCCCTGACTCGTTACTCATTTCTCGTTGTCTATGAGATCATCCCCCTCGACTTGGACACCACCACACCCACACCCCCCGGCCCTAACCTTCGTCTGTGAGTTCACCCTCTGGATTCCAACCTTCCCCGGCCCATCGGCATGTGGTGTAGGATCATCCCCCATCCCGACTTCGGGTTCCACCCATCCCCCTCCCCCGCCGCCCCCCTCCCTCACTTTCATCCATCTCGCACAAGGTGACGCGCGCTGCGTGGCGCGGTCCATCCTTGCCTGTACAACGCCCTCACGCTATTATGACAACTGGGTCTCGAGATCCCTCACTGCAGATGGGGGTGTCCACGGACACACACACACACACACACACACTCTATTCTCTTTGGATGTTTTGTCATCCTTCTCTTTCCTCCTCTGTCGCGCCAAAGGACCTCCAAATGGGATTCTTATCGTGTTATCTAGACTCCTATGGCCCAGAGGGAGTTGTTAGTTAATGGGTCTTTACAGTGTCTGCGAACATACGAAGGTCGGTGGGTGATTCGTTTGGCGATACAATCACATGGGCAGTTTTATCACAGCGTCTCGAAAGCACTGCTTGTGGAGGGATGGAAGGAAATTATTAACATCGTTTATACAGCAGTTTATATAGCTCTCCAATGTTAACGAACGATCTTGATGCAGATTAAGTCATCATGGATCATGAGAATCGCATGATCTGATGCAACAGGTGGATCCTATCGTCATGCAATACTCGTGATCCATACCAGTCTCGCCTAACGGATAGATGGTATCGTGCATTATGGTGATATTGTTACCGGAATGGTACGGAGTGGAATGCTGTCGCATATTGTTTCAGGAATAACGGAACGGCCTTTGCCGTACTTCCTCTTGTCCATACCTTAGCGAGAAATGGCAAACAGAGCATAAAAACGTAACGTACACATGCATCACGTGTTCCATTTCCACTTGTTTTTTTTTCCTCCTCATTGTCTGTCACTTTAGCATCTTGCCTTGAGAATATCTATACAGTATTCCTGTTGGAGGATATATATCTTATCACTTCTCCTTCCCAGTTTGATGAGGTGAATAGGGTACATATAACCTCCACATTATCATTTCCACAGACAGACCCAGCGCATGAGTTTATATTTACCCTTCGTCCTATCTTACAGGTTATCTTCAGCCGATCTTGAGGGACCGTAGCTGTGGACTTCCTGCTCCTTGGCGGATGGAGGTCAGGAGTGCATTATGTCAAAAGTTCAGCCCTCGAGTCCTTGGGTTGAGTTACGCAGCGAGCCAACAATGTAGGCCAAGGTCCCCCAGGGCGCCAACGGCTCAATAACGCATACACTTGGGTCTCTCTTTTGACTGCGCGATTGGAAACCGTTCCTCGTTTAATTACGTTGCCTTGTTTAGGAGGCCGGGTTGGTAAGTCCTTGAGAACTATTTTATATATATATATATATATATATATATATATATATATATATATATATATATATATATATATATATATATATATATATATATCATTTATTCATTTATTTATTGATGTGGTCAGGGGCACAAGTTCTTTCAGTAATGCTATTGTTATTTGTTAGTTACTTGTGGGAGGAGGAGGAGGCCATTGTTCGTTTGTTCCTGACGCTGCCCAGACCAGGAAGGACAAGCTGCTTGTTAGGCTTCAACAAAACTACCGTGTTTAGAAATTATTCTGAATATCATATTTTTGATACTGATGCTTGATTCTCATATCATTCCATATTTTTTTCGTGAGCGATATCTTTTCATTTTGTGCTTGGAAGGGAATGATATTGGTTTCATCCTATAATTTGCTTGCGATTTATCATTTTTACAATGAATGGTACTGTAATTGTTTACATCTGTGTTGTTATTTACCATTCGCTTGTTTTCAACATCTCATGTGAGTGAGGTGGTGTGCATTGCATGCCATATGTCACTAAGCGCTTCCCGGCTTCCAAACTATAAAAGTATGCTTCCTTGCATGCTAAAGTATGGCATGTGTTTTACGAGCTGTGTCAAGGCTGCATCACATCGTTAAAGGGGGGCTCCACTTACCAGTAAATGCATGATGCACACACATCACAAGTATTAGACTGGGGTTGTGTTGGTGGTCGAGATAAAGAGATGGGGAAAATGAAGCAGTTACGTTTAAGTCAACCTATGGGTTGAAACAAGTTTGCGTTTCATAGTTGTGGAGGTTTAAGTCAACCTATGGGTTGAAACAAGTTTGTTTCATAGTTGTGGAGGTTTAAGTCAACCTATGGGTTGAAACAAGTTTACGTTTCATAGTTGTGGAGGTTTAAGTCAACCTATGGGTTGAAACAAGTTTACGTTTCATAGTTGTGGAGGTTTAAGTCAACGTATGGGTTGCAACAAGTTTACGTTTCATAGTTGTGGAGACAAGGTAAGTAGATTAGTAGGTTGAAGGTATGAGCTGTGTAGATGACGGATGCGCAAGGGGGTCTACCTACACGTAAGGTTTGAAGTGGGACACAAGCTCTGTTGGCCGATCGACCAACCGAGTGGACTCATGCATGGTTCAGCTAAAAGGGTTGACGGATGACTTGGAAAACCTGTGATGACTAGTGCATTTATGACCCGGCTTAAATGGGTGGAATGACGGGCGAGACCAGCCACGAGTAGGTGAGCAGGAAGCAAGGAAGGAAGGTAAAGAAAATACAATGACGAGAAAACTGAACGCGAGACGGTGAGTGGTATGGAGCTGATGAGATCAAGGAGACAAAACGTACGAACGGAAATGCTGCTGCAGAGAAATTGAATGACCCTGGCTCGAGGCAGTTGTTCTGACGTAAGCCGATAACTTGCTCCCAAAGAGTAAACTGAATAGTGTATAACATTATGTAGAAACACCAGTAATCAAGGCTTTCTTTCCCCCCCCCCCAAAAAAAAAAAAAAGAAAATCTCTCATCATAGATCAACGTCGATCGGTTATGTCCAAACAGAACCTCGCTTCTCGGGCAACGTCACTCGATTTATCAACCAGTTTGGTTCGTCGTCGACGCGTCAGTAAGGCCCGTCGTCGTCGACGCGTCAGTAAGGCCCGTCGTCGTCGACGCGCCAGTAAGGCCCGTCGTCGTCGACGCGTCAGTAAGGCCCGTCGTCGTCGACGCGTCAGTAAGGCCCGTCGTCAACCCGTCGGAGTAAAGGCGGCGTCTGCTGAGGCACGAGGAGCTTCCTTTCCCGTAATCCTCATCACTGTAGCGTAAAATGTAGGTCAGGTAATTATTCGAAGATAGCTTGTTCATAGAGAGACATCAACCTGATTGAAGTTCGACTCAAAAATGTGATTTAACTTGAAAATACAACGTAAAATCCTTGGATGTGTGAAGCCTTCAAAGTACGTCTCCAGTGTTTAGATTTTTCTTTGGGCAGGAATTACGGTCAAGGATGTGTGTGTGTGTGTGTGTGTGTGTGTGTGTGTGTGTGTGTGTGTGTGTGTGTGTTGCTTGGTTAGTTTGGATGCTTGTGTGTGATTATGTACGTTGCGGGGCGAGAGGTTTGCACTCGTGTTGCCCCGTCCCTTATAAACCATGTCTTTATTCGTGTGTGTGTATGCACGTATACACCAGCGAGCATGCATGGGTGCATGTTTATCTGTTAGATGGTGTATGCGTGCATATGTGTGTGTGTGTGTGTGTGTGTGTGTGTGTGTGTACAAGTTCTCTCATATGTGCATATTGGAAAATATGTGTATTAATGTGCACACAAATGTAATAGCTATGAATATGAAATGGGCTCGACTTAACTGCTTTTTTGAAAACTATTCTTTTATTAAGATATGTCCTTAAAAACATGAACAGGGAGAATAAAGTGAAAAATGGAAGCCTGCATTGTGCCAAGCGGACGGACATGAGCCAACAAAGAATATACGGCATTGAGAAGTAAATCACGAAGCAATATGAATTACACGTTAAGAATTATGAACTGTGAACATCAGTAACCGACGACAAGGAGCGGAACGTCCATAGCAAAAGCATCAGATTTCGTCCCATTTCCGTGCCCTACTTTCGCCCACCAGCAACTCTATTGTTCCAGATCATCATCCCCCTCCACACACACACACACACACACACACACACACACACACACACACACATGCACTCTTCCCATCCTATCCCTCTCATCTTTATCAGTCTTCCTGTCATTTGTTGATTCTTTCTCTCTATCTGATATTGCTTCCATCATGGCTCCCGAAGTTCCTATCATCCACCTCACTGTCCTTCCCATCTCATTGCTTCTCCATCTATCCTGGCTAGAATGTCTGTCATCCTTCCCAATCAACCTTCCATCCTGGTATCCTCTTCCTATCATTCTTTCTCGCCTTCATCCAGTCGTGTTCGTCATATTATTTCCACCCATTTTACAGTGTCGTCCTATCTTACCGCCTCGTTCCAGCGCGTCTTTGTCTCATCCAGTCTTCCCTCCATCTTGCTCCATTCGCCCTCCTGTCCTAACCCTCCTTCCTGTCATCCCGTCTCTCATCTTACGTCCTTTTTTTTTTTTCTAACCCACCGAGTAACGGCCTCCGAAAGTGAAAGTTTGGAGTTGTAGGGGAGGAGGGTGGTACTGCTTTCTCTGCTGATGACCCTCTTCCTCTTTTTTTTTTAACCCCTCCCCCTTGCTACCCTAACACCCCCCCCCCCCCCACAATCTCTCCTGCCCACCGCCCCTCTTGGTTTGATGTCCTAAAACCACGTGGGTCCCCCCCGCTTCCACCCCCTCCTCCTGCCCGCCCGCCCCAGTCATAACCTGGCCTGGGGTAGATGGGGGGCCAGTGGGTGCTCCACTTCCTTTGTCCCGATGGCTGGCTGCACATGGGGTAGGAAGGGTGGAGGGCAAGCGTGCAGGAGGAATTGCCATCAGGTGCTCAGTTGATTTGCGATGGGGTTTATATCAGTGTTGATGAACTGTTGCTGATGGATAGAGGAAGAACAGAGCAGTAATTCTAAGGAAACATCATGGATACTATTGCGAATCAAGAACTAGTATAGTCGTGTATCCGTCCTCCCCCAATTGCTAAAACATAAAGCTTTTTGGCATGATTCGGAAACTACTTTGTTGGTCAAGTTTCTCTCGCGGAATGTTTCGAAAATTCGTTAGTATTTTCGTACGTTGCAGTAGGTGAATATTTCTTGATTGATGATAGCTTCTTTACCTAAATATTTGTTCAGAAGATACAAAACATTCATCTCTCCCGGCCATAACTTGCTCCCATGATCAAAAGTTGTAGGAACAAAAGCATACAACATGTTTGAGATGTGTTTGGCAGATACATCGTTAGTGTTGTAACGCCAACGATAGTAATGGTAGTTACAACCGTGACACTGATCATAGCAAAACTGATCAAAGATTGTGAGTCATAATTAGGTCACGGCTTTCCCTAGCAACATTCTTCAACGTTTGGATTGAAAAGTGAAAAATATAAATTGTTCTTCATGTTACACTCCAGTCGGTTGTCATCTAGCGTTAGCGCCTCTGGTAAACTCAAAATCCAAAGCCAAATAACCACTGTCTCTCACAAGTCGGTAAGACTTCAGACTTTCCCAGTTGGACCTCCATATTCCTGTATTCCATGGGACTCTCTCAACACTGGCTGGCACTCCCTGTCAAAAGTGACTCCCGACTTGTCAAAAGTCTTTGACTATTTCTCTGGCAGTGGAAATGAATTTTCCACGTCGATTCACGCCGACTGAAAATTCATATATATTTTTCTTTTTTGAGGTTTCGACGAAAAACGATTGCGTTTTCGTAACCCGAGTTTGGAATTTTGTACACAGAGTTGATCATTGATTCGCATTACGGTAACACTGAACAGTACTACACTTGAGATGCTTTCAGTCGTTTTGCTTTCGACTGGAATACAGTTACGAGTTCCCCTCAGGGGATTCTTTGGTTCCAGTTACCAGAAAGGGAGAGAGTTTGTCTGACATACGAGCATTTAAGTCGAAATACCTTTAAACATATTCAGTATTCTCAGATTAAACCAGCAGCTGTTACATGTCCGTTGGAAGGTTTGCTTAAGTCATGAAGCAATATTGTAACCGTCTTTGCCAGTATATGCCGAGCAATGAGAAATGCCTTTTAAGATCTGTACATAATTCGTGTATCAGTTTATCCTAACTTTTTCTTGAGGCTTCAAATGAGTGGGATGGTATTCGACTTCTTGCTGGAACACCATGGGCGGGATGGGTACTCCTTGTATTATCACTTTCGAAATATTGGAGCAGAAGAAAGAGCCAAATGATTCATCCTCCAAAGGGCCAAATGATTCATCCTCCAAAGGGCCAAATGATTCATCCTCCAAAGGGCCAAATGATTCATCCTCCAAAGGGTCAGGCTCGAGCGTCTGAATAGTTGTTACCACGCAAGCACACACACATGTAAGGTTAAGCGAGTGTAAAGTTCTCCCCCTGACGCAAGTAGTTAACACATACGCCCGCACACACACTTCCCTCCCTCCCTCCCCTCCGCTCTCCCTTCAACATCACGTGAGGTAAGTAGGTGCTACCCTCCTTGCTGCAACGCGACACCCTTCGTCTGCGGTGAGGCCATCTTCCTACAGTTAACCCACCCCCCCGGCCATCTGCTGTACACCTATTATAGTAGATCACCCCAGCCTTCACTAACACCTCCCTCTTCCCTCTCCTCCCCTTCCTCCTTTCTCTTCCCTCCCGTTCCCCCCCATTCCCTAGTAACGTTCCCTACCCCCAGGCCCAGCAGCCCTGCCACGGCAATGTTGGCCAAGGTCAGATTCCTTTTCTCCTCCTCTTCTCTCCGATTCTTCACCTCTCTCTCTCTCTCTCTCTCTCTCTCTCTCTCTCTCTCTCTCTCTCTCTCTCTCTCTCTCTCTCTCTCTCTCTCTCTCTCTCCCACGCCACTCTGTGATTCATGGTCGTAGCTCGAACCCTAGTTGGAGTAATTGACCCCTCCTTTCTGCCAAAACAACCACGGGCAAATGCACTGGTCAGAATTGGTACTCACCGTAGGAATAATGGCTTCTTTTGACCTTTGGCAGGAGGTCGGCTTTATGCTCGCCATGTGTGCACTTCCCACAGGATACGCGCCAGCCGGATCTAGAGCAGAACGGAGAGGGAGCGTGAGTAGGTTGGCGGTGGGGGTTTGAGGTGACGCGGGCGTTCATACAGGCTGTCGACTGGTGGTGGGGGTTTGAGGTGATGCGGTCGTTCATAAAGGCTATGGACTGGTGAAAAGTTTGAGGGATTTTTTTTGTCATTATTATGATTTTTGGTGTGTGATGTGACGGACGGATGTGTTTGTGGTGATGATTTGGTTAGAAATTTGCGCGGAAATGCGAACAGAGAGAGAAGGGAGGTATGCATCACAACGGAGAGAGACACGTACAACAAAGCACCTGATAGGCGACGAAACTGTTCGAGGAAGGGATGGAACAGAGAACCAGTTGGGGGGGACTGTGGAAGACCTTCATTTGTGTCCTGGCAGCAGGGTCACCGTGTGACGGTTGCTGCTGCATCACACTACCGGATGGTAGAGAGCGGTTGTGGATGGTGAAGACTTGGGCAGGGTTGTAGAGCAGGAGGAACGAATGTTTCATTCGGGGTGTGGAAGTTCGAGAGGGGCTGAAATGGCAAAACTTCCTCGGGAGAGAAGACGACGTACCACATTGAGTAAGAATAGAGTAAGTTAGAGTAATTGGATGAGAGTCATGTAAGCGTAATGTAAAATGGCACATTAACTGCACTGTAACACCTACAAGTGTATGACTGCAGGTAACTCAGAAACACGAGTTAGTTGGCAAAAGTTACAGTAGTAGTTAGTGGCCAAGGAGAACATTCACCGAAGATGGTAGGACGAAGATAAAACAAGTAGTCGTACCTATCGGCAGTAGGGAATGTCCCCATAATGAAATATAAAACAGTGGACGGAGGGTAGATAAGTCGATAAGAACGTGAAATGGAACGGACGTGTTCGAAACCCCAAAGACCAGGATGTACGGACGAACGGTACAAAAAAAGTAACAGGGAAGTGTATAGGAAGGTATTGATGAGACTGGTGGCGGCGGGAGGGAAAGCATACTGGTTAGAGGATGTGTTGTGTGGGTGGGTGTAGAGGGGAGGTTGTTGCCAGGGTGGGCCGGGAGGTAGCGTCGCCACGCTGCTAGAACCCTGACACATCCAAGCCCTCGTGTCTGGTGCAGCATCACCAGGCTAACCTTGTAATGCAGTCGTGTGCGTCTCTTGACCCTCAGTGCTGTTACTGATGTAGTGAATGACTTAAGTTTCATCTCTAGTGGGGTGGTATTGATTGAATACATAACTTTTCAGGTAAACGAACATAAGTGCTTTCTTATTTTTGAAGGTCATTGAGAATCCATGGTAAGAGCAAAGCCTACTTTTGAAGTATGACTAGCCCGGCATTGATACAACGGAGCTAGGGACTGAAGTGCATGAGCATCATTTTGAAAACGGCGGGCGAAATATCGGAGGCACAAACGAAAGTGGCGCTACGTGTTTGGACGTAGCTCATCCACGCGAGTACTCAAGCCCCCATTCGTCATTCCTGGCATGCCTCTTAATATCCCTAGAGGGCCCTGACCACGCTTGTCTGGTACGATGTTGACCATTCATCGCGTCCGGCCCTTCTGGCCACAGTCAGTTCTAGCCATTACTCCTGTCGATCACTATTCCTACCAGCGTCCATTTCTACAAGCAGCTTCATAAAAGCCTGTATTCCTCATGATGATGACTACCTGTACCATTCTCCACAGTTGCCAGCAGCGAGTCTAAGCACCAAGCTTCTCACGTCTCGCTCACGCTTACATAAGTTCGGATGAAGTAGGAAGTGCAAATGCGTCTTTGGTTCATGCGAGGTTCATAAATGAACAAGTATTCATTTTGCTTTAGTGTATCGCATTTCTGGCCTTACAGAGCAAACAGACGAGAGACATACATCTGATTTAAATAGCTTAGCAGATTTACGAGTTATGTGGTTTAATCCCCAACGTATCTCACTCGTTTACGTGTCGGTGAATGTCCTCGCGTTTGACTAATAAGATTAGACTTTGAGTGAGGTTAAGAGTGGGGGTGTGGAAGGTGAAGAGGGCAAGGGAAGGGCGTGGACGTTGGACCTTGATTATGCTCGGGGCCAGAATCAGACACGGGCGTGGGCATGGGATCAGTCGTGGGCGTATGTGTGGGAAAGTGGTTTGGGACGTAATCAAAGGTTAGGCGTTGACATGAACCTCTTTGTAGGAATGCTCAGGGTTAGATGTGTCGGACGTGAATCGGTTTAGGGGTGAGGGGTGGCCTTGAATCTGTTGAGGGATCTGGATATGGGGAAGTTCTAGGGCGGAATCTAAGGACGGCCGTGTTGAATCTAAGGATGATATGAGGAGTTGCATGGGGTTAAAGCAGAGGACGGGAGTGAGTTGTATAGGGTTGGACCTGAGGTTGGATGTGGCAAGATGTACGGGATTAATTATCAGGACGGGTGTGAGGAGCTGTGTGGGGTTGAATATAATGACGGACCTGTGTAGGTTTATGAAGTTGAATCAAAGGATGGGAGTAAGGTGTATAGGACTAGATTTAAGGACGGGCGTGCGTGGGGAGATGTGTGAGGCTGGCTAAGGACGGGTGTCGGGAGGTGTGCGAGGCCGAGTCTGAGGACGGGAGTGTGTGTGCGTGTGAGTGGAGGTTTTGTGGCTGAACCTGGAGGACGTTCGTCAGCGCGAGATCAGATGCGACCATGGACATGGGGAGGCCGAGTTAGTGATTCTCTTGGATGTGGGAAGGTGTAGATGTGGTGGATGTGATAAAGCCGTGGACGTGTGATAGTGGAGGGCGGTGGTTAGGGATGGGGGATGAGGGGGAGCACGTCAAGGACGGAAGGGCGACCTCCACCCGCCTAAGAGCCGGGTGGGGGTCGCTCGGGTGGCCTCTCACCCCAGCCTCGTGTGGACCAGGAAGCTACTGACCGGACGAGCCACTTACCCCAGTCATTTTACGTCCCTATTTTTTTTTTTTTTTTTTTACCAGTGGCTTATGTTGCATTCATCGATGTTTCTATGTACCTTTTGTTTGAGTATTTCGCTCCTACGTATTTTTACGAACCCCCCATCACGTAATCACGTTCATATGCAAATGTTTTGTCACGGAAATAAAATTCTTTTTTATTTACGTATTGTATACATTGACGTACATTTAGATATAGTTGGAAGATAATCTTTCATTTGCATGTCGAGAAAACTAGTCAGAATCTCCTCGGGTTTATGTGGTGCCTGGATACACGCAGCGGTGTATAGCACGGAAATAGCGAAGCACTGAATTGTAAGGCTCCTGTCGGGTTCTAGGAAGTAGGTTGGTGGGGCTGATGCTGTATTTCCTATGAGCGCACGTGCACGCTCTCTCTCCCTCCCTAGGGCAGACTGGTATGTATGTGGTATACACGGGGCAGCCTGTATTCCTCCTATTGACGATGTTCACCTCGTGTCAGATCTTCTCACTGCTGGCAGCGTCTCGTCACACCAAGCTCATGTTTAAGGCGACTTCTCACGTTTCGCTCGGTTTACATAAGATCTTCGAGTGAAGGTATTCTAGACCAATGCTTTAATGTAGAATACATAAGCTATAGACGAACTCAGAAACCTCGGTACCATAACCATGTACATTTCCAGTGATCTTCCTCAAAAAACGGGGAGGTCGATAGCGAAACAAGTAATCATTAGGCAGAGCCTGGTTGATGGAGGTACTTTGCCGTGTTGCGGAATTCACAGAATGACACATGTACCGCCGGTTCACAAAAGGTAGAGGATTTAAGCTTCTGCCCACGCGGTTTCAACATGTAAGTGTGACTTCACACGTGATTAGAATCTTACAAAGGGTTGTAAAGAACCGTACTAGGAAATACTTAATGAAACACCCAATAACATTTACATAATTGAAGGTCACTGAATTTTCGTCAGGTAAAAGTAGACAAACGCAGCGGTTAATGCACCACAAAAGTATATATGATACACTGATGTAAGGACACAGAATGGATCCTGTCCCAATTGGCTTTGCTCTAGAAAGTAGCAAGTGTAACCATTATGGATAAAGTTTTATCAGGAGTTCCACAAGGAACTATTTGAACCCCCTTACATTTCCTCAGTCAAGATTGCCCATATAGAGAAAGATACGAGAGGAAGTGGAATACGATACTTTGCAGAAGACATCAGAATAAGTAAATTGGTAAGCACGAAAGAGTACAGAGAGATTAAGACGAGCTAAACATGATATACAGATGGGCAGATGAGAGAATCTCGTGGAATTAAGTGAAAAGCGAACATCGAAAGATATTAGACGTTACGGTTACTCTATAATAGAGCGAATAGGATGAGAACTTTGTGAAGATGGCACATTTGAAGACTAGCGAGTAATCTCAAGTGGAAATCTAAGATACCGAGAATAATGACAACATACTGTGTCCGACTTCACACGGTCAACCCACCTCGTGCACACACACAAAAAAAAAATCGTCCTCAAGACATTTAATTTCCAGCACGTCCACTCGCTCACTCCTCCTTGCGTTCCAAGCCCGGGATATCCTTACACCATTGCGTTTCCACCAGGAGCAGGGAAATGATGGGGCTCTCTTGGAGTGAGAAGTTCCTCAAAGGGACTGTAATCTTTATCGCTGACGTGACATTGATGAAACCTCGTTGGTGAACTCACTCGTGGTGTGACCGCAGGCACGTCTAGTCCGGCAACAGACAGACAGATAGATAGATAGTTAATAGACCGACAGATATACTGTACCTGATATGCATGTACGAATTTGTAATGTAAGTTGACATAGGTGCTGTCACAGTGTGGTATTGATGACATAGATGGTGTTAATTTGATGCTTTTTGCGAGTATCATTATTCTGGCAGATGATTCACACAATGCTTTACCGACATTGTTTGGGTGTGTCCAGACATATAACGAGGTTAGCTGTAATATCTTGAATCTTTCTGCTCGCGAGGTCAGTGATTTCAAAGGGCAAGATTATATATATGCTCACGGGTAGTCTTCCGGATGGCCCTGTTCTATATTTCTCTCTCTCTCTCTCTCTCTCTCTCTCTCTCTCTCTCTCTCTCTCTCTCTCTCTCTCTCTCTCTCTCTCTCTCTCTCTCTTACATGATGGTTCATTTTCATTTGCATCTGTTTTCTGTACTTGTCATTGTCTTTATCAGTCTGTATCTCTTGGTTCGCCTACCTTTCAATACGTCTGTATATTTATATTTGTGTGTGTTCTCTCTTACTCTCTCCTTCCTCTTTGTATTTTCTTTCATATTTATCAGTCTTCATGTATTTCTGGTCCTCCTCCTTCCTCCTCCTCCTCTTCCCTCTTCCTGTGTTCCCTTCTCTTCCTGGTCTGCCCTGGTTGACCCGGTGGGCCTTTAGGGGTCACGACTATATCCTACTTCCTAAAGGCTTTGACCTCTGAAATATACCTTGGCGAGGGTCGAGTGCCGTAGCAAGGTCACCACTTAGGTTGTTCAGTGGGAGGGGGACGTCGAGAGAAAGGTGTGTGGTAGTGGGAGACGACTAGGAATTGTGGGGAAAGTGTGGGGGTAAGGTCTGTAGGAGGAGTGGGACATTTTTGATGTTAGATAGCTTCTGTATGTTCTAATGTGTGAGCAGATGTACCGATTTTCCTGCTGACGTGGTGGCACTCCTTGCGAATTTGAGGGAGAAATGTTTTAAAAGAAAATTGTGTGTTATTTTACGAAGAATTATGAAGTTAATAGTCTTATATTTTGTTAAAGTCAAGTTCTTGAAGTTAGTGGCCCTTTATTTTTGTTTGTTAGTGTCAATTCAGTCCAGTTTACTATGTAAATTACATATGGACGACCCAGTCCTGACAAGATGTAACATATTAGATTCCCTTAACATACCTAATTGCCTTTCCCACTTTAGGTGGGTAGCGTCAGGAACTGTAGCCTCATTTGCACACGTCCAATCTCAAGCTGTCATGTATAATGTATCGTAACCAGGGACTAATCAGATACACACGTGTATATTTGTGTGTTGGATGTGTGCTCGGGATGACTTTTGAGATTCTTAATTTCTGTGCATTTTGTAACCATAAGTCTCCCTTTATGTATTTGTGTGTGGATATACTATATATATTTGTGGGTTAAGGTGTGTGCACGTATGTATGCATGTGTTACAAATTTTATGGATATATAACCGAGAGCTTTTTTTTTTTTAGAAGAGTCGTTTCTTTGCTCGCAGGTTAACGATAATTGTACTTGACTGTTTTATGTAATGCGAGTCCTCCCCCTGCGTACATACAATGTCTGCAGGTGGACATTTATATTGTTTGATGCGAAACAATTATATGCCTAAAGCTGAAAATGTTTCTCGTTCCCCAGGAAATCTGTCGTGAACAGAGTTGGCCGTTTAATGATTACATTTGATTATTTTTCTTTTGCTTGTAACAACACTGTCTAGGAGCATTCCAGCTGAAGTGTTTGTGTGTGTATGTGGCTGATTGAAGGACAAAACACATTGGTTCTTTTCGAATTCAGGGAAGTCATAGGTCAAATGACACGCATGTGTGTGTGTGCTCTCTGTTGCTGCTTGGAGGAAGGAAGTGCCATGCCCGATTGATCCCAAGATGTTTATTTTCCCCCAGCGATTGTCACGAGGCTTTCGACCGCAGAGTAGGAGCGAGTCCTTCCCGAGAGGACCTGTGTGCACCCTGGTGAGGAGAGATTACGACCCCCATCCCCCCAAATAAGGTCGGAGTGACGGGCTGTCTTTTTGCCCCCAGAAGGAGCGTCATCACCCAGATTATCGGTGCTGTCATATGGCATATGACTGATAATTGCGTACCCAGATCACCATTTCAACCTTGGGTAGTGCTAATGAACTTCAAAAACACAAGAGGTGAGAGAAAGCGTTTTAGTGCATCATCATAGGTGCGTTGGTACGCCAGGTGTATGCGTGGTAGAAGTATTTAAGGGCATTACGGACACGAGAGTGTTGCCAGTGTATGGATGTCTGTCGTTTTGTCGGTGCTAGACGTAACTGGGTATTATAGACGTTAAATCCATTTCTTTCGTGAGATCTGAAGGGAATTTGGTATATAATGGGTGTTGGATATTTGTGGGATCTGAAAAACCAAGTCTTTTTTTTTTTTTAGGCGAGTTAGAAGTGGTCATAGGGACACCAGTTTTACATCTTGGTCGGGCATGATGATGAGGGGGAGGAATATAGAACGTCACCTTTACAGTTGATTACAGAATACTCAAGCTTTTTTAGGGGCGCATTTCAGGTGCTAGAGAATAAGCATGACTTAGCTGAACCCCATCGCAGACAACAGCTTCTTGAGGAAGACGCAGCAAGTTCTCAGCTGCGTATGCCTCACCCTACATGCCTCTGAGGGTGACTTTGGCCGCTCCCCCCAACGCCCCGCGGGTCACCATCCGCTGCGCCTTCCCGCCTACATTCTCGCCCACGCCACCCACGCGCCCGTGATATCACCAGCCCGAACAATATGCCTCGTCTGGGTACGAGAACTACTGCTTTACGGCAGCGAGGTGAGGATTTGGCGTTTTGGTTCATCCCCTGTGTGTCCTACGAATGCCCCAACTTTCATATGGTACACTTGAGGCATTGCATTATCAGAGCTTCAGACGAGTTTACCTCTTGCATTCCTTCTCGCTCCTCATGGTAAGAAAAGTATCGGGGGCAAGTGTGGAGTGTGACCTTGAGTGTAAGGTATAGATGCCAAAGACGTCTGGGCCAAGCTGGGGGACGTCAGCGGATGTTGCAAGGTTGGATGGTCGTTGCGATAGGAGATACTGTGGTCTCTCATGGGTACGAGGAAGCTGCCGCATGGTATATACATGACGTGGGATGCCTGTGTGTACTCCGCGTATAGCAGGTATTTGTGCGTTAAAAAGAAGTTGGAATGCGAAAACAGCCTCGAAGGCCAATGGCGTAAAACAATCACAGGACATGGAAAAGGATATGAATTTCAGTACTGCCGTTCGTACCGACACAAATTAGGCTTGAGATTGACTGATGATGCTTAGATATTGAAGCCTTTGCTGCTGGTTTACAAAGAGTGTTCAATTCCAGAAAGTATTGCAATGCATGTTCGATAAGTGGAAAACTATCCTCTAAGGGTAGGTGGAGAATGATGCAGTGAAACTGTTCAGAAATAATAATTGTTAAATTTACACAGTTACGGACATCAAAAAAAGATTAGGAACTTTCAATTAGGGAAGATATCGCAATTAATGTGGATAGATGTAACGAGGTGCAATAGGAGAATGGGACATGGTTGGAGTGTTGCTTTGGTTTAGGGAGCACCTGTTGGGAGTGGAGTGCCTTAGGCATCTGGGAGTGGACGTGGCAGTGGATAGAACTATTGGGGCTGAAGTGAGTTGTGACTCACTTCATAGGTGAGGTTGGTTAATGGTCCGGGGTGCATTGAGGTGTGTGTGTGTGTGTGTAGAAGGTGAGGTCATTGTCTGTCATGGCAAAGACGGGTGTGTTTGAAGGTATGGTAGTCTTGACACCGGGGAGTCTTGGGCTTTGAACGCAAAGGAAAAGAACAGGTTGGATTTAAGGGAAATGAAACGGCCGAGGACAATATGTGGTGCGAGACAAGTTCACCTTGTCAGAAATGATTGTAAAAGAGATTTGTTAGTAAGCTCAGTCTGATTGAGAGAACAAACCAGGGTATTTGGTCATATAGAGAATAGCAAAAACAAAATGTTTGCCAAGAGGATGTATTGTCTCTGTCAGAAGGGGTGATTGATTTTAGCCCCAAGTTTAACCAAACTGTTGTGTGCACCCCTTCCCATTTTGTAGGCGGTGACGCAAAAGTGGAGGGAGGAAGGCCGGGAGGGTGAGACAAAGAAGAGACGAGACGACGGAGTGAAGGAGGTTTAGTGGGTATTGAGACTTGAATATTCAGGAGGGTGAGAGGCGTCCATGGGATAGAATAAACTGGATAGATTTAGTACACTGGGGGGGGGGGGGAGGCCGACTTGCTGTTGGGCTGAACTAGGTTATATGATGCGGTCATGGGGTAGCATTTTGGGGCTTGCCTGTGGATGGTAAACTGTGGTTTCAGTCCATTTGTACATGACAGCGGATGAGTGGATGCGTGCAAACGAGACCCAAGTGTGTGTTTGTTCTGTATGCTTCCTGGCTGAGGCGGGAGTAATAGTTGTATGTAAAAGAAAAGAGAGAGAGAGAAATAATAGGGAAGAAAAATGGAATGGGTCATTAATCGTTAAGAATGCTGTACCCATTGTCACGAGACAGACAGACACTTTAGGAGAGGGTTTTAGTAAGTAAACTTGTAGATTTTTAAGACTTTGATATGTGTGAAGAAAAGGCGCGGGTAGCAGTAAGAATATATAGTATAGTCAGCAGATGCGAAGGAGTCGTGAATGTTCACAAGCACAACCAAGCAATGCAGATGTTTAACAAGTTTTTTTGATAGTTGGAAGTGATCAAGAGATGGGGGCCCCACGAGTGTAAATCTCCCTCCTTGTGCAGTACAAACAGGTAATTGCACGCGCACACACACACACACACACACACACACACACACACACACACACTCATTAGTCGTAGGTGCTCGAGAAAAGTTCAACCACACCTGAAAATTGTAGGGGAGCAGGACACAATTTAGGGCACAGGGAGAAAGTTTAGGACAGCGGGTAAACCATCCGGCACGGCAGAAAGAAACTGGGAGAAATTTTTCGTGTAGCAAGAGAAAGCTCAAGACAGGGAGTAAGAATTTGATATTATGGGGAAAGTTTAGGCTTTCAGTCGAAACATTTACCCCGGCTTTTTGCGTTGGTGGGGGTCAGTTGTCAGCAGGAGAAAAAATTGATTATGATTTATCAGGTGGGTATTTGGAGAAGTCATACATGACTTGGGGGAAATTAATTAAAAGTGAAATTCTGGGGCTGGGGGAGATTTACAGAGAGAGAAATGATCATTCAGCGCCTTTGCCCCTCTGGTAACACCCCTATCAAGGGGATGATGACCACAGCTAGAGAGTCTCCAATGGATAAAATTTGTATCAAAGTGAGAATTCGTAAGATACTGCAGGTGAAATGAGAACACTTCAAGAGAGTGTAGCTTTAGTGGAGGAGATCTTTTGAAGATGTTGATCGAGTAGAATCATGTGATCAAGTTTTGAGGAAGACTTGATTGATTCTTGGGAAGGAGAAGGACAGTTTAAGGAAATGGGGGAGAGGGGGATTCGGATAATTTTTGAGGCAAGAATGGATATGAGGATCAAAAAGTTAGGGAGAAGAAGAAAGAAAAAAAGGGACAGATTGAGGAAAGCAGAACAAAAGAGACCTCTCGGGCTTGCGAAGGCAAATGAGAAAACAGAGGTGTTGAATTTAGGACAGGCGTGGAGTACCGTGCCAAAATTGGGGGAGAAAATCGAGGCAGTGAGAGGAAAATAGGGAAAGCGGCGGAAATTTAGGACAGCGAAGGGAAAGTTGGTGGGGAGGGAGGGAGTCGTGACCTTCAGGAAGGTGGAGGATTATGTTTTAAGGTCAGTGAGGGAGTCCCATATTGGGGACACTAGCGTCGTCCATACGTCTCGTTTTTATTGTCTATGACTTTTGTAAAAACTTCGCTGTCCCGGTTCACTCATCATCTCCCACCATCTATTTCCCGTTGTTTCTTAGCAACGTCGCTTCCTTTTTTTTTTCTTTGCATATAATCCCCTGCCTTGTCTTCAGGAAATGTCTTGTTTTCTTTGTTTTGTTTCTCGCAGGATTATATTTATATCCCTCCTTCCAGCACATCTTCCTGTCTTGTCTTGATGAATCTGTTGTATCCTTTCCCAACATCATTTCCTTGTCTTCTGGCTGCATCTCTTCCTCGTCCCTCCTCCTAGCATCTTTTTTTTCTTTCAGCATTTCTTTGTCTTCCCCCCCCAAAAAAAAAAAAAAAAAATAAAATACCACCTACTTTTCTTCTCGGATAATCTTAACCTTTTCTTAGCATTTTTTTTCGTTTCTTTCCCAGTATTTCATATTTTGTCATCCAAAATATCATATGTCTACCCTCGCTTGTATTCTCTGACCTCCCTCAATTTTTCTCTCAGTCTTTCCAAAGGATTTCTTCTTTTTGTCTTTCCTATTATCCATGTCCTCTTCCTGGTAGGTGTTCCTTATTTTCCCCAGATTCTATTCCTTTTCTTAGATTTTTTTCTTTCATCTTTCCCAGTTCCCTCTGCATCACCTACCTTTCCTCTCCATGTGTAACTTTTTGTGTACCACTATATCTTCGCGGGTTCTCGCGGCCCTGTCTCGCTTCCTTTTCTCTCCAAGCATCTTTCACTCACAGCGTCTCGGCTTTCTCTTTCCTCTCGGAGCACTTGTCATACTGCATTCCTACACCACCTCCTCCTCCTCCTCACCTTATCTTCCTTTCCCTCAAAATACCTTATCTTCCTCCCTATCATAAATGTTACACATTGCCCCACCGACCTTTCATCCTCTTTATGTGTTCTTTCCGCGTGACAATCTTTCTCCCCCTTCCATTCACCTACTTTTCCTTTTTTTTTCTCCTCCTCCTCCTCCTCCCCAGGTGCTCTTTCTGTTTTCCACTTCCCATTTCCTTCCTTCCTTCCTTTCTAGTTACTCTTCCTTACCTGCAGCTATTCCTCCGATTCATCGTTTACTCTTCGTCCTGTTCATTTTATTACATTGCGAGTTCCCTTCCCCTTTCTCCATTTACTTCTTCCCACTCTCCCTTCCTCCTCCCCTTGTCATTCATTTTCCCCCACGTGTTCTTCCTCATCCTCACCTAACTCTACTCCCTCAGTTTACTTGCCCTCGATGTCATTGACCTGGTCTTTGAACCACCTGCTCTTCCACTTGTATTTTTTCGTCCCCTACATTTTGTTCCGTGCTTGTACTTGACAGCTGTCTTCCCTCCCACGCCCTCCTGTCCCTCCTGGCTTACTCATCTCCTCACTCATCCGGGTGATGTAAGGGCGGAGGTCGAGACAGCGTTGAGTCAAGGCCGTCCGGCACTGCTCCTCTCTCTCCTTTGCCCCTCTGTCGCGCTTTCCTTCATATATTTAGTTCTCTCCTTCCCTCCCTTTTGTGTCTTGGGACGCTTTTTCCCTTTCTCATGTTCCCTTTGCATTAACCTTTTCTCTGCATCACATCAGTCCTAAACCAAAAGGGCCCAAGTGAGCTGTCATGACTTTTTCTACCTTATGGCCATCTACCGGTCTTAAACTTTCATCTGATCATCGCGGTTGCTTCGAAAAATCCTATGAATTTTAATCCAATGCGTTTCTTTTTTTACTGACATTGCATAAGTGTTGGGTCCAATCTCTTCGGCTTTCAGCAACTTTCTTGTCAGTTTAAGTTGTTGATAAGTGTTGGGTCCAATCTCTTCAGCTTTCAGCAACTTTCTTGTAAGCTTAAGTTGTTGTCCTTGTGCAACTCCCTCCCCCCCAAAAAAAAATGTTTACAGTGGTAATTAAAAGGATTAAGTCATATTCAACACAGGGCATTACATCAGGAAGATGTCCAAGAAGTCCAGGAGTCAGATTCTCCTTATAATCATTGAAGCTGATGACATTGCTCAGCTTAGAAAGTACGAACATGGGTTAGCTACCACAATCACTCATGTGTGGAGATATTCAGAGACTCGTGCATTTCAGCTAGTCTGTCCACTCACCTCAGTCAGCCGATCACCTATAAGGAATGACTCATCCGAATTCACCAGCCTGACTCACCTCTCCCGTGCTTATCCGACTTCGTCGTCAAGTGTATGAAGCACCGAGCGTTGACTCACACTATCCATCTCATTTATCACTTTCGGTTCCACTTGAAGGGTTTGGGTTGTCTTTGTGTGTCTGACCCACTCATGTACTCAGGGTATCCCCTACCCATGACTAGACACAACCCACCTCAGTACCCTTGATACGGGCAATAAACGAGGAAAGACAGACCTTTCGTCATTGTCGATTAACTAATGTTCTCGTTTTAGGTCGGAATGACCATTTGGTTCGCGCTTTGTTTGCCAGATAGGACGAGTTCCTTTGTGTCCTTTGTATACAGAAGGTTGCCATTTCGCTTACCACTGAAAATGATACCGTATTGAAGAACAAAAAAGTAGCTAGTTCAAACACATTGTTCCACCCGAAAATTAATCGACACAGTGCAAACACATTTGTGAAACCGGATTTAAAGAAACGGGAACTGCTATCCTGAGTTCGAATGGCACGCTTCATCAAGAACTTAACCCCCATAAAAGCTTATTCTATTAATATTGTTTTGTGTCATGTGCTTACATGACACAAAATGCCTGCCTTCCTACGAGTTACTGAGGGGCTGTGATTAGGATGTAGGAAATAGCAGAGAAATCGGGTGGTTTTGGAACATTGTAGAAGGTGGAAAGAGTCGTTTGGAGTGGTTCAAAGCTCATGAAGCATTATAAGAATAGTCCAGAGGACGTGTAACGTGTATAAGTGTGATGGAGAATCACTTTCGGGAGTGATAGAGGCGCCAACGGTATGGCAGGCGTGGTCGAGAAGTTATGAAATGTTATAGGAGTGGTTGAAAGGTTGTAGAACATTGCAGGTATGGTGGAGAGGTCGCGGATTCTTGAGGGAGTGACGGGGAAGTCGTAAAAAAAATTGTGGTAGTAGTATGCACATGTTGAAGCGTTTTGTAAATGCTGTAGGGGCTGTGGAGCACTGTTTGGTCAACACAGTTGTATGAATGGTGGAGTGTTGTAGGATTAATGGAGTAGACGCAGGAATTTTAACTTGGTGGCGAATATGGGGGATAATGCTACGAGTATTTGAGGAAATAGAAAGCATGGCTTCTCAGAAGGGGGAGGGGGACGTAGGTCTTAATTGTAGGGAAAGACATGGGTATGTAGAGATCGTTAATTTTTTTGTGTGTATAATGGTATCCATATTGGGCTTGAAGGGAAATGGGGTCCAGACATTTTGTAATGAAGGTAACAAGGATTTCGGTGGTCATAAATGAAGGTAACTAGGATTTCGGTGGTCATAAATGAAGGTAACTAGGATTTCGGTGGGCATAAATGAAGGTAACTAGGATTTCGATAGTCAAGAGAGAAGGAAACACATTGGATTTCCCCGTTGGAAACATTTAAGAATTCGACATTCAGCTTGAACCCAAATGGAGTTTCAGCATTCTTAATGGAAAGTGCGTGGCAAGAGATATGGACACACTCTAGCGGCAAACACCCCAACCTTTTAGAAATAGGGCTGAATAACTGCAGGAACTGACGAAGAATTTTCTGATAAAATACCTTATGGGTGTGTTTACGTACATTTGTCAAATATACGTCAGTCTAGAAGGGTAAAATATATATTTTAGATAATGAGTCAGTTCGCATTATTCAGTGCTGTAGTTATCTGTACCTTGGTGGTGTCAGATAAAGACTTAGTGTGACCTCGCAGTACATTTGCGCAATCCACTCGCCACAACTCGCATGCCATCAGTGGCAAATCTGTTATTTGTAATTTGTGAGGACAAGTTTACTGTGTTCAGATTAAAGACGAAGTACATTTCGTCTTTTTTTTTTCATTTTGAACGTAGACAAGTAAGAGACTGATATAATGAAGACCTAATTTTTTTTTGATATGATGGAGACCTTAATTCGTTGGGTATTTAAGTACAGACTATGTACATTCTGCGCGAGGTCAAATGTGGATTTTAAAGAGTTGGGTGGTTTCAACTTGGATATCGGTATATTCTTTAATGAATAGAAGCGTAATTCTTACGTAAAGGATAGAAAATTAGAGAGTTTTTTGACGGATCGTTCCTGTAAATTACAGACGTTGAAGATATAATCCAGCCATTTCAGTAATGACGTAATTCCCCCCCCCCCCCCCTCTCTCTCTCTCTCTCTCTCTCTCTCTCTCTCTCTCTCTCTCTCTCTCTCTCTCTCTCTCTCTCTATTTCATCATCCTTTTTTCTCTCGTCTGTGTCATCCATACACCGCAACTGCCCCCCCCCCCTCTTCCACCCCTCAACCCCCCATCGACCTCTCAGACGCACTCCACCTGGCGTAGGCCTAGAAGCTCCCTCATCCATCGGCCGGCAGGCAGGCTGCCAGTTGGACCCAGTGACCTGCCTTTTATCACGTGCCCTTCAGTTGGAGGCGAGGGACGACGGGACGGATAAGGATTAGGGGGAGGTGGCGGCGAAGCATGTTTCGTATGCACGTCTGTGTAAATCGTGCAAACGAGGCCGTTATCATGACGCGGTTCGTGTGTTCGTGATGGTAGTGGTTTATTCAGACCAGTGATACAGATACGAATGAAAATGTACTTAAATTCGTATAGTACATGTATATATACACATTATGTGCTTATATGATCTATATATGTTGAATGTGTGTGTATGTATCTTTGTATTAGAGAGAGGCGAGAGAAGTAGTATAAGGGAGATACAGGCAGAAGGGTAGTAAGAAGGAAAGGCACAGAAGAGAGGGGGAAGTAAAGGCCTGGGAATGAAAGACAGAGTGAAGAAACAAAAAGAGAAGGGGAAGGTAGAGAGGGAGATGAGCGACTGGGGGGACCAGTTTTTGTGTGAAGTAGTTGGCAACGTCGCAGCCGGTCATACAGACGCACACACATACGCACACACCGGCTCGCGCGCGCGCGCCCTCCAAGTCAGACGGGTGATAGGGTACGCGGGCGGCAGCTGCTCGAACGAACCTTCGGCGCGCCTCTCATGGTCATATCACCTCCTGCTTCACCTCCAGTTTCAGACACAGTTGCCCTTTCTCGACCTCCAGTTTCGCGGCGAGGTCTGCTTCACCCTCCACCTCCAGTTTAAAGATCTCCACCTCACCCTTCAACAAGCCTTACTCCAGCTCCATACATCTTACGTTGCCTCCTCAAGTGTCATCTGTACGTCTGTTTTCGGCGACGGTCTTCCTTGTCGCTCTGCCTTGTTCCAACCCTTCTCTGCCCTCATCCATGATCAGCACTTGCTGATATTCCAACCTGTCTCTCCTAACTTTACTTTCTCCTCCGCGTCGAACTCAGCCTCTTCAGAACGGGAATTCATAGGCAATATTTCCCACCATGATTAAAACAAGTCAGGCAGGTGTGCATTAGGTCTCTCTACTGTTCACTCTCACTTCCCTCGGTTATATACAAGCGAAGGACTGGAAAGGAGAGCGGTATCTCGACGCTCTTACCAGTTTACTGAACCCACACACACACACACACACACACACACACACACACACACAGGCGCGCGCGTCAATAATGTTCGTACCCAGAGCCCCTCGTGAGCACTGGTTCAGCCTCTACGTACTCTGGCGTCCCTTGCAGTCCTCTATGAACTACCTCCTTTAATCCCATTCCCTTCTAGCTCTTCTGTCCCTTCCCATGTACCCTGGACCACCTCCTCATCCCCCCCCTCCCCCCAACACACACACTCCACCATGTACTCTTACACCACCGCCTCCTCCTCCTCCCCTCCCCTCGTCACTCCACCCCCACGTACTCTGTAACTCTCACTCCACCTCTCCCCCTCCCCCCCGCCACAACACCCCCCCCCCCCCACGTACCGTATCACCCTGTCCCGTGATCATTACTCGCCGTTCCCAACTCGGTATATCTTTTGCTAGGCCGGGGGAGTGAAGCCAGTGTGGGACCAGACCACCGAGCAGACGCATCTCTCACATTCTTGAGGTCCGTCGTAGTGATGACGTGATCTTTTAAGCTCCCCCCCCCCCCCGTTATCATGGTGTCGTATACGTAATGAACTGATGTTTATGCATTCTTTTTTTTTGCCAGTTACATCCTTCGCTTTTTGGAAATACTTAATTATTAATTTATTTAATGAATCTCGTGTTTTAAGACTCGGGATAAGAGCAGTTTGATATTGATGGTTGCTGGGGGAGGACCAAACCCTTTACGTCATAATTATGAAGTGTTCCTCTTTTTTTCTCCCCCCTGATGTATAGACATTCTCTTGTACGATGATGATGACCCTCGGTTAAGTCATCACACTCGGGTTATTTAACCCAAGCGAAGAGCCAGTCTACATGTATGTATTTTCCGCGCAGACTGAATCAGGTTGAGGTCTTCGAAACCAAAGGGGTTGTCATCATACTCTGTGGATCAGGTCATCATATTGCAGGGGGGGGGGTGGTTAGATCCATCGTACTCAGGGAGGGGGGGGCGGGGGGAGGAGGCAGGTTTGCATGACGTAAGTACACGTGAGGTCGGATGGTCACGCTCGTTAAAAGAGTTCACTCATCATACCGTCTTGCCCTCATTGTTGTACCATCATCACGTCATCATCTTGAGATCATACCACATCACAGTTTTTGACCCTCGCGTCATCCCGTAAGAGAACCCCATTCAATCATCACGAAATTTTCAACTTCTTGTTTTTTCTTTTCTTTTCCACGACGTACTTTGCCTCCCTCTTCTCCAACCGTCCTCGTACGAACTTCTGACTGATGCACCCCATCACTTCCTGCCACCCCCAATCATACTGGCTCCCCTCCTCCTCCTCCTCACACCCTCCTCCTCCTCCTCACACACACACACACACACAAAACGGACAATTTCCCACTTATTCTGTGGCCCTGATATCGCCCACCTCATCCTTGTACTCTGTCACCCTGTTTGGTAATCTCACACTCTCGCGCACACACACACACACACACACACACACACACACACACACACACACACACACACACGTGCATAAAATACATTTCGTGCCAGTTTGGGTCGCTTAAGCCCAAGTTAGATCAGACAACTGTGGCTTGTGTTGGGGTGAGGGAGGGAGGGAAGGGGACGTGGTGGTAGGGGGAGTGTGTGTGTGTGTGTGTTGGAGGTAAACAGCACGTGATTTCGAATTTTTAAACTTGAATTTCAAGGTTGAACCAAGTGCTGGGATGATGTTACTTATTTACCGAGCCCTTGACGTTATTGTGCCAAGGGGATGGTCAGCGTACTCGGGAGGGAGGTAAACCGGGGATTAATTATTTCTTTTTTTTTCTACAGAGTGGGGTCATCATATGTCCACGGGCGTTATCATACATTTGCTCCGAAAACCTTCAGTTATGAAGTCGTCGCGAGGGCTTGATCGTCAATGACAGACAAGGAACGAAGGAGAATGATATATATATATATATATATATATATATATATATATATATATATATATATAGTTTGAGAGTTTCTGAGGAATTGGAAAGCCTAAATCTTATAAGGCCAAGGGGCCGTAAAAGAGAGAGAGAGAAAGGGCAAACATCGTAGAGCTTAAGAAGAGAAAATGGGTTAGCGTGGGGGGGGAGTTGACAAATCGGTTTGCTTAAAAGAGTCAGCTTTCCCCATCAAGAAAGTGGAGCTAGAGCCTTCCAGCTGTGACTGTAGGTTACCGCGTAAGGAGGAATAAGTCTTTCTGTAAAGTAGTGGTAACTGCTCGGGGTAAGGACGAACCTTGCATCGGTTTTCATAGGCAGGCTTCACTGTACGTGTCATTCATGGTTTTCACGAGAGGATGGAGGTCCTGGTGATACTAGATACGTGTATTGCATCCTGTGGTTAAAGCAAGATACCATCAAAGGAGGTGGGTAAGTCTTAGAAAGAGAAATAGAAAGACATAAAGGTTTAGAGGCGTTCGATTGTTTTTGTCATGTCTGCTCTTCTTGTAAGTCTTAGGTTAAAGAAGTTCTGATCCTGGGTCTACCTACGTCTTTAGGGAGCGTGAACCGCAAGTCGATGGCTGACTGAGGGTGGCGCTCCATTACTTTGTAACAGGTTGGTCGCTTTTTATAGAAAGTTAGACAGAATGCTTCGGAGAATTGGCCGTGGTGAGCAAAGGAGGAAATGGTGATTCACCAACAGTTACGGAATTGGATTGGCCAGAGAGCAAATCAGGAAGTAGAGGACAAGAGTCAGGGGAGGAAAGTCGATGAATGGGAGCTCGAAGATCATAATTGTATTTTAGACTTCCATTGGAAGCTTTCGAAGTGAGAGGGACTTCGACATTATTACCCAAAGACCAGGAGAGAGAATGACCTTACATCAGCAATTTAGGAAATCATACAGATGTGGTCTTGTTGCACCAGGGAGATCCACGCTGGTGATCCGAAAGAAGACGTAAGATTCAACGCTTCAAGGCTAGTGGACGGATTCCAAACCTCAAAGCTATAAAGGACGATAGGTTGTGGGAGTAGAACGGTGACCCCTTCCGTAGGTTGGAGGTGCATCGGCACATACCTCCAAGAAGAAGGAAATGTCCTGTGTAGACAAAGCAAGAACGCGTGTGCGAGCTTAGAGGCACACACGACTTGAGACACCTTGAGGGCTGACATACGATCCGTTTGCCGTCCTTGTGTGCAAAGACAAGCATGCTTGCTTACACCGCGCAGAATCCCCCCCTTTTATTTTATAACATCGTTAAGAGATGAGTCAGGTAATGATACGTTAGAAGTGCCCTTGGCGGAAATTAGAAGAAAAGGGAATAGATACAGAGGGATGGGTCTTTTCAGCAACCGAGACGGGAAAGAAAACGAGGTATAACCTGCAGTACTCTTACAAGGTTCCCCAGCCACACACACACACACAAGAAGTTGTGATCCTGGGTCTACCTACGTCCTTAGGGCGCTTGAACCGCAAGTCGCTGGCTGACTGAGGGGTGGCGCCCCATTGCTTTGCAACGACCGATTAATTTACGGTCGCGCCAAGCTTGTGCTGGTGGTGTGGTGGATAGGCCAGGGTGGAAGCATTTAAACGAGCGGTGAACGTCTGTTGGATGTATTGAAATTGAGCTTTGCTCAGGCGAGCGAATTCCTGTTCATTTATTTATAAGGCACTTGGAATTGATTTCTTTAAGAGCGAGTGTACAGTGGTTTCGTGTTACAATACTCGAGTGATCTAGGCTTACAGTGGGACTGGCCTGTTATTTGTCGAAGAATGCAGTTATAAGCCTTGATTCGTGATCATTTCAGCCTGTTGGATTGATTCTTGGTAGCGAATCGCGTTTAGTGGAATTAGGTATACAAACATTACTAATTCGCACAACTGATGTAAATCCTAAAGCATTTTATTAAGTGCCGTTCACCGCAGAACTGGTTCAGATGTATTGCTTTTTCGTCACATGAATTGTATGGTGAAAAGCTTGTACAAGTACTGAATCACGCACCCCTTACAGTAGTAGTTTCTGGCGTTCGTGGATATGTGTACTTCGACATCAGGGCATCATTCGACATACCTCACGTGTTGTTTGCCCGGTATCCATTGACCAGCGAGGTTGGTAAAAATGCAAGAGGCAAGGGTTGGGGGAAGTACGCCTGACAACCATCTCGGTTTGATGAACATTTCATCGCTTGATATAAAGATGGTGGTAAGAGGGAATTCACAGCCAAGCCAAGAATGAAGAAGAAATAATGTCGGGTAAAAACTGACTTGAAGATTGATTCAGAAAGCAAACTAAGAATGAAGTTAAAAAGAAGGAAGAAAAAAATTATGAAAGCCAGTATTGCCAAGACTGAACTGGAAGTCGTTCTAGTGATGATATATGACAGGAATGACTTAAAAGTACGCTAAGACTGAAGGGAAGCCAGTTCTGATAATACAGTACGAACTAAGTGAACAGTTAAAGCAATAGAAAGATAACTTCGAGAGTTTTTTTTAGTCTCCCGTAGATGAAAGAACACTGATATACAAATTAACTAGAAATGTTTATAGTGATATTTTCATATGCTCTCCTGGAGTTCTCTCTAACTTCTTCATTGACCTTTTCCATTTATCATCTACTTAGATCTCCTCAGTCCCATCATCTTTCCTTTAGATTATCACGTTCATTCCTCCCCTTCTCACCCGTTCCGCCTAGCTACCCCCCGATCATCTGCCCCTTTCTCGCCCGCTCCTTGATTGACCCTTCGTCTTATCTCACCTGCACCCCTTCCAGCTGACAAGATCCCTCTCACTAAACCCTCTAACGCAACCTACATTTTCCCTCCTTCAAGTGCCTCACTCACGTGTCACCTCATCGGCTCCATTAAACCTTCATCGCCACCCACACCCTCCTGTCTCACTTGCCTCCTCACTGATCCTTCGTACTACTACCCTCACTTCCTCGCGTACCCCGCTTCCTCGTACGTTTGCCACGTTCAATACGTACCCCCGTCCTTCAAGTGGTTCGTGTACCACACGTCCAGTTGTAACAGTATCATCATCTACGTCAAGACGCTTGCCGTGGGGGCTCCCTCCTACCTACCCCCACTCCTCGTTATCCAGCCCGTGAAACTGCTCACCAAAATTCCCCAGCGATCACGTCAGCAGTGCTCCAGTTGCAGCATAGCCCACTTCCTCCTCCTCCTCCTCCTCACCACCGTCCCTCCCCCCTCTCCAAACCTTCCTCCTTCCCCCCCCTTCTCCTCCTCCATCGTCTCCACCCCCTTCTTCTTCGTCGTCGTCGTCATCATCATCATCATCGTCTCCTCCAGCTTTACCCGACTTCCCCACAAGGAGGAGTGGAGGGTTGTTGTCATGCCTCGACTTCCCCCACCTCCCCACCCCTCTTCCACCGCCACTCCGCCTCCCTCCCTTCCCCCTGTCTCATCTCCTGGCTCAAACCCCACTTCCTCCACCCCACTCCAAGGCCAGGGTCACGTAAGCGAACACGCTATAAACAAACCCTCTCTTCCACATTCCTACTGCGCGGCCTCCACTCACACAGTTTCTTTGCTCCATTGTTTTTGTGCTTGTGACTCGCGGGGGGTTGGTTTTCTTGCGCCTCCCTGAGCTTCGCCTTGGGACGACTTGACCAAAAGTGACTGACTGCATGCGCATTAGCCGGGGCGAAATGCACGATTACCCCAGTCCCCTAGATTGGTACGTATCAACAGAATAGGAAAATATTTAAACGCACCAAAGTGTGTATTCTCATGACTGGGCTGCACCCATTTCTTGGAAGTCCAGGAGGCACAAAATTCCCGGCCGAGCGCACCGGTATGGCGACTTCCGTGAATCCTAGCGGTAACCGGGCCGTGACGTCATGAGCCGTGACGTCAGAGGTGTGACGCAACCAGAGCGAGTTCTGCACATGCCGGTTTGCAGATGTATTTTCTGGCCTCTTAATTATGAGTTCTTGCGTAGTAGAGACGTCATGGGTCATCCTCCACGTTGCCCACGCTTATGCTTAGGGTTGGTGCGAGAACTGTTGATATTAGGTATATACCTTGATATATATATATATATATATATATATATATATATATATATATATATATATATATATATATATATATATATATATATGGAATTACAGTCACACATTGGGCATGTTTGTGGAAGTAAATAAAGAAGGGGACGTTTTATGCAGACAAAGAATGCACAAACTATTTTTTCACGTTCGTTTGCATATATCAAAATATTTTCACGCCATTATATATACATTTGTGTATATTGGTGTGGCTGATAGTGTTACCGACTCTTGAATCACGTACAGGCCTGCTTGGGTTAGAATTCTGTGCTGGGCAGTCGACCTACAGCTGACCCAGCTGTTCATCTTCCCCTCAGGGGGGCTGTTCGATAAACGGGTACCTGGCTTAGTCTGAGGTGTGATCATTATTATGTATAACCTTCCCCCTCCCCCTGACCTTTTTTTTTTTACAGGGTAACTGCAGCTTTAATGCTGCGCCCCAATCAGTAGCAAGGAAATGATGGGACAGCTCAGGAGTAAGTGGTCGGCATTGTTAATTGTGCTGGTTGCATCTTGGGCATGCGAGAGGTCTTGTCATAACGCTGTATTCGGTGTTTGTTGCAATGGTAAAGGGATGAATGATGTTTAGAATACAGATGAGAAGGTGTCGCATGTACATCCCTTTACGCGTTCCGAGGTGCGTTTACTTCGTTTATGGCCCTTTTTTGATGATGCTCTTGGTGTGGGATGTTTATATGTGTGTGTGTGCTGCAATCCTATCTCACTCGTAATAGAACATCGACTGTATATCACCACAGGAGCGTCTCTTCCATCTCTTAACCCTTGACATATATGGATCCAAACTGCACCCATCTATAACCCTTAGTGGTTAATCACCCTCTCATCAGACCTCTAACCATACTGAAAATTACATGACTTTGGTATGACAATCACTCCCCCCCTCTCAGTCCCCACGGGTGACCCTTTCTTCGTCTGCCTCGTGGAGAATACTAGTTTCTACAACGGTACAGAGATTCAACATGTCACTGGACCCGTCTTGCCTAAGATGTACCCTCCGTTCTGAGGATACTGCGCACCCTTACCTCTTAAACCTTCCTGTCTTTATCTCATACAAACACTCACAACATCACCACACTCCTTGACCTGTGGTCCCGCCCAGTGTACGTGGCTGGCTCCCAGTGCGCTGCGGGGCAGGAAAGATAAGTATATACTTCCTTAAACCATCAACTCTCGCCTCACATCATCACACGTCTTCGGCGTGTCATTTGCAACACGTCCAACCGCTTCCGTTCTACAGGGTCAGTGGACCCGAGAGACTCTATCCATACAAAAGTCGGGATTACTATCCCTTCAGGACCTATCCATCTTTGCTCGTTTGGGATAGAGTGAATTGGAGCAATGTGGTATACTGGAGCCATTGAGCTTTCAATTGGCTAATAACCTCCAGGGCGTATGAAGCACTCGGGAGGAAACCACGGAATGTGCTTTGAGGACTGACAGTGGATTAAGGGAGCCTTACCTCCATCCTCCACAAGGTCATGACACCCGAGTTATGATGGAGGTGGTATGAACATCTTGCTGACCTTATCGCCACCACCTCCTTCCTCTCGTCAGTATTACAATATGTGGAAAAAGAATAGACAACAGTTGACCTTATGACCGATGGTAAGTAAGGTTATCTGCTCGAGGACATTCATATTATCCCGAGTTCCTTATTAGGGAACAGGGGATGAAAAGCGTTTGTGTTGCGTACAAAACCATTTATTTTTTTTCTTCTTACCCTCAGTGATCTCAGCATTACACAAAGATGACCAAAGAGTAATATTTCCATCAATAGATATCCATGCTCGCTTCTTAACATATTCCTTTACAAATTAAGATTACTATTTTCCATGAGACAGCATGTAGGCTTGAGTAAGGTTTTTTTGTGCCCAGTGTTTGTGCTTTTCAAAGGCAAGAGAATTGTGGCAGTGAACAAAACCCATTTCCCTCCCCTAATTGAAGCCTTTCAGACTGTGATGTTTCTAAGGTCAGTGTCCGCACGCTCACCCGCGAGGGGAATGCTGGCCAATAGAGGAAAAGACCCATGGCCTTGGCCAGCCAACCTGACTTAACGTGACGTGAATCACTCTCGCCCCTCTTTGCACTTGGCCATTATTACTTGATGAGGCGCCTGGCCAGAGCCACGTGCTCACACCCCAAACACCTGAAAGCAAGTTGTGTTTTTTTTTTCGTGTGTGTGTGTGTGTGTATTGTTTTTGCCTTCATATCCTAGCGTCCTTGGGTAATGTTTGTCATCCAAACTGGTTAGCAGAATAGGACAACTGCAAAAAAAAAAAAAAGAGAAGAGACCTTGCGACAAACCTTTTGGGTTTTCGTTCGTGTGGTTACATCCGTATGTCCTGTTAACAGTGGCGTCATTGGTCATATCTGTTCAACGGTGTGGGCTCTCGCTGCGTTTGCTGGGAAGAATGTGATCGATGGGCTGGGTATCCAAGTCATGTAAAACGGATTTTTTGATATATTCAGTTCATGAATGCTAAGTTCCCCCCCCCCCTTCCATTGAATTTTTTTTTTCTTTTGTATACAATTCCATCTCCCACCTTGGCGAATCAGCGGCAAGAACAGACGCGACAACGGGCCCGTCAGCGCACGCACACACACATTCGCTAGCCATCATACGTAACGCACCAGACGCAGAGCCCATCGTCCACATCCAAGACTCGCACAGTATTCCACTGTTTACCTTGACCAGATCCTGGAGCTTCCCTCTCTCGACTGGGGATCTGACTTTAAGACCCCTTTGTGACCCCTGTAATCCTTTCGCGCTCCCTGCCCACAGGATGACCGTAGGTTTTCACATTAAATCTACCGGGGACTCCGGCTCACATCAGATCAATCTCTCGACTCTTGACATCACCGGAGCAGTGCCGCTGCAAACACCAGCTGATAACACTCACTATGTCCCCCTCTCCATCCCATGTATGCCCCACCACAGGTGCCTTTGCGCTTACGATCATCCTTGCACTCGGTCGCCTCCCTCCCACACTGCCACAATCCATAAACGGTTTAAACAACCTTCGGATTGTTGTGGGAAGAACATATGTTCCTAAGTGGGTTAAGACGAACCTTATTTACCGATAGAGCAAATGTTAGTAGTAGGATGAGAAGTCATTAGTCCAAGGTAAAGGTAGAATAAAAACATGGGTAGACGATGGGGAAGTGTGGGTCGTACTGTAACGGCACAGATGACGGTGATATTCAAGGAAGATGTGTTGCTCGTAAGAGTTTGCATTCGTAGTGGTAGCTAGGCCGGTAGTATGAAGAAGCAATACTTGGAAACACTTCCTTCTATTCTCGTCGGGTTAGTAAGGTGGCCAAATCCACTTCCTGTGTCTGTTTAGCATTTCGCGAAACCAGCCAGTCATCGCGTGGCAATCATCCATCACTTAACAGCTTGTGGATAGTGTGACAGTCCATGGCTAAACCGTCGTCACTATCCTTCATGATTGCCAAAAACCTTATATAAATAGACTCGAGAGCTCTTGTGCCGCGCCTTGGGAACCGAAACTAGTTATATCGCCGAAAATGTGTGAATTTCGCAGAATGTATCGTGGGACTCGGTATTCTATACGTCAGGTACCCTATTAATCCTGCAGCAGTTCGCAGCATTCCATGACACGAAAGTTATCAACGATGACACGAACGTCGATGAAATGAGCCCCGGGACCACCCTCACGGTAACCGGAGGAGTCTCTCACCCTTGATATTTAGATACAATGGCCACCCCTACGGGATCGAACACCAGCGCCTCCTATACCTGGCCACCCCCTTGCAACCCAGGGACATCTGGCCTCGCAAGATTTATAAGGTTGATACAGGCCAGCTTGGTCCACGCCTCCTGCAAGGTCTCGCACGTAAACAAAGGTTATTAAGGTGCTTGCCATCACGGCGTGAAGATAGCCAGCTCACCTGTACTGTCGGATCTTTGGCATGTTCACCAGTAAGGGGCGGAACTGTTTATGCCATCTCTAAGCGCCAATCACTTAGTTCACTCCCACTGTGAAGGAAGTAGCACCTGGCCCAACTCCACCCTATGATTATGGAATCCTAATAGACTGCAAATATTAGTTCTTTCATTCTCACGTCAAGATTGCTATGCATCAACGCTTTCCTTCCTCCCACTACTCAACTCTGTATTTGTTGAAGCCTTCAGTCATTGATTCATGATATCCAGTTTTCTGTGGATGCCATCACAAAAGTTGGACATGAACGGTGTGACCGTGTTGATAAAAACCTTCCTTGTAACTGCCTGTTATACTCCCGGGTCTTCCGTCCAGAGAGGGGTCCGACTGAGTCGTCCAGCAAAGGCCATTGATGATGTCAACCACAGAAGAGAGGCTGAAAGACATAGGAGCTCTAACATTAAACTCTAACGACAAGATTGGGCACAAGGAGCGCTAGCATGGGAACCGTCTCGAGTGTACCAGGAAGTAGGATAAATGTCACAGCCGGAATACACTTCAGTTTGAGGTGCGCCGTTTAAAGTTAGTGGGAAACTTGTGACCTCGAGCAATCGAAGTGTCGACTCGGCTCTGCATCTGGTGGACACTCGCCTGAACATTACATTATGGTTCAGGCTTCAGGGTCTTTGAGATACGGACGAGAAGTTTTGTGGCTACTGTATTGGTATCTCTGCTCTTGAGGATATTCTTCCCGACTGTAACCAAAGCCCAGGGTTATATCCCTCTTGTTACTGTCTTTTTCTCTTCGTGTAACCTCGTAGAGAGAGAGAGAGAGAGAGAGAGAGAGAGAGAGAGAGAGAGAGAGAGAGAGAGAGAGAGAGAGAGAGAGATTGTCTCATTGATTCCATGGTATTTATATTTTACCCTCTATAGTTGAATGTACTTTGACCCCCTTGAATGTACTCTGACCCTCTTGAATGTGCTCTGACCCCCTTGAATGTACTCTGACCCCATGTCACTACCAGTGCATCTGTGCTTCCTTTTAAACGGGGTGGGGACAATATGAATCCATTGGGGGGGGAGGAGGAAGAGATCCCCTCAGGCCTACCTATTATCCCCTAGTGTCAAGTGCTCTGTACCCTGTGCATGCTCGCTTCTAGTTGTGCTACCTGCAAGTTATGAAACTATCACTGATCCTGTTCGTCTCAGTGCTTGGGGAAAATAAGGCTTCAGCTGATAAGAAATGAGTTCATGAGTAACACCACGTACACACGCTTCAGATATTGTGTACTCAAAGAAGTCGAGATTCCTTATTCATATTTGATAGTACTTGCTCCAGCAGTGTGCTACTGAAGTCATTATGATCTACGGAGGTAACAGCAGGCGACAATAATTGCATCAGGTGTGCGGCAAGGCAAGTGTCATTCTCTTCAAGGGGACCCGGAAAGTAGGTGGCTTAGATCAGGGTTGTTCGCTGGGACGTCGCTCGCTAGCCTTCTCGCTCATGGACGGGTCGAGAGCGCGAGGTTAACGCTTTACTGGCATTTCCTCACTATTATTAGCAACAAGTGTGAAGACTTTTACATTACCTTACGTTCAGTTCTCAGCGAGGGCATTTTCCTAAGGTTTTGAGGTGTTTTCTTCGATTTTGTGTGGTACATGTGATGTATATCTTTTTTTTTATGATTGTGGTGTAGTCTTGCAGCGGAAGATATCGCTGGAATGGTGTTTGTCACTGTGTATTGTGCGAAAATGAACCTGCGTGCGGGATCTTATTTATAGTATAATGGTTACCTGGCATAAACGAGGTGGGGGTGGGTGTGTGTGTAGGAGTAAAGTCATGGTTTACATATACAAGATTTAGAAGAAGAGGCAACACGAGTTTAAAACCCTCTCTCCTCATAAAACACATAGTTATCACAAATAGCAATTGTTCCAATAAGTTGACATAGCTTAATCTTTCTCACTTTCACATGTACATAAGGAATAGTTCCTTGAATAAATCCCAGAGTGTACAGATGTACATAACATGTTTCATCTGCATGCGAGGTGAACTCTTAAGTCACACCGTTCCTGTGTCGTAATACCTGTTGGAGCAGATTATCACCACATGCCTCTACATTACCGCGTCTGTATTACTCAATCTTGGGGGAGAGGGAGATTGCGGAAATTGCTGCTGCGAGGGTAGTAACTCGCTCCCCTCCTCCTCCTCCTCCTTCCTCTCTCTCCCCCCGCCGCGTCTCTGGGTCAGCCTAGAGACGAGCCTTCCATGAACCTTCTCCGAAAGGTGTCTGTCCTTACCCTGACCCAGATGACATGCGGTGCTGGAGGCGGCGAGAGGGAAATTTGTTTTTAAAAGTGTGCGGGGTCGTGAGGCGGAGAAATTATTATTGCGCGTTAAGGAACGTGATTCATGTGGTGGTGGTGGTGTTGGGAAAGGGGACAGTACGATACATATATATGGCGCATAGGCGACACTAAGGGGAGAAATATTAGATACTTTGTAGGTAATTATATGATTTAATGATACAAGTATCATTAACAGCAACGATGATTGTTACAAGTAGCGGGTTCCCGTCATTCACAACCTCTCGTACAACAAAGTTAACGTTTCCGGGAAGACAGGACGCACAGCCTCCTTTATGTAAACATTTATCATGCCGCGCTAAACATTCTCGAGCGCGCAGGGTCTTCATAAAGTAAACGTTCTGTCGCATCAAGCTAAACACTTCCCAGGAAAGAGCAGGTAGCCTCCCTCGGTAAACGCCGTTCAAATTCGCTTCCGCATATGTACTGCATTATCGTCCACGACCCAAGGCCGCCACGCCACACATGGGCGTTCCTGGAGCAAGAGAGAGAGGGGGGGGAATCCCGTCCTTCGGGACTCCCGGTAAAGTATGCAGCGCAAGGAAGGACATTGTCTCCAGCAGGTGGTCGGTCTGTGTTACCGCCGCGCCCTCCCCCCCGGAACATACAACACGGTGCTTGGGACGTTACATGCATGGAAGGGGTCGCTCAGGCGAGGGGGAAGGAGCGAGAATGGCGAAAGACTATGAAAAAAAAAGGGTCTGGTATGTGGAATTATCCAGCAGGAAATAAGCGGCCGGAATCTGTCTGTGATAGGAACTTCAGGCATTGCCCTTAATGTGGGCAGAATTCCCATCTTAGGAGAACAGTAGAGGAGGCAAGCTGTCCCCCATGCAAATATCAGGACGTGTGCTGAAGTACGTGGATAAGAAGGAGTTAGTCATCAAGCTGTTCACATCTTCCATCAGGCCTAGAATAGTATACACTTCTCATGTTTGGTCACTTCGCTTTAAAGAAGCACAAAAAAACTAATAGAGAAGGTACAGAAGAGGGCAGTAAAGTTGGGCTAGAATTAAGAGTCCCGAGTTACAGAGAATGGTTTTTGAAATACAACAATCGTGCTTCAAGGAAGAAAGAATAGTGAGCGATGACCTGATCACGGCCTTTAAGGGTTAAACCAGTTTAGTGACGTCGACATCAGACTTCTTCGAAAGATGCAAGGTCAGAATACAGCCAGACACCGTATCGTCGACTGGAGCAAGAAAACTGTTGGCAAAGACGTTAAGTAATTCGTTTATAGTGTTAGGGTAGTGGATGAATGGAATAGAATTAGGAAAAAATGAGCATAGGGCACCGCGAGAGTAGAATTCCCTCCCCTTACAGACAGATAGGTACTTACACACACACACAAGTATCAGTAGTGTGGTGGTAAGTGTCGCTTAACGCGATTCACGCACGGGCCCGCCTGGGTTCGAATCTTGAGCATGGAAGTTGGCCCTCATCCATTCCCAGCTGTTCATCCTCCCTTTCCCTCCTCTCAAGAATAACAACCCCCCCCCCCACCCTCCCCCCTCTTCTGTTCTGTTACATTCAAGGTTCAAGACATGCGTCACCGCCACAGTACAAGCACGTCTTCGCTTTTTTTTTCATTTGCATTCACTGTGCCACTCTTCACACAGTTTCTCGACTTCTATCACACACTTCATTTCCTCTTTTCGTAAAACGACTACAAGCTTCCATTCTCGCCTCCACCGAGAAACAATCAGACTCCTTATTTGCTGCCCCTTTCAGTTCGTTCACATCCAACAACCTCTCCTTTACGCGCCTGTCAGTCAGCACATAGTCTAGCAATGCCCAGTGAACCCAAACAACTCATCCACGTACACATGTATGCATCCCCTTTTTTGAACAAAGACTTGCCAGTCATCAGTCCTTTTTTCAACAAGCTCTTCTCCATTTTCATTTACGCCGGCTACCCCACGCCCCTCAATATTACCCTCAGCTGCCACATCGCCCACTCTTGCATTCAGATCCCCTGGCACCAAGTGTCTGATCCCTTGCATCAGAATTGCCCAGGCACTCATTCAGCTCCTCCCAGAAAGCACCCTTTTGTTAATTCCTTTCGCTGCCAGGTTTATAAGCTTTTAACAGTCACCCTCCTTCCGCAGTGTAATTTCAATTTAACGCATCAATTTTGAACTCCCTCGCATTCTTTGACAAGGCCCTACAGCTCTTCCTTCCATCATTCCTTCCATAAGATGGGCCACCCCTCCTCTTTCCCCCTTGCAGCCCCTCGCTAACCACTGCCTTTGCCTTTCAAACGTTCTCACACCGTTTACCCTCCTCCCCTTCAATCAAGTCTCCTCACCGAGAGCCAGAACATTCAAGATTTCTCTCATCACGCATAGGACCTTTCTCTTTCCATTTTCTCATCTTGGTAACATGTATACGTACAAGTCCCTCTCAATATACTTTTGAGCATTTGAAGAGAAATCACACCATGTCTTGTGAAGGATCCCCACGAATCGGGAGAACAGACTTAACACAACCTCATCCCAGCGAATTGGAGAACAGACGATATAACACAATCTCCACCACACCAGCTGAGCACACGTGTAAGCTTACCAGAACCCGAGACACACATGAGTCACTGGGTATTCTTTCTTTTTTGCAGCGTGAGCTGAGGGCGGTTACCCGGACGCCCATGCACCGTCGTCCAACTAAAAAAGAAAAAAAAAATCAGGAAATTACTGAGGGAAATGTTGAAACGTAGGCTCGAGATAGCTGGTCATTACCTCACAACATGTGGTTGTGTGTAGTGTGTGTGTGTGTGTGTGTGTGTGTGTGTGTATGGAGGACATGACTCAGTAGTTGCTATGAAACAGAACCGGGAAAATTGTACTTGATATTACTATCCTCGTTAGTAGATCTTAACATCGTTCTCTTGAACTAAACTCCACTTCTGAAGAGAGAGAGAGAGAGAGAGAGAGAGAGAGAGAGAGAGAGAGAGAGAGAGAGAGAGAGAGAGAGAGAGAGAGAAAACAATGCTTTGCTCCGAATGTGAGGGAGAAGGCGTCGGTGAGGAAGAAGCGTCTTAAATCCTAAGTATTAAGTCGGGGTTAGAATGGCGGCACGTACTGCATTACGCCCTGTAGTCGCGCGCGTTCACAATGCAGAAGCAAAACTCGGGACTTGGCCTTCGTCGTTGGGGAGACGCGTCATGCAGCCTAGATTGCGATATTTCTGAAAATTGTGATGACCTGCTGACGTCAGTGGGGCATCTCCAGAATACCAGGAAGTATTTAGATCTTAGAGTGTCCACATTTCAGAGCCGTGTCATGAGCCTTTTCACTTTGGATTATGTGTTCGTGAAGTGTTCCCTTGGATAATAGCCTTATTCAAATAAAGTTTTTTTTCTCGTAAAGGCCCCCGTGCACCACACGTGACAGCACACGTAACAGATTACACCAAGTTGATTTTTTTTTCCTACAAGAATTTTCTCGTAGTAATTTTCTTCCTTATAGTCTTTAGAACGTAGTTCCGCCATGAATCATGGACCCCCTCAGGTGTAAGTCATCCTTTTCCACGGGGTTCTTTATGATGAATTTATGGCGGGCGACCTTGAAGGGCCTCTTCCCCTGGGGGAACCCGTCACTAGTTTGCTCTAGTTACAAAACAACCAGTTGTCCTCGTCCTTGAGCCGTGATATTCTGCCTTGATTCGTATCCTTTGTTTTGGCCACATCCAGCACGCTGGGTCGACTCGAGGTGTCCATCTAGGTAGACGTACGTTCGCTTGCTTATAACTGTTTGCATGGCCTCCCTCTTTTTTTTCTTTTTTTTTTTTTTAACGAGCACTAGAGGAAGTCCCGCTGTACAGGAGGGTGGTGGAGGAGGGTGCGCAAAGAGCTGTAGCGTTCCCGACACACCCACTCGATCCCGGAGGTTAAGTAAGAGCCAAGGGCCGTGAGGTGGTTATTGATGGTGGCATGAACAGGACATAGCGCCGTCGTGTTGTATACTCTCTCTCTCTCTCTCTCTCTCTCTCTCTCTCTCTCTCTCTCTCTCTCTCTCTCTCTCTCTCTCCAAGTTAGCTAGTCATTCTCGTCTGAAGTTGCCATTCTTTTCGATAGCTAGAGAGGCAACGACACACACACACACACATTGTAACCCTCCATGGAGGTTAAGAAGTTGGAATCCATAACCACACGCTATTCGCATCAGTACTTCGTTAAGTATGGATGATTTTACTGGCTCGTCCGCGTTGTATTTCGAATGGGAAGCCAGTTAACGAAGGTTACATTTAGGCCTAGTGGCGCTAATGATGGCAATGACGAGAAATCGTTCGCTGAGCAGGCGCGTTCGGTGACCAGGCGAATGCTGTCATGAACGAAATTGCAGGATTATTATGACAGGGTACTGTGAGGTGCTAGCCAACACACACGTTGATAGCTGTGGCACAGAGCGAGACTTCCCTCTTGTGTTATGTGCCTAGAGTTCGCCCGGGAATTACCCTGTTGCCTTTATCATTATTATTATCATTATCATTTTTTCCCCGCGTGTCGCGGTGCCACGTGGAGTGTTGGACACTTCTACCATCTGGCTGCGGCTTGGGTGAGGTGTTCGGGTACATTCCGGCCAACTTGTACCACAGTTGTGATGACGGTACATTGATGCTACAACTGTAATTACGGTACGCCAGTACCACACTTCTGGCCACGGTGCATTGATGTGTCACCACCTGACGGCATGTAAAAGTATTAATGGTACATTGACTTAGTTCATGGCAGTACGAAGGAAAGAGGTCCATTATATGACACTGAACACGATATTGTTATGGTGTCGGATTTCATTTTACGTGTATTAGAGCATCCATTCGTATCGAAGTTTAGACCCAGATATAAAGCTATTAGACTCTTCATAAACGATTTTTTTTTCACCCATCATTATGAAACGCTAAGGCTTTACAGTTAAGTTACAGTCGTGGCTATACAGTTACCTCAGTCGTGGCTATACAGTCACAATCTTGGTTATACAGTTACCTCAGTCGTGGCTATACAGTTACCTCGGTCGTGGCTATACAGTTACCTCGGTCGTGGCTATACAGTTACCTCAGTCGTGGCTCTACAATTACCTCAGTCTTGGTTATACAGTTACTTCACAGTCGTGGCTAAACAGTTACCACACAGTCGTGGCTATACAGTTACCTTACAGTCGTGGCTATACATTTAAGTCACAATCTTACGATGGCAAACATGTTGCATCACAATCTTACGATGGCAAACATGTTGCAGTGTTCTAACTAGACCCGAGTTCGTTCGCCCAGGGAGGGTTCTGATTTTGTCATTCGCCCAGTTAGAATGGCATGGAGGGGTACAACGCAACGCTACCGACTGTACAGGTACCATCCCACCCAGTGTGGTTATACCACAAGTTAGTACAAGCCCGCTGTGGTAATACTGTAAGTCAGATATAAAGGACGGTTTGTGGTAATACTGGAAGTCTCAAGGACGCTTTGGTCATACTGCAAGTCTCAAGGACGCTTTGATAATTCTGGAAGTCTCAAGGACGCTTTAGTAGTACTGGAAGTCTCAAGGACGCTTTGATAATTCTGGAAGTCTCAAGTACGCTTTGGTCATACTGCAAGTCTAAAGGACGCTTTGGTCATACTGCAAGTCTCAAGGACGCTTTGGTAATACTGGAAGTCTCAAGGACGCTTTTGGTGATACTGGAAGTCTCAAGGACGCTTTGGTCATACTGGAAGTCTCAAGGACGCTTTGGTCATACTGGAAGTCTCAAGGACGCTTTGGTCATACTGCAAGTCACAAGCACACCATGTCAAGACTGCATGTCTTGACATAGTAGCGCTATAGGAAGCCACGCACATTTTACCCACGTTAAACAGGGGATTGCCTTGATAACTATACAGTTAGCACGTTTGCCGTGGTAAGTGTGGTCCGGCAACATCCCCAAATGACACTGTACGGTACACACTCACCACGGTACAGCCGAGGGTTACAGACATAATATCGCGATGCTGTAAGGCAAATGCCCAACTTGATGACCCTGAAAGGTGGACACACACACACACACATATGGTAACGCTGTCCAGGTTCAGAACTACGGTAACACTGCTGGGTACGGAAACGTAGTGGAAAAACTCTTCGTGTGGTGCCGAACCGTCTTGTCAGTCAGCAAGGAGAGGCATGAACTACTATGATAACATGAAAGTATACTCGTTACGGCTCCTTTTCAAGCGCAGATCCGACGCGGTAACTCTTAAAAAAGAGGCATAGACGCGGTAAGCCATTGTGAGGTACAAGCTCTCTCAGATCCGACACTCAACAGGCAAATATTTGTGATAGATGGCAAACTGTCGTAACCCAGGGAAGGATGGGAATAAACACTTCTGTCACATCACGAGTCCTTACGGTGCGGAATCAACAGTCACTGTTCTTTAATACCATCAGTTCTTCGTGTATGTAATTACTGGCCATAGTACATTTACAGGATATGAAAAGATAAGAGAATAAGACGGGGAAACAGCTGCGATTGTGCACCTTCAGTGGATGTGAATACAAGATGTCAGCGTTGTCCATACTCGTGTGACATGCATGAAGCAGCATTGTCCTTACTCTGATATGTATGAAACAGCATTGTCCTTACTCTGATATGTGTGAAACAGCATTGTCCTTACTCTGATATGTGTGAAACAGCATTGTCCTTACTCTGATATGTGTGAAACAGCATTGTCCTTACTCGTTTGACTTATGAAGCAGCATTGTCCTTACTCGCTTGACATGTATGAAGCAGCATTGGCCATACTCGTGTGACATGTATGAAGCACCATTGTCCTTATTCCTCCGACATTTATGAACCACCACTGTATTTGGGGCCTTGCCGTATATGAAGGTACTGTACACCACAGGATGTTAAATACGCCGACCCTAGCTGTATGTAGGTATTTTATGATCAGTCTATCATCCGAGTCTATGATCACTCCTAGCTAAATATCGGGTACGCTTGGACATTCGTGGGCAGATGTACTATAACCCCGGAGACGTGGAGCGAGGAACACCAAGCACACGTGCTTGTCGACAGCGCCTCGCCAGCTTGAGTGCTTAAGCACTCGAAGCACTACAGGTCAAGGGTACAGATGTGACAATGAAAGGAAGGCTAGTGGACTCTGGTGATCTTATCTAGCGTCGCACCGTACTGGAGAGAGAGAGAGAGAGAGAGAGAGAGAGAGAGAGAGAGAGAGAGAGAGAGAGAGAGAGAGAGAGAGAGAGAGAGCGTTATTGAAAGTCTGTCCTCAGTCCTCACCTGCAATACGTATATACTCGCATATCTTTCAAACAAAAAGTATTGTTTTTTCCCCCGATAGTGATTGAGCTTAGGAGTGACCTCAAGGGTAAAGTTCATCCTGTGCCACTGAAGAGATATTTTACTCTGTACTTGTGGAAATTATTTACTGGAGTGGGAGGTAACGGCTCAGGATTCTCCGAGGCGGAGGGGTTCATATGTGACAGTATCCTCTTCAGTGACGAATCGGAATCTCTCTCAAAATGATAAACTTACTTGCGACGTGGTGTTCGAGGTACATATGTTCACACCCGCCTCATCGTGTTCCGTGATGTTATTTATACACTCGCCGACCATATCCCCTGTACCCTCACCCACGCCATTCATGTCAGTGGATCCACGCCTACGTCAGTCCTGTGTGCAACCTCTTCCCCACGCACGCCATCTGTCCACACTCAGCGTCACCTTCCACCCAACACCAGACAGCCACACAGTGTTCATCGGATTCGTGTCATTAAAGCAGGTGTTTCTGACTAGCTTGTTTTGCTCATTCTTCCCCAACACCATGACCTGAAGAGTGCAACTGACGTCCACGTGTAGAGTGGGATATGCCCGTCACGCTGCATATGCGAAACGCAGCCAATCAATTCATCATGTCCCCAGAGAACAGAGTCCTCCTGGTGGTGGTGACTTGTGTGACTATTAATAATCGCTGCATCATGTTGTTTTGAAGCTGGGCGCGCGTGAGCACTGCATGACCAATTACACAATATTCTGCCTGATTACATATCTCGAGAAACGTATCCTGCCTCGCCTCACACCATGTGACATATGAAATTATATCTATGTATATATATATATATATATATATATATAGGAATGTTCCATGTACTTGGAAAGTGGGAAGTTTAATTTTTCCCTAGAATGTGACAATGAGTATTTGGATAAGTGGGTAGCATGAGAGAGGAGTGAGGTGTTTCCCCGGCTTCTTCCTTCCTCCACCACCTCCTACTCCTCCTCCCCATTGACCCCCCTTCCTCCCCAGTGTGTCTTCAAGGTCAGAAGAAGCATCGGCCAACTCTAAAATCGTCTGGACACACCACCTATGCCCCTGATAAGACGACTGGTCGCTCTTGCTTCTTCAGGGACGGAAACAGATGTTAAAACTTTAAAAGATAAAGATTCCAGATATGGCTCGGGGCAGCGTGTCAGCTTCGCACTGCCGCTTGAGGATAGTCTACCAAAGCTGGAGGTGTGAAGACTCCAGTAACCTACAGTTTTCAAGGGGTTATGTGCACAGCATAACTGCGTTGGGACGCGTCGCAAAATGTTACGATAATGCCGTTGAAAGTTTTACCATCTCGGCAAAGCCCGTAGTGTTGAGTGCACCTTGATACGGGTGGCTGTTATCAGCCGGGTGGTGCAGATGGCCCTTTTGGTAAAAAGTGATGATAACAGTTACCATGATAACGTCATGACTCAGTTCCGCCTTAGCTTTGTTAAGCTGGCGACTTTTATCTTCATCAAGCCAGCGAATATGAGAGACTCACGTACACGCCATTCACTTAGTTTGTACAAGTCATGTCTGTATGATTACTTATTGTAATGTAAAGCCATGAATTTGGAAGATAGAGGCAAGAATGGTGTTATGGATGTTGCTGGCTCTTAATCATGTAGCGCCATAAATAATGTATGACAAAGAATCTCGCTAAAACAAACGAAGTTCCTAAACCTATCAGTAATGTAAAGGTAGCCCTAATTAGTCTAGTGTTCCGTAGGGTGTTCGTAGATTTTTGTTTTCTGAATATATCGAGTGAAGTAACATATCTGAATATAGATTAAAAACAAGTCTCAGATTTTTTTTTTTTTTTTTGTATATTGCTTAGGATCCGGACTTTCTTGCCAAACATAAGAGTGTCGTTGGGAAATATCCGATTCAGATTGTTTAGAATTGTACTTTTAGTACTGCCCAGTTTATGGAACCACCCATTGCCATTGTTAGACTGAAATGCTTATACGTCATTATACAAGAACAACGCGTTTACCATCCCAGTTTTGCCGTGCGCAGGTAAACTAATTCGTGGACATTAGAGTTTCCAGTCACGCTACCTCTACTTATGAAACACCACCCTTGCAGACGGTATCAAATCATTCCTTTGGCTTCATCTATAATGCTCTTAGCACACATGATGTCCCCCCTTGCTTCCCCATTTTTTCCACGGTTTATCTAACTTTCCTTTGAACATTCTACTATGCTGCTATACGGTGGTAAGTAGTAGTAGCATAGACAATAATTGATCCAGCTATTCTAGAAACTAAACAACCTTTGATTTCAGGGAACTTTTAAATCAAGTCACCAAACATTGCCGAGAGGCATTGGTCTGCAAGTTTATACTCGGTCTGGAGACCTGACGATTTGGATATGAAGGGGGTCTAATTTTGCTCGCTAAAACACCACTGGGAAGACTAGATCCACAGTACATTCAGTATGAACAATTAGAGGCGAGTAACAGACATGGTAAGTTAGGCCTCCCTTGTCATTTGCACTGTACTGGGAAGGCGTGTTGCACTCGTAGGTGGACCCCTGTCTTCTCTACTACAACTTATAAGACTTATGTTTGCTGTTCGCATTTACTATATCTTCAATCAGTACATTTCATTCATCCACTACAAAGAAATTGTCCACGTCTTTCTTTTTTTTTTAAGATTTCGTGATGAATTGCACGTTATTTCCTCCGATTGTTCTGTCCTTACGTCTCACGGACAACTGTTCCACCATTTATCAGTTGCCACATCGTGAGGGGTGGTGGCGGTGTGAGCGGCAGATGCTGCTGCAGCCTGGTTATAACAGTCCAGCTGCTCGGTAAGGACAGGTCTCCCATGCCGCAGCATATCACGTTCCCTCCCTCCCAACCTTTCGTCCAGGATTATGAAGCCGCCACCAACTCCCTCCACCCTCGGCTGTGGTGTAATGCTCCCACGCGGCCACCGTGCTCATCGCCTTGTGACTTAGTTCCACAAGATTATGTGCTTAGGCAACACCATCTTGGGACTCGCCCTTTTCCCAGTATCTGCCCGTACACTTTATTTTCGTGGTTTCTTTTTCGTGGTTTATGTTTTTTTTATATGGTTTGATTGTGGTGAAGTCCGGCATTGTGTAGCGGTTTTTTTTTTTCGTCGTTAGTTAGTTACTTATTAACTGAAGGAACACGGATGACAATTTCCCTCCCCAATTAAGGTGATTAATATCTACGTAATCCAATTCATTTGCTGCATCGAAGAATGGAATGGGAAAGGGAAAGTACAGGAAGGGAACTGTCATAATTTTCCACTCGAGATATATAACGAAGTAGAATTCCATTGTAAGAAATGGCGAAAACAGCTAAACGAAATTACAGTATGTAACACTAATTTGTTACGTTGAGGAAAACACTGGTTTGCATTGAATTTGGTACAAAATCCCACTGTTAGTACAGAGGCTATTTCATGTTTTTTTCCTCCTTGTATTCGTATTTCAGAGTTTTAATCTTAATCTCTGCATTTTCCCGTGTTAGCGAGGTACCGCCAGGAAGACGGAAGAAAAAAGCGACCTATGGTCCAATGCCCTATTGCCCGACGGCTCAATCCATCGCTTGCATGACTGCATAATGTAATTTACATTTACAGCCATACGTAGCCCGCTATCACCAACTGCGTGATATTCCGCGTACCTTGTAGGTGTAAAGCCACACCTCTGATTGACGGCAGGCGCTGTGTGTAGCAGGAATCGAGTTGAGGGAAAAACGGCAGGCGCTGTGTATAGCAGGAATCGAGTTGTGGATATTTCTCCCTCTCACGCTCCAACTCCGGACAACTTTGAATGGCTGGTAGTCCACTCTGCTGCTGTACAAGGCAGACAGAACTAGCGAGAACCCAGTTACGTTGTCTGTAGTTTCCTCACGTCTTGTAGTAGCAGTAGTGTAGTATCAGTTGTGTAAGTGAAGAAGTGGTACAGAGAATCATGAAGGGTTAATGGCCATAGTCCTTTCTTGTTTGAAAGGGGTGGCGATGCTGTTTCATGTGGGGCACGGTGGCGCCGAAAATGGATGAGGGGAAGCGAGTATGAATATGCACATGTGTATATATGAATACGTCTGTGTATGTGTTTGTCTATGTTTGTATGTGTATGTATATGTGTGTGGGTATGGGCGTATATGTATATGTGTGGGTATGGGCGTTTATATATTTGTGTGGGTATGGGCGTTTATGTATATGTGTGGGTATGGGCATTTATGTATCTGTGAGTATGGGCGATTATGTATACACGAGTGGATGGGACAGTTCGTCTGTTTCCCGGCGCTACTTCGCTGACACAGTATATGGCGATAAAGTATAACATTCATATATAAACTTCTGATAATAACACCTGCAGTTAACACATATTCCCAGTTCATGTCTGAGTTGTTTCCATGAAAACATTTTTTTTTTTTTTCCGTTGGTAGAGCGTTTACTTTTATCACCCTGAGCGCGGATTTAAGTGCCAACAGAAGAAGCATGACCTGTTCCCTGATGTTAGGCATGATTTAAAAGACCAAGCTCCCGATTTAAACTCACGCGCTGTTCACACACTTATTTCTCCAGCAGCACGCCCGCTTCACCTTTCTCCCTCAACGCTGCAGGCCTTTTTCCCCATCTTGCTCAGAAAGCTCCGCGACGTGATGGGGTCTGTCTTGTGGGATTACCTCTCGTGGTTGCACAAGACTTGGATTTCAGGTTTGCCCGAACTGGAAATGCCCTTTATTTTGATGCCTCTTTGGGATACGTCTGTTTGTAGCTGGGTGTTCAATAAGCCCAGCCCGGTTCGAGAAAACCGAGCTCAGAAAATACATAATGAATAATGAGCACAATTTGCATCTGTGGATATAGTTTGGTCGTAGATTTGAATGTATGGTGAAGGCAACCAGGACTCTAAATATATGAATATTTATTTTGTATACAAGAGGCTCGTTAAACCGCCTTTTTATACGAGAAATGATCTATTTTTTTCCAAGAATATTTCCATTTTTCTTATGTTTTCGTGAACTTCGCTTCTGCCTTGCCATACGAGCTTTCCTTTTGTTATGCAACACTTTCGCGGTGTGCAGTTTGATCAGGAGAAATTCAAAATGCGAAGAAAATGTTCAAAAGACTTATGGACGAAGCTTTTAAAGATGATATGGCCTTGAAAGATGCCAGGCAAATACCAGCTTGTCTGCTAGTTTTTATTGAACAACTCCAAGGGGGGTGGGGGAGCAGATTTGTTTATTGAAAATGTACACACATACGTATACATGTAGACATAATGCTCTCTCTCTCTCACACACACACACACACACACACACACACACACACACACACACGAACGATCACAGTAATCCCTAAGCTGTTGGAGGGGCTAAATGAACAATGTTGGACCCAAACGAAGAAACGAGTGCGGTGAGGGTGCACATCCGGAGTCGTCCAGACTCTCATGTAGCGCCCAAAACTCTCATCTTCCCATGGCTGTGTTTCCTCTTGGGAAAGCAACACGAAGTCTGCACTTGGGAATGTCACAGGAAATCATGCCGACGTGACATCTGGCAAGACACAAGGATCATTTCTTAACAAGGGTGAATTACCAGAGGTAAAGCAAGGGGAAACAATGCCAGTTGATCACCTTATGAAGACGTTTGACCTTTTTGTTTATAATGCAAATTGACCAGTTAGTACGGTACTTCGAATATGGTGTATTATATATATATTAGCCTCACTATTAACTTCTTGTAATCACTTAAAGATCGATGAGGTATTTGGAGTCTTGTAAGTGATGATATCCGTCAAACCGTATGGAATTGTCCTTGCAGTATCGCATGATGGTTAATTGTGATTTCTACAGATAATCAGAGACAACATATGTTAGCATAAGCAGAGTTAAGCGCACGGTAGTGATTGGTTTATGGGCCAGCGTCTTATCAGCCCTGATTGGCCGATTGCCCAAACGGGCTCGACAGTGATTGCTTGATTATTATTATCATTATTACTATTATTACTCCGGTACCCCTTTCATGGTGCTCCTATGCCTCTAAGGCACACGAGATCCTCAGCGAAAATGTTAACTCCCTTCCGGCCGTAGGGCTGTCTCGCCAGCAGTAGAATCACCTGCAGACGGAGTTTGGTACAACACTAACAGTACGTGTTGATGTCCGACGGGTTTAATCGAGTGGCGTTCGCTCAGTAGTTTTGGGAATACGGGACGGAACAAGTTGGCACGTATGACCAAGACCGACCCCCAAGAAGCAACCAAGGTCAGGCAGCAGGTGCGAGGTGACCTTGCTTTGGGGCTACGTGACTCCCCGGCCGACCTAGATACCAAATGGTACGAGGGCGTAGTGAACCTTGTGCGGTTACGGTACCGTACGACACCAGACTTACCTCTGTACTGAGGGAATGGAGGAGCGCGTTTCATCCTCCCTACCTTAAGCCATACGGCGTGTCTTCTCCTCCCGTCTCCTGTCGGCCCTTGTATCTACTCCTCCCACTTTCCTCCCTGCCATTTTACCTCCCATCTGTTCCAGTTTACTATTGTAAACTCCGTTCCTAATTACATGGGGGAGAGGGTGTTAGATAGATCGGGTACATAAAGCCTTTCTCTCAGAACTCTCGCTCGCACAGATCAACCCAAATTTCGCGTGCTAAGTAGAACATAATCTTTCTGGCTGATTTGAGCACCAATTCCTTCTTCATTTTGTATTCTAATCTGATTCATCCCTTGAGACCAAAGCCTACCTTGACATCACTTATATTGTACTCACCAAGGAATTGCCTCAGTCTTCCACCATCGCTATGAATTCTCCCTCCCTCCTGGCTTCTCTTAAGATGGACTGTCCCCTCCCAGATTCATAGCTATGTGTACTTTTCCTCCTACTTGCTCTCATTACCTCCCTCCATCACATCTTTCCTCGTATGAATTTTCCCTTCCTCCCACTTGTCATATGAACTCATCCTCTACCACCTCGCTCTGTAAACAGTCCCTCTTCCCCTCTCCTTATAAGCACTTACCCTTCGTCATATCGTCTCATTTATGCTTTCCTTTCCTTTCACAGTCCCCTTCACTTGTGCTTTCTAGTCATCCCACATTTTCCACATGCGCACAATGAACATGTTCTTCCACATCGCTTGAATCCCCATTAAATAACCTGAGTTTGTTCTACATGGTGTATGATTACATGATAATGTGCCACAAATGCTCGAGGTGACCTTGCTGAAAATAGATATTGATACACATTCGTTTTTGACTTATGACTTGAAAGACGCATGGTAGGCGACCTTGACAAGAGTCAAGTTGGTACACGACAAATACTCTAGATACATAAATGAATTTTTAAACGAGGAATTTTACGACAGATGAGGACGAGAACAACTTTCCAGCACATAATCCGACGCTTCGCATCAATTAGGGACCTCCTGACATAATGGGGTATCAGTGGCTTAACCACATCTATCGTGGTTCATCTATTATATTGCAGGCATTGTTTATATCAACGCTCCGTCCTAATACCACGCCTTGTGTCTGCCATTGGTGGCATTGTTTATATCAACGATCCGTCCAAATACCACGCCTTGTGTCCGCCCGTTTTCATGATGCGTTACATGGGTATTTCTCGATGCATTACCTGCTCGACGAGGCTTCCTAACCCCACATTCTGTCACTGTAGTACAAGTTATCTCGGGTTGGAGCACCCGCCACCACGATCTCGATGAACTTTAGCATCGCAATATTGTTTCATACCGCACGTTCGTAGGGGTCACAGAGACTGGGAACTTTGTTACCCTGACATACTTCGTTCTGAAGTTCATGGAGACTTCAGAACGGTAATACTTTAAGGCACATTTCGTTCTCGGGTTCATTTTGATGAAAGTGCGACTGCGCACCTAGATTTGCCCTGTCCTCAGATTCAAGATGACTTTACAAACCATAGCACTTTTACATTCTTTTAAGTTCATGGCTACTCTCAAGACTTTGAACTTCCTTTAACTTCGTTTTTGAAGTTTACGGCCACTTAACGAACGCATCATGACGTTAAGGATGTAAGCGAAAAGGAACGAAAGGTCGAGAGTGTTCTATCGAGAGCCTACCCTCATCAGCTTTAGTCGAAGTTCATTTACGATGACTTGTGAAGGTATGTACCACCGATGCACATAGACGTTGGCTAGCACGCTTGCTTAACCTTAGAAAAAAAAAAAAGACCCGTTAAAGCCCTTCTTTTTCCAGACTGGAGGTTTGTTAAGAGAGAGAAATTAAGAGAATTTTCTTTGGATTTCTACATACATATCTCTCTCGATCAGTATGTGCTTTTAGGAGTGTGTAGGGATGGACTTTTACTGGATTGCCCTAAAGGAGAGAAGCCTAAACGTTTTAGCGTATAGCAAACATTTGTCTTGGGAATTAACATGTTTATTGATGCAAAGCGGTGCGCCCAGCCTTCTAGAATTTAAGACTGATGTAAGAAAAGGCGACAGAATGATGTCGGTCTCTTCTACATACAGATCATGATGTGACAGCGAAGTCAGTCGGTTTGCCCCAGTCCTTGCTTAAACCATAACGGGAACATTGAATAGATTACGGAGAAAGCTGTGGTCATCTATATTCTCCAGTTGCAAATCCTCCATGGATCTCAGGTCCAATTTACCAAGAGGAAATAACTTGTCCATGTAGTTTTTTAAGACCGTGTGTGGCTCCCAGGGTACAATGCTCTCAAGTCGAGATGAAAAAGCCTATATAAACATGATCCGCTTGTCTTGTAAGCCACCTGGTCAATTAAATGGCGAGTATTTGTTCGTCTAGAGGTAATTACCCTTCTTTTTTTTTCTTCGGAAGATGACGACCCGTTATTCTAGAGGCAAGTACTGGTTTTTCTAGAGGGTAAAGGACCTGTTTCTGTAGAGGTAAGAACTCGTTCGTCTACAGGCAGTATATCCTTATTTAATAGGTCGAGATTATGTATATGAATATTTTTTTTTCTCTCAGAGAGAGAGAGTCGAGAACCTCTTCTTCCCTCAGTGGGGCAGGACCACTTCTGAAAGCAAGGACCATTTCCTCTGAAGGATGACAGCCCTCCCATTCATCATGTTGTGAAGTCCGAGTCCACAAAAGATAAGGAGCTTCCTCTAGACACCGAGTCCCTTTCCCATCAAGGCAGCGGAGGACACGCTGGGGCGTGGATGCGGGCGCCAGCGCGATCGTCCTTGGCAACGCCTTGACCAGCCCGTCTACCTTGTTGTCTGGCTGCTGCTCACCAGACGTCGGGACAAAGGGAGTCGACACGGTTTTTTTTTTTTTTTCTTTTTGGGTGCGGCAGAGGCACGGTGGGTCCGTAGTCGCCCTTGAAATGGCGGGGACGTTGGTTCGAAGTTTCCCTTCGAGCTGATCGTGGGATTCCCCTCAAGTTTCATAACTGTACCTATCGTGTTCACAGGTAGTGACATAGGACATGTTTTCATCGGGAGCTGCGTGGAAGGGATTAGATTATTCAGGACAACTCGGAAGAACGCGCGAGTGTAAGTGGAAGATTTAATGAGGAAAATACGAATGAAAAAGCCAGGGAATTCCCATGACACATTAAGAGGATTCCTCACCAGACTTTGTCTTGCACCATGTGAGTAGTAGGTGTCCGATGCAAACTCACACACACACACACACACACACACACACACACACTCTCTCTCTCTCTCTCTCTCTCTCTCGGTCTGGCAGATGACCAGGGATCAAGCGGTCACTGTAATGATATTTTTTTCACCGAGGAGAGTGCCAGGGTTATCCCACATCATCTGTGCTCCATCTACAAGTCAGTGAATTTCATTTAACATGTATTTATTGTAAAGTGTGCATTTCCTGTTTGAATAGGCAACAAACCATGTCATTTCCTGGACAAAGTAAATTATCCTGTTTAGTGTGTGTGTGTGTGTGTGTGTGTGTGTGTGTTTATCTTCGGTTTTCTATTCTTATGGTCGAGTATTTCAAAGTTTTTCGAACTATGATTTGATAAGGTTTTTGCTCCCCATTCTCTTGGTTCCGTCTTCAAACTCGCACAGTAATCATTCCTCGTCGGATTCTCACAGCTTTTACCTGTTACGTATTAAGATATGTCATCGTGTCATAAACCTTCCTTAGAAAGAGAGAGAAAAAAAGATAGCTACCCAGCGAACGCATTGTAAGACGTGCGCTTACTCCTCCTTGTTATACACCCCAACAACCTCCCTCCGCTTTCCTACCCGGGGCCCCTTTACCCCTCGCCCCGCCAGGGGCCCAAGATGGCTAGACGAGACTAAATGATCTCAAGGTCACCTTAAGGCCTTTTCGTCCTCATAAGCAAATTCGTCCCCTTCCCATTGTCTCCTGTGAATGTCGGTACTCCCAAGCTTGCTATTCGCATGTGTGGAAGACCATAAAAGCAAGTTTACGAAGAGGAAGAAATGGTTTGAACATTCGCCGTCCAATAACAACAAGACCTTGAGATGTTACCCGGTCTGAATCATAATACCTCAATTCATCCCTCAGCCTTTTCCAGACGCCCCTGTCCCGTCCGTCCGTATGTGTGTGTGTGTGTAGAGATGGGGGTCCGGGTCCGAGACAGACAGAGGCAGCTGTTAACGTTGCTTATTATGGCAACGGATACAACACACACAATCATCATCTAGTGTACGTTTCGTTGATTGGCGTCGTCTTGCTGTCTGCGAGATATAGTGTGTGTGCCGTTGGACGAGTCTTCTATATTTTTTCCCCCCCGCTGTGTTATTGATCGTGTTGATAAGCCATGTCGAGAGGGCCAGATGTGAGCTCTCTTAGTTTGTAAGGGCGGTAGCAGTAGAACAAGATGTGGAATGATTAGGAAGAAATCACTTTTAGGTTTTCATCAAAGCTGAATTGTTAAAAGCTTGGGTAGGCGTTCAGTTGTAACAGCCAAACGATTATTGCATGATCCATCCCTTCATAGGCGTACGTATTGACACCTGTTGAATCCATACCGATTTTATGTATGATCATAGTGAATCAGTCTGTCATTCGTGCATGATCTTACTTCCAGAAATGTGTGAGGGAACATCATGGGTGCACCGAGGCAGGTACTCGGAACGAGAGCGCTAGATGCAGCTCAGAACTGTCTTAGTAACCGAAGGTTCAGACATGTCTGTGTGACCATTTGACACGCTTCGGCCATCGGAATCTTGCATGGTGTTGACGGAATGGGTCTGGAGGACACCGTGGAGAAACGCATTCGTCTGGTAAGGTCTTAGGAGAGATGAAATAATGTACACTACATTGCTTATGTTAGTGTATGTGTGGTCTTTCAAGTCCCGAGAGAGAAAACGCAAGCTTGCTTATTAGCACTGATTAATGGTTTCCTTATTTTTGGTAAGGTGTTATCAAAGAGCAAATCGTGAATAGCTTAAGGGATTTGTAGAGGCCTTCCATATTTGTTAATTACTAGATCCTAAGCTTTACCCTAAAACCAGGAGCTCCCACGAAGCTGATGTGTGATCAGTTCCTGATAATCTGTCAGAAAATCCGATGTGCAAATTTTGGATACGGGGATTAGGGAATAAGGGATGACAGTCTCACAAAGGGGAATTAAAGTACATTATCTCTGCAAAATTAGAGTGGACATATATAGTCGGTATTCTGATGGGACAGTAGCATTCAAATACAGAGCCATCTGCAGTCAGGAAAATAGTTACTTAATCCATGTTATCAACGCTGGTCGTCTATTGAATATTAGTTTTAGACGACTTCTTTCGACATCTAAAATGTCCTTCGATCACACGAGCCAAAATTAGAATATCTAAGTTTTTTGGTGAAAAATTGCATTCCATCATGGGAACAGAATCCTGTTGTGTGTGATTACAACTAAGAAATGTGTAAGAAGTGTTGCATGTCATACCTACATTCCAGAGTTAGTAACAACTGTTAAATTTAACATTGGATCGTGATACTGGAATGCGAGTTTAATGGGAGGTGGAAGGATGGAAGTCGGGGCGTGAACATGCAGGAGGGTGCGAGGCATACAAGGGATAAAGCGAATTGGAGAGATGTCGTATACAGGGAACAACGTGGAAGCACGTCTCTGGGGTTATGAAACGGCTGGGGGAAAACCAATGGAATGGTTTGTATAACCTGTTTGTGATTGGGGGCGTTGGTTTCGCTGCCTTTGTATATGACAGCTACATAGAATGAGAGCAAATGAGGGCATGTCTTCCGTCTGCTTTTGACGCTCCCTCACTAACGCGGGAAATGCATATAACATATGTATTGCTCATAACTTGAGGACACCCCCAACCCAGCCCCTTACCGTAAGCAGCGTCGGATCCTCAAGGTCCTCATCCATTCTAGTGTTGGGCCCAAGGTCGACCTCTGAACAGACGGTAAGATCTCGTTTTTTTCTTGTTTTTTTCTTTTTGTCTCGCAAAGTTTGGTTTGAGTATTTTTCCATCTTCAAAATGATGATTATTGGCAGGTCGTTTTCTTCATTGGTTTCGTGCAAATGCATGTCACGTGTAAGGAATCGAACACGCAGAGATTGAACACACGCACACACTGACACAAAGGCAAGTGCGAAAAAAAAAACAAGGAAGTAAACCAAAGAAGATGATCAAACATGTTCCTACTACCGAGTTGAGCGACGGAGTAGAGACAGGTTTATGTGGCGTAGGCGTGGGCTGTCTTGGCTCGTTAACTGCCTCTCCCTCCCCCACTCACACACACACCGTTAGGAGGTGTGTATCCATGTTTATGGCTTAAGTCTGACGCTATTTTCTATATGGTGAAGAAGGCTCCGTCAGTGTCCGAGTTTGTAAGTGTTTTTGTAAGTGGACGTTTCTCTTTGGATATTCTTTGGTGTGTCTCTGCGTGTGTTGCTGGTGTGCTTTTGGACGTGTGCACATGTGTGAAATTGCGCGTGTGATGAGATGTCCTCTCGTTTGCTTGTGCCAGTGCAACAAATTTCTCCGCACACGTAGGGAAGAGTATAAAGCTTATGTCGTGCGTTTCCTAAACGGCGACTAATAAGGGCGAATGCGTTATCGAGGAGTGTTGGAAATCCATCCTTCATGTCTTTCTAGATGGGGAAAATTTAAGTGGCTAAGCGGAATTTCCCATGAAATCGCAGTGGTTTTCGATGCAGCCTCGTTTGGTTGGGAAACGACGATTCTTTATATATATATATATATATATGTGTGTGTGTGTGTGTGTGTGTGTGTGTGTGTGCAGTTTCCCTCGTAGTGAGGTAGCGTCAAGATTAAACGAAGAACTGCACCACTTGCTCACAGGAACCCCTCTAGCCCCCCATATGTCCTGGTTCAGTCCATTGACAGCATTTCTCCCCTCCCCCCTCCCTTATAACACATTGGTCTAATTCACTCTTTATGCACGCCTCGCACCCTCCTTCATGTTCAGGTCCCGTTCACTTAAATGCGTCTTTCACTTCATTCTTCGGAAGTTGAAGAAACAAGGAGATGCCACACACACACACACACACACACACACACACCAAATGACACCTAAAGGGTATTCTTGAGTGGATGCGGCCTTTCTTCGTCTGTTCCTGGCGCTACCTCGCTAAAGCGGGAAACTACGTTCAAGCATTAAGATGTGTGTGTGGGGATGTTATAGGAAGTGACTTCATTGTTACATCAGATGTGTGAACCAGGCGTTTGCTTTGTCGGGTTAGTGCAAGAAACAACGAGAGAAAGAGAAATTTTTGTGCGTCTTTTATGTACCTTCAGAGAGCGAGTGACAGCATTGACGGAGAGGCCTCGCGGGAAGGTGCTGCTGCTGTCTTCACCGCATTCGTGTGGGTATTTGGTTCGAGCCTTCCGCACCAGGTGGCACACCCCAGAGTTCAGGACAAGACAAGACGACTTGGGAAGCCGAGGGTCGTTGGGAATGGCCAAACCAAGGGTAGGAGGAGGAGCGGATGGTGTAACACCCCTCCCCCCCAGTCAAGGGAGGTACGGCTAATTTGGACGGGGTGGGGTCTAAATCTGTTAAGTGGGAGGGGGTGGTTGTGGGATGTGGCTGACCTTGTGTCAGGGCGTGTTACAAAGAACACTACGTTGTGCGTCTTCCACAAACCCCTCCCCTAAAATGCTCCGTTTCCACGTCTTCCTCGGGAGCGCCCGTGTCTGTATCAGCATTTTATGTAACTTACACCGCCAGCGACCCCACAGGACCCTTGAATAAACACGACCGTATCGTACCATCCGTCTCAATAAATCATGTAAACATGTAAACATCGCAACTGATCCCTCCCCTCTCTCTCTCTCTCTCTCTCTCTCTCTCTCTCTCTCTCTCTCTCTCTCTCTCTCTCTCTCTCTCTCTCTCTCGTTAAAGCATTCATTATGTAAGTACGGCAACCATCCTGCCTCTATTTATAAAACGGCCAGCGGCCAACACACATATATAAATAGAACGATAGCGTCTAGTCTTTTCGGTCTGTAAAAAAAAAAAAAAAAATAAAAGCATGCATATGTAAATGACAGGTTACGAAACGAAATCGATTTCTCCCTACGGTGTTTTTTTTTTTAAGTAGCTGATATGTCTTGGCCACTGTAGATTTAATAAAAGCTGGAAATGGTTGTAAAACGTACGTCATTGCAAGATGGATAAGATAGAATCGCTCACTTCTCAGTACTGAACTAAAAACAATTGTTTATTGTACATTTGTGGATACAGCTACTGAGTAAAGTACCATCATACTTCTTCTCTGCTTAGATAACGAGCCAGTTGGCCCGACAGTAATTGAACCCTCTACAAGCTTAAGTGTGCGGGATCTGACCAGTTCCGACCACTGTAAATGGAATGAGCTGTCTAGTTCCTTACTCAGTGTAAATGAAACAGCCAGTCAGCTACCGTTATTATGTAAATAATGAGCAGTTTCCCCGCATACCGTAAAAAACTTTTTTTCTTTTTCAGTACAAAGTCTATTCTTCGTCTTACACTGTAGATGAAGTAACCCATTGATCTACTGGTAGATGGAACGAGGAACAGGTGTTGTTCAGGCAGAGTCCCTGAACACCATCACGTACACACATCCGAAAGGATTTCTGTCAAGAGGTAACAGGTCCTGCGTCCACTCCAAGTTGATGCCCAGTTGTGTGGGGGGAAGTGGGAGGTGTTTCTTGCTCTTCCTCGCGCCCCAGCTTACCCTACTAGCAATAGCGTTGTTTCATATTCTTTTTTTGGTATAGAATATCTCCATGACATGTACTTCAGCTTTTCTTCTGAAAGTATATTCATATAGATTATTTTACATTTCCTCCTTACTTCATTTTGACATGAATTGTTTTACATTTTTTTTTAAAAACTGTTGTTTTAGACATCTTCACTTGATTGTTTTACATTTTTTACACTTTAACATCTTGTTTTTCACACTAATTTTTTTTTTACAATTAATTGCTTTACATCTTTCTTTTTTTACACTTGGTTGTTTTACATCTTGTTTTTTACACTTGATTGTTTTAAATGTTTTCTGATTTTTATACAATTGATTGCTTTACATCTTTCTTTTTTTACACTTAGTTGTTTTACATCTTGTTTTTTTTTTACACTTGATTGTCTTAAATGTTTTCCACGCGATTGTTTTACATTTTTTTTTACACGTGTCAATGCGATAACTGGGCCGATATCAGGCGCTGTGTTGGTCGTAGTGAAGGATAGGTCACTTTGTGGTGCGTGATACCATCACCCATCATTGGATGGGTGTCACGATACGTCCTGGGAAGGTGGTTTCGCAATCGGGATTCTCTTGTCTTTTAAAGTGACCTTTTTGTGGAATGAGCAGTGTAGCAATGCAGTGTGTGTGTGTGTGTGTGGGGGATGTTTTTCAAGGCGCTCTTATCTTCCAAATATTTCCCTTGGGTATTTATTTTCTATCGTTACTTTTCGATTGTTTTGAAAGTATTTTTCATATTTTTGTGGATTTTGTTACTTTTTTTTTTGTCTTCTAGTTAATGATTCTTCTAAGTATTCAGAACTCGCTTGGTTCTCCCAGCTGATCCCGTTTAAGTCTAGCGCTGTTTTCCCCCCTCAACTAAAATCCCTCATAAGTACACTTAGATCCGTCATCCACCACTGACATTCTTTACTCTCTCTGAAATGGGCGTCAGGCCAGGAAACCACGTTGGTGATTTTGACGTTGGTCAGGCAGGATACGGTGTGCCTCTCCCACGGCCCATACAACAGCATTTCCCCTTGACAAGTCCTTACCTCCCTTTCGTGTTGGGTCTCTTTAAGGTAGTAGGTCTGTTGTTCTGGTTTTGCTGTTCCCTATTTTCCTTACAACACTTAGGAATGCATTTCAATAATCATGCACTTGACCATTGCTGGAGCCTTCTTGTAGGATATGGCAATCGTGTGTCTGCTTTGTTTCCCCCACAATGGTGTAGGATCATGTGTAGATGCATTAAGATACGATTCGATTGCCAGTGGCAGGTTATTTCCTTAGAAAAGTAATTTCATCTGTCCCAAAACTGGTTCCTGTGGACACTAGTCTCTTTAATCCATCTTGGTAGTGTAGATTGTCACGTTATCTCCTGCCCCCTCTGTTTTATTTCCATTTAGCGAAGTATGACTTCATTTTAAGCTTTCCAGATTCTCGTCATCCAGTCTCGAAAAGCGAACTGGGATTTGCATCCCACTAAGTCTTAAGAAACGTGCATTCCACCCACTTATTTCTTCATTTTTTTTTCAAGGCACTGACTTACTGTGACATGGATCTCAGAAATACTGGTGATGCATAATCTGTTTTCCCAGAACCAGTATTGCCTCATTCAAACACAGTTCTATTATATACCCAATTGCTTTTCCCGCCTCAGCGAGGTACACACACCATTCTCTAGCTATCGTGTAAAATGTCCTGAAACCAGAACCAACCAGTCACAGCCAAGTACCACAGAAAATCCCTTGGTTTACCATGACCGCTTTATATGGCTGGTCGCCCCCTGTATACCACGTCGATCCAATTGTTTCTATGCTAAATACACCCCTCACCACCTCGGCACTCTCAGCACCTTAATTCCTCCACTCTCGTATTGTATGACCAACTAATGCCACCCCAATGCTTTTTCACTCTTACCAACACTGATTAGCGAGCTTCAGTCATCATCTACTATCGCAAACAGCCCCCACAACGCAGTGATATGTAGTAGATATTTTTTGTATACTACATTACGTTCCCACGCTGCCACTTAATCTCTCTCTACCATCGCATCATAATTCAACCCGCAGTGCAGCACAAGACCACGGCACTGAAGACTGCCCAAATCGAGACGAAAACGAGATGACGACACTGGCTAGTTTTATCGCCGTTGTTGGTCGAAGTTGTCAGTCATAGTTGTTTAGGTGTATTGATCTCTGGTGCACATGCCTACATGACACACCCCACGCGCGTGCGTTGCGTTTCGGAGCAAGATTCGGCGGGGCTGATGCTTATGTACAGAAGCTGACAGGGATGAGGAATGAGACCAATGTGACGGGGAGAGGAGGGGTAAGTAAGGTAGTGAGTGGTCCGTGACCACACCCTGGTCTGGATACTTCTTTTTTTTCCCCCCCCACCACCACCCCCGTCAGACCTCGAGGCTACGAGTTAGACTACGTAAACATATCAAGGTCAGCCAGGGGGGGGGAGTGTGGGGGTGGGGGTTAGGGAGCGGGACAGGATGTGGGAGGGACCAACGGCTGGGCACGGGGAGTACCAAGTCCTTACTTAATTCTGACCGATATGCTGGACTCCTCTGACGAAGGGGGACTGTGTTTACCACCATTTTTTTCTGTGTAACTAACAAGCTGACTTTTTGAGCGAACATGCACAAAAATTACCCTGAAGATCATTTTAGGAAGTTATGAAAAAACATTTTAGTTTTGAGATTTCTTTTGTAACGCGCTGATCTTTGCGATACCATCCATCTACATCCTCACTTTACTTCCTTCCCTCTTCCTCCCATCCATCCTTGCTCGTTCCTTCCTCTTCCTCTCTTCATTCCACCCAAGGGTCTAGACGGGAATAAGGGAAAAGTTTCTTCAGCCATGGCAGTCGGCTACTTGGTACAAGTTAAGAGAAATGAATGCAGATAACGTTAAGAATGAGAATAAAGCTGACAGAAAAGGGACTTTAAATGACTGGGGACCCCCTCTGTTGTGCCTTCATAAGCGCCTGAAGGTATTCGCACACCAATGCCTCCCATTCAAGCTTATGATTATGAATAATTTTACCTATACTTGAAAGGTTTTTTGATCAAACTCCAACATCAAATGCATTTGAAAATAATCCTCTTGGCATTTAGCAGAGGATTTCTGTCTTTTATTCGAGGCTCCAGTATACCCAACTCAGAGAGGTTGACGATATTGTCAAGAGAGAGAGAAGGAGTCATGGTTAGAATCCCTACAAGCTTAATGAAGCAGCAGTATTTTTTTTTTTCTTCTTTATCCCCTCCTCTTGTGTACGTATCATCAGGTATGGGTTGTACCGTTATCTAGCTCTTCATTGCAACCAAAGGAAAGGTATCGATCGTGTGTGTGTGTGCAGCATGGAAAAGATTAGAGAGAGAGAGAGAGAGAGAGAGAGAGAGAGAGAGAGAGAGAGAGAGAGAGAGAGAGAGAGAGAGAGAGAACCTGCCAAGTTTGAAGAGAGAAGAGTCACCACATGCTGATTCAGAGGATGAGCCGTTAGCAGTCAAAACCGGAGTGTTGCCAAAAGCCTAAAGTCAGAAGAGTTTACTCGTGCCATTAAATCGTTAAGACCTCGTCAAGGATGTAATTTTGATATTACTGGACGAACGAATTTACCGGTGAAGGAAATATGTTGCTCAAGGTTCCTCCGATGTCACACAAGAGATGCCATGGTAGTCAGGTGGGGGGGGGGAAGATAGTGCAAGATGGCGCAAAAAAAAAATGTTCATCACACGTCGTAGAGTTAATGTTCAGTACACACCAGGTTCGTATACAAGCATAAGGGCACATGTGCACACATGGACGTGCATGGAGAACTACTGACGTCCATGGAGAACTGTTTTACCCCCACCTGAATACGAATGAAAAAAAAACCCAGTCAAACGCATTAATCTCCACACGAAAAAAAAAAATGCATCGGCCATTATAAAACATGTTAGATACCCAACCTCCCAGCACACACACACACACACACACACACACACACACACACACTTTATTAATCATTGTTAGTTTGTTCGTATGTTCACGCTCAGAGATGGAGGGTGTGGGGGGAGGGTTAGCTTGGAGGATACCGCCTTCGTTCAACCGTCCTTCCGCCTGTCACACTGTTGCACACACCGTAGGTCTTGAGATTGTCTGGGGATACTGCAATGAGACCGTGAAGACCCATGCGCGATCCGCTCGTGTTGCTGCCGTCCAAGTTTCCTCTTCCTCCTCCTCCTCCACCACCACCTCCTCCTCAGACTTCTCTTCCTCCTTCTTCCCCTCCTCCCTTACCCTTCCAGTTTCCACTCCATGTTAGGGAACAGGGAGCGCTTGACAGTAGGTACAGTGCACTCGTAATGAATGTCTTATATAATTGTGCATGATTACGAAGAATATCGTCATAATGAACAAGAATAGACGACATGCAGCGCCATTTAGATCTTTATTGAACATCGATTTCTCACATTGAACGTAAGGCACTTACAATGAGCCAAGGGCACTTAGATTTTTTTTTTATGGTGGCTATTACACACAATTATGGAGATCCTACTGAGCGTGTAGTGAATTTATAGAGAACTCGGTGCGCTTGCAACGGGGATCCGTCAACAAGGAACCATTGTAGTTTTACTTGACAAGTGAACCTTTATGATCAACTTAAATGAGCTTGACAGACGTACAACACTTACCGTCAACTTGGTCAGATTGGCTAGAAAATCGAACACTTTGCAGTCGACTTTGACCAGCAGAACAAACATTGAACACTTTGCCGTCAACTTGACCAGCAAAACAAACATTGAACACATTGCAGTCAACTTGACCAGCGGAAGAAAGATCGAACACTTTGCAGTCAGCTTGACCGGCTTGGTTGAAACATAGAACACTTGCTCAGCTGAAACGGTGCAAATACGGTCAACTAGACCATCCACTGTGACGCATGGAACACTTAGCTGCAGTGGACATCGTAATACGCCTACTGCGAACGCCGATTTACTCATGGGCCCGAGTAATGCACGTCATCATACTGGAATGGCAGGTTCTGCGACTATGCTTATTAGCTCAGCGACATGATGCGTTCTGCGTCTGCGTCTTCACCCGTAATGTGCCATTGTTTGGTACCGCTGCCCAATGGACGTTGTAGTAAACTTGTTCACTGGGAATGAGAGTCGAGGTTTATCAACCAGACGTTGGCACGGGACGTTGTCGCAAAGATCTCTCGGAATCTTTCCCTCCTCCAAAGGCAAAATTCACGTACATCCAGCTGAATGAAATGCCTTGGGACGACTGGTGTAAGAATCTTAAACTTGGTTTTCAAGTGTGATTAAACAGGATCGGATTTCAACTTATTTGGAACGGTGCGTTAAAAACTTCATATCATTTACGCTTGGGAGAATTAGTATCGCCGTTTTAGCTCTGGAAATGATATGTTATGCCAAGGAAGAATAGGCGTACCTGTAGACCCATTGAACGAATTTCGTCGAAACCTAAGAATTTTCCCTTCAATTACTGACCAACTAAACCTGAAATATCTTTATATTATGTGAATTGACTTATTCTGAACCAACTTGGAGTTCGTACTGGTAATGCTCAGATGCATTTGGACTGATGACTGTTCGTTGATGTGCGTATATAGCAGTCGATTTTGGCGATGGGCCTGTACGAGTGGGTGGTGGTAGAACACCAGTCTGTCGGGACAATCTACGATCACCATGGTTTTGGGTGCCAGGAGGTTTTCTGCATCTCCCGGCATCTGGCATGACACACACACTAGCTTCCGCTTCCGTCACAAGTCGTGGATCTCCTTGACAAGGACGAGGTGACGCGCGGGCGGTTTTGCGATGGCCGAGGACAACGCATGGATGTTCAAGGACGTGGTTGGTGGGGGGAAGGGGGGGATGGACACGCAAGGAGATCCGGATAACCCCCCCATCCTCCCCATCGACTTAGCTAAATGGGGGGGGGGGTTGGAATGGTCATTGGAACGAGGCGATTGGATGTGTGGTTTGAATATGGGCTGAAGGAGGAGGAGGGGGCAGCGTGGAGACAGAGCATGGGGATGGCGAAGGAGGGAGATATCGTCTGGTTGGATAAAATGGGATGAGTGAAGCCGAGATGGAGGTGCACACACCTCACGAGCAAGTGACGAGGGTTGGAAACCTAACGGATAGTTCCGGGGGCGAGGTATGGAAGCCTAAGGAATGCGCAAGGTGATAGTAAAAAGAAAGAAAAAAAGATAAAATGAATTCATGATTCATTCGACCGGTTCCAAGACACTAGCAAGGAAGAGGGCGAAGGAAACTCGCGAGACTCCAAAATCAAGTGAATCCAATGCTATGGCATTGAAGAGTAATGAGCCTGTGAGACGACGCGTGGATAGTTAGTTCTGCCGTGGTGAGACTTTACACACATACTATTGTCCCGGGACGATGCACGCGTTGCTGTGTCGAATGGGTAAACGAGTGGGAGATGGTAGCGGCGCGCGCGTAGGTGCCTTCTTGAGCGAAAACACAACCTTATTGAGAAACGATTCGACGAAGCAACGCAACAGCCAGGGATGTTTTTGCATATTTGTTCAAGGACCGTTGATGTAAGAGGACAAAGGGTGACCAAGATTATATTTCCTAGTGCACTAGTCTCGCCCCCCTTGCAATACTGTGTCCCTTTATCTTTACTCGTCTCGTGTCGCCTTCATGTTGATGTTCACGGACGTCTTAGCTTAACAGGAAATTAGAATAACACTTGCTTCAGTCTAATAACTTTTCATAGCACTTCGAGCATATGTTGTGAAGGTGAAAAATGTCGCGTGCTCTCATCGATTCATATATCCTCGTGCGCGCTGGCAGTCATGGCGTATTAAGATGTCTGTTCACGCTAAATATGGCACATCATACATGAGCAGAGACGAGTACGCAGTTGTACCCCCTCCCCCCCACCTAATATAGCCCGCTCAACCTGATCCATGACATCATGAACATGTGTGATGACGGAGGAGCCGGGCCCGAGTATGATTCAAGCGGTGGCGATGATGATGATGGAGTGGGCATATTTTGCCCATGATTCTTCCCGTGGAACATGACACATTGTGTCCACGAATTCTCCCAGTGGAACACATTTGCCCGAGGAATGATTAAGTGTCGTGAGGCGAGTGCGTTTTGTCGTCCACCCACCCCCCAACAGAACTAGGATTTCGTGGTTCGTTTTCTCCAGACTGAGAAAGCGTATTTCCCTGGCGTATTAAGTTTTTGTTTTGGCGTTTTAACAGACGTAGGTTTGCCAAGACTGAATTCATAACCTGTATACACCAGAGCCACCATTGCCTCACCATTACCATGACATTACACACACAGCAGTCATCAGTACTTCACTGTCTCAACCTACACTGTGTAAGCGCCATCATTTCACAAGCTGCCAACTGTACACACCGTAATCACATTATCACGCCATAACTACCAACGCCACACCTTAACTACCCACGCACCACGTACACCGTAAACCACTGTTACGCCACACTCACCACGCCACCACGAGGGAGACGGACACAGAACCGGTGATACCAAGAAAAAAAAAAAAAAAGATGGCTACGACTTGACATTCTTAGAATTAATTCAAGGTCGGATGGAATTCGTGTTGCTCGTTAGTGTCTCTCTCTCTCTCTCTCTCTCTCTCTCTCTCTCTCTCTCTCTCTCTCTCTCTCTCTCTCTCTCTCTCTCTCACTGACTACTCCCTTTCAACCTTTCTATATTCCTTAAGCATCCGTGCGTGTTGATATTCGTAATAGTACTCCGAAGTTAGTCATATAGTGATGGCCGTGCCGTCCTGTTATGTGATGGTGGGGGCTGGGCTGGGCTGGTTTCATCTGTACCATGAAAAAATTTTTTTTTTCCTCTTTTCAGAGAATTCTTTACCAGAATAAGGACCATATTAAGAAACATATAATGCTTATTCGTCTTGCTTAATCATTTTCATGTGCTTGCTTTTAAGACAATTCCATAAGCTCTACATTGGAATACCCCAGGGAAGCAACATTCTGCATCCCTCTTCACTCTCTTCGTATAGCACCTCCCAGTACGTTCTGCAACTCACAATATGAAGGTCCTCTCGTATGCAGACGACCCAACCCCCCCCCCTCGATCACAACACCCTGACACCACTTTGGCAACAACAGGCATGGATCGCTACATTACACAATGTGGTGCGAGGAGGGTTAATCAAAATGATAGGGTAAGAGAGAGAGAGGTGTGTGGTGATACGATTTGAAGATGGTGTGCTTGAAATGGTTTGGACATATGGAGAGGATGAGCGAGGAGGGGTTCATGAAGAGGGTATATGCGTCCAAGTGATGGGGACAAGGATTACGGGGAGCCATGAGTTCGAGCGGGAAGGATGGATTGAAGGTGGCTTTATGGAGAAGGGACCTGAACATTTACTGTGGGTGTAAGGCGGGCACAGGATAGAGCGAGTTGGAGTTATGTGGTGTACAGGGAGCAACCTGCCGTCATTGGACTGAACCAGGGCATATGAACTGGTCAGGGGGAACCACATTACATGGAGCTGGTTTGTAGACACGGGGATTCTGGCTGTGGTGCTTACACACGATAGTTAATGTGTGTTTGTGTGTGTGTGTGTGTGTATGTGTGTGTGCAATTCGAGCCATTCATATGTATGTTCCTTGCGCTAACTAGTTGACCTGGAAACTGGCGAACAAATATGAGAAATATATCAAAACATATCGGGCCCTAGGCATTAACCTTTGAATAGAATAACTGTACAAATTCGCCCCTGATAACTCTGGTTCTTACGCGCAGGTTCCTTGTGGTGTCAGAAAATTGACAGATTGAGATTGTATCGGTAAAAAAAACCCTGCTAATTGGCAGATTGACATTGTATCACTAAAAAAAAAATGCTAATTGGTAGATTGACAATGTCCGTAAAATCTGCCGGTGGGCATTCATCCGACGAAGGTGGCATTAAACCTTATGACAGACCTTTACAAGAACGACATCCACAGGACTGCCTCGCATATGATGGTGGCTGTCTCGCAAGGGGGTCGTCGTTAGCGGCAAGGCGTAAAATTGTCATGGGTCATCCCGTAATGGGTTCATAACGGTAGATCATCAGCAGAAGGCAGAAGCACTTGACACAGCCCACCGTTATTGACACACACCCTACCCACCCACTCCTCCTCCTCCCTGACACCCCAAGCAGAGTCTCGACTCTTGACAGAAGATCAAGGTAAGCAAGATGGATTTAAGGGCTCCGATTTGGTTCTTGCATATCAACATTACCAAGTGGGGGAATGCGGAGACCAGGCTTCACCCAAGCGACCGAGTTGGTACGATTTGAAATTGAAGTACTTGGTTGTAGCAAGGGTGCGAGGCTTCTGACTATCACTGAAAAGGGTATAGTGAAAATACAGAAGAGTCTTATGTTACAGTGCTGTAAAGTTTCGTTGTCCAAGAAGCTGCATTTTTGAGTTATGTGGGGAAACCATTTTGTATGCATTTTTGAAGTCGAGTTTTTAGTTCACTGGGATTGGAAGTAATTTTAGCATGTAGTCGATCAGCGTACAAATTGTTTTAAATGTAGTTACTTTTATAGTGTGATTAAGTGCAGTTACCATTATAGTTTGAAAATGATTAAGGATCTGTACGCGAAAATTTAGAATCGGCATTGATGGCTGGTACGTCGTTTTCCGCGTAGAGAGGTAGCGCCACGAACTGACGAGGAACGGCCTCGTTTGCCCACTTCCACTCTCGTAACTGTCGTGTATATCGCACCGAAATCAGAGACCTCTGCCTACAGCCAGACCACGCAGACTTTTCCGTGATTTTCCCTTCACCGCTTCTCATGCCCTTACCCCTAGGGAAGGAGGAATTGTTGGGTTGACTGTGAGCTGAGTGCCCTGTCCAGAATCCGAACCAGGGGCCCGTGCGATCCATAATCAAGACAGTCCAGGACACAACGGGAGGAAGCTCACATTATGTATTAGATAAGGGAGACTACATCTTATAATCAGCACATATGGTACTTCCTTGTCTCGATTCTTGTTTTGACGTTCCTCCCACATTCCCTCTCTTCCCCCTTGCTTCCCTCCTCCTCACCACCACCTCCGCCGCCTCTCAGCGGCAGATGTCCTAGACTCGCTGCCACCGGATGACGGTATCTCTCGTGGTTGGAGGACATTGAGTCATGCTTTGTGCTCTTTTGATTATCACTGGCTTAATTCTCACATCTTATCAGGATTTTGTCATACTGAATCTTATCACAGGTTTTCCCATCCAGAGTCTTCGCTAGAACTTCAAGTGTCTTTTATTCCTATCGCGTGTGATTAGTGCGTAAGGAGTATTTCCTTAATGTGGCATGTTGGTTATATGATTTTTTTTTCGGGGGGGAGGAGTTGTAATTTTGAAATACTTGGTGCATTGTAACGTTACTTTTTCCTGACTTTTTCCAGGATTTTGTATATGAATATTTTGTACGCATAAGCTTCTCCAACCGTAGAGAGGCAGCGTCAGGAAAAACCCACTCCCCTAGGATGTTTTATATAATGTTCTGAAACCATCCATAGCAAAGATCCAGAGTCCATTACATGGTTCACCTTGAGATCTGCGTATGTCTAGGTTCGTCCTATTGATGACACATGTTCCCCACGTGTAATACATCAGTCCAAGTGATTATATCCCATACAATACCCCTCACCCTGCTGGATGTTCTGGCCCCTATAGTTCGAAGCCACGTTCGCTCCAACCTCCCTCGTATTCTCTCTCCGCCTTGCTCCCTCCACTTCTGACGAAGTGTATCCTCTAACAGTCTCCCACTCTCTTTTCGCTCTTAGTCTCCACATGCTCAGACTACTTTAGTACACCCCACCTTGATTAGCTCACTCAAGTCATACTCCACTTACTTCCACACCTCTCTCGCACACCGTCATTCCCTACACCCCATACCTCTCGGGTATATAATTTCCTGCATGTCGCCCACACACTCCCTTCCGTTCGTTTGCATTCAGGAGCCAAGCAGACATGCCCATCTTTGCCGTGACAGACACTGACCTTTCCCTCTACACACATGACTCAGGGCACCCATGATCTAAGCCTCTCCTCCTGCCCTCTGACTCACTCACTCCAGCTTCCATAGTCCTCTCCGTTGCGGAGTCCACCCTCAGAAAACCTACAGCGCCGTGCATCCTCCTGGGTCTCCCCATTCAGGTGATGGGTTGCTGCAAGGCTGTGGTTGCAGTTCATCATGCACGAGAGCCAGGGAGTGGATATCTTAAGGGAGGGAGAAACAGTTCTGTTGAAAGAATTCTCCCTCACTTTCTCTTACAGGCCAGTTCGCCTTTCCACACTTTCTCGTAGTTGTGCCAAGAGCAGACAGTGATGATGATGATAATAATGATAATCAGTAATGATATGCACACATGCATAATTGTTTGCTTGTGTGCACAAGACATTTACATGGACATGCATGCATGTTTGCATTATATATACACACATTCTTTTACGTGAGGGATGTATGCAAGCCAGACGGCAATTTTTCCCCCTTTTCTTTTTCATTGCTACTTGAACAAGTACAAAAACCACATCCCCTGAACGTAGTTGCTTGGGGGACCGGCTGCCACAGGATACTGAGCAACAACAGGAAAGCCTTAACTCCGCTGGGTTCTCATCCCCCTCCGTATGTGTGCGTCTATGTGGCCGTTTGAGAGATCTTGACGTCACCCTGTGTCCTCCCTCCCTCTTTCCCACTCCCTCTTCCTCCCTGCGTGACATTTTGGAGTCCCCGCATATAGCCCTGGTAGGAGTCCTTCAAGCACTCTGACCTCCGGACTCGGCAGTGAGTGGGCGTCTGTGACATTTCGTGTTTTGTTGTGGAGGGGGAGGAGGCCGGGATTTGCCTGTGGCATTTGGGGAAGGGGGAGTCCGTCCTTATCACAGGATATTCTCGACTTGTGGAACGTTTCGGCAGCGGAAGCTGTGCGTTATATTCTTTTTCTTCAATGCTGGGAAAGTACCGTTAGAAGCCAGGTCTATGACAGGTTGGAGGCGTGTGCTTGGCTTGGGTTCTTGCTTTTTTTTTATGTGGGACAGATCTGGCTATTGTTCTTCATGTAATAATCATTGTATTTCCTCGCCTCCGAGAACGTAATCCACGAGATGAATTCCCTGCGTCTTGTCCGACATTCTTAATGGAATGGTTGGCATGGTCATTTGCATTGTTCTCCACATTCGGACAAATGCTCCACCGGATTATACTGTACTCTTACGTCATTCTTACGCTGTTTGGATGTTCTGCTGTACATGTCTTTTCCATGATACGTCTCCGATTTCATTTCTTTTCTAGACTGGTCTCCTTTACGCCCCGTCTGTGAACCCTTTACCGACGTAACCGACTTTAGACGCAGAAGAATGTGCAACGCCTCCGTGCCCTGGCTGTGGACCCGACAACCCCCCCAAACCCCATTCCATTACAGCGGTTAGTGCCTCTTATTCCACCATAGGGTTCTCTCTCTCTCTCTCTCTCTCTCTCTCTCTCTCTCTCTCTCTCTCTCTCTCTCTCTCTCTCTCTCTCCGTAAGACCCCACGCAGTTCCATATTTCCACAACCATGGCCACCCTCACCATCATGCTCCCCACACCGCCACCAGCAGCCCCTCGTGTGTCTTTAACACACAAACCATCGTTAACAACGCTCGCCCTGACACCACAACCCTGCCACCACCGTGCCTTTCCCCCCCCTCCCAGACTACTGCCAGCATCATGTTCTGGTGACGCAAGTGCCACGTGAACTCGCCCGAGGGGCATGATAAGGGAGGGTAAGTGTTATCAGCCCGGATATTGATTTCGGCAAGGTGTGGTGTGGTGTGTGGCCAGCTGCTCAATTGTGACTGCGCCACAGCCAAGGTTAATGAGGCGACGGGAAATGGTGAGGGGTGATAAGGTACTCATGATGGTGGTGGTGGCGCTCCTCTGGACGTTGCTGTTCACTGTGGCAACAGTGGTTCGTTCCGCGAGACTACGGTCATGGATAGTGATCGTCATCGCTGTGGTGGTGACTGTGTCACTATCGCGACGTTCGTGATGGTGTTTTAACGGAGCTGCTGGAAGAGTCCTTCGTATCTGAAGTGGCTACCGGCTCCGTGGGCCTTGACTTTTGACCTTTTGACCTCAAAGACACCACACGCCTCGGACATGGTGAGGTCAATCCCAGTATCAGTTTTCAGCTGACTTAATCATCGTCTCTTAGCGGAGCCAGGGCTCGTACAGGCAGACGGATGGACGGACGAAACCTATTGGTGAACCTGTTGTAATTTCGCCAAACCTAAGGCCTCCTTTTACTTTACATTTGTCCTCCTTTGTAACATCCATATGTCCTTTGTACGCGCCAATGTCCTTTCTCCAGAGCAGCAAAACCACTCTCTCTCTCCTTCGGCTCAGCCGATATTCTTGTTTATTGAAAGCATCTGAAGCTTTAAGAGAAGTTTTGTTTGCAAAAATATCAAACACGCTCCATTTAGACAACCATTACCCACTGCAGTTATGCGTATTTATTACTAAGTGGTTTTGATCTCTCTATTCTCGGTGGATTATTGCAAAAGACGCTGGCTCCTTTGCCTTTTCCTTCTTTTTTCTAAAACCTCTCGTGTGATTTTTCGCTAGGTCCTTTGTCCGTTTCAGCGACCACGTATAAATCTTAAAGCAACTTTGCCATTTTGAAATACCCGTAGTCTTTCATTTTAAGCAACTTTCATCTTTTTGAAATGCAAATTTGTTCGCACGAATTCTTACACACCTCGTTATGACAATTCTCTCTATCATCATCTCTGTTTCAAGGGTACTTCGCATTTCAGAATGAATAGCTTTTCAGAACCATTCATGCTCGCCGTGAACCCTTCTAAGTAATGAAAACGTTTCTTCACACAATCATCCTCTCCCTAGACTTTCAGTGCCCCGTCCAGACTAACATTAACTCATTCCAGACTCATTACCCCTTCCAGACCCTCATTATCCTTTCTAGTCTCACATTATCTCATGCAGAGTCTCTGTATCATTCTCATAATCATTACCTCGACATCTCTCATAACATTTTCATTTTCCTCTATTGCTCTTCTATTCTGCACTTCAAGTATTCCTGCTATGATTTGCGAAAAAAGATAACATTCAGTTTGTTGATAATCTCGCTAATTGTCCTATGTATCCTGTCAACCCAGTCTCCATATCTACATTCCTCAGATATATACATATATAGGTACTCCTCCTCCATATTTAATCGCTCATAAACTGACCCAACAAGCGCAAAATAACCACCCTCCCAAGTCGGTCTTTAAACTCCACTCCCTGAGACAGCGCTGCCAGACATGCTTGGGTTACTACCGTCCCGTCTATACTTGGGACGAACCCCGTCACCTAGAACACTATATACGAACCGATTCAGCGTTATGTCAAGACCTTTCCTGCCAACGTTATCCAGCTGCCGCAAAGAAGACATTGAACACCATTTGCACAGTTGCCCCATCGTGGTGTAGCGGTCACCGGTGATGCATTCGTGGACAGCCCAGGGTCGAGCGCATAGGTTCCAATCCTGGTTACGGCAGTAGGTCCACAATCCTTAGGGTTTGGTCGATAAAATGGGTACCTGGCTCAGGGTAGTGTATATATAGAGCGCGTTAATGGGATGACCTTGGTTAGGGCCTCAGCTGCCCATGCCGTCTCAGTTAACATAAAAGAAAAAAAATCTTCCGAGTAACCCATTTTCGTTTCCATATTCGCTCGTGTGTGACATGTCAGTATCCTATTCTCCTCGCATCTCCAGACTTCGTTCATGAATTTTGATTCCATCTTTTAACCTTTTTTTCCTTTCCATCACCTGAACTCACCGTCCACATGTATATTTAGGTATACCTCTAAGCAACCCACCCATACATAAACTCTCCTCAGCCATTGACACATCCTGTTGCTTTTTCAGACAAGTCTAGACCTTACCTCACACACACACACACACACACACACTCACACACTACCCTCCCCAGGCCTATACCCCAGCCATCTCTCGGTCCGGCTTGGGCCCCCTCCTCCATGACGCTACAAGCAACGAGTTGCTGTGGCGGACGTGCGTCAGCAGTGGCCTTGAACTGCGTCGCATTAAATCTTGCATACGCACCAAGATTAGGCGCACGCCATCTCAACCCCTCCCCTCCCTCCTTCCCTCCCAACCCACCCCCTCCATAGATCTTCCTGGGGGGAAAACGCAAATGTTCAGGGATAACCGAGATGTAAATACGTGTCCATAGAAGCTTGGCTTTCGATACGTTTTCTCTCCCTCTCCACCTTGATGACCGCGTGTCGGGTAGGTTCGTGTTTCGCCTCGACGCTTGGCCGTTGGATGCTTTCTTCCGACTCTACTCCACGAGCCAGCTGGCCGGCTCCGCCTTGCTCCTTTTAATCCCCCCTGAAACAAGCTCTTGGCCTTGGGATAGTCTCTCTGAATCTGTTTTACTTGGGAGGAGACACTTGCGTCAGTCATAAGAGGCCCTTGACTGAGGGTGGGGGATATTCCTGCGGCATTTGTTAAGAGAGACACTTGACTGTGAGGTTGGGGAGGGAGAGGGGGCGACATTCTTACGACCGCCTTGAGCGACAATTGACGGTGGGACATTCTTACGTCACCCATACGACAAACATGACTCAGGGACGTTCTTGCGTCATCCACGAAGAACAACCGATCTCGAGAACATAACCAGGACCTCTCTGCGTCAGCCGCAAGCAGGCACTCGACTGAAGGGCATTCTTGCGTAAGCCAAGGAGAGTCACTTGACAGCGGGACATTCTTGCGGTACCCATGAGCGAGACCTGACCGGGTTGTGGGATATTCTTGAACACACCCCCCAAACAGTCTGCTGGATGTAGGATATATCCTTGAGTGTCTCCCTTGACGCGCGATTGCCCGTGGGACGTTCACCTTGAGATGATATTACCAAACCCTCGGCTGTGGGAATATTTTTCCTCCACCCTGCAGAGTAACCGAAACTAGCTTTGGACTTCGGATCTATACCGATAGAAGACGTAATTGTTAGAATGTTCTCGATGGAGTTTTCCCTCCTTCGCCAGCAGACACTTGGTCGAAGGATCACCACCTCGAGGCTACGGTGGATGATGGAAAGCAACGAGGCATCATAACTGGGGGGTCCTTCCACCAACAGACATTTAGCTGTAGGATGCACCGCATGAATCGTCATAAAACTTGCTCTTTGTGGTGGGGTTTATTGTGCCGTGTCATCCTGAACGGGGAACCCTAGGCTTGGGAATGGATGTTCCATCCACCTACCTCCCCACCAACACAACACTTGGCCGTGGGGTATCGCGTCTTTCAACAGATGCCGGGATCTTGAATACTCAGCCGGTGACATCCACGAAGAAGCAGGTTTATGACCGATTCCCTTGGAAAGAGAAGGTTCTTAGCAAGACTGTACTCCTTGCCGTCCATTGACAATGATACAACCCTGGCGAAGGCGACGACGTCTCGTTCGCGGTGCAGCCACAGGCAGGCAGAACCCGTTGCCACAAACACACACCCACAGGACTATATATCTAGCAACTTGATGTTAGGTGGTTGATACGAAGTATACTATTAGAAATTTCTTTGAAAGGGTAGGATAAGTGTTTACCTATCATGGTTCTTGTTATGCTACTACACAGATCTTTGCTGCGAGGTGTCTGCACTACAGTATGTACACCCGTAGTGACTCGCTTCACACTTGTAGCCATTACTTAGCAGTATTCCATATACTACACGTGATCTCCTGAGCTTAACAGCAACCTCATTTAATGAGGATATTGAGCTCTAGAGATCATATGTCATTATTTGTCGTGTGCGAGTAAATGGGAGAGTTATTCTACCTCCTTGTCCAGTTGGGCCAGCTCCGTCTGGATGGATGGGGGAATCGTAGTGGGGCCAGCTCAGTCTGGATGAGTGAGGGAGTCGTAGTGGAGCCATCTCAGTCTGGATGAGTGAGGGAGTTGTACTGGTAAGGCCAGCTCAGTCTGGATGGGTGAGGGAGTTGTAATGGTAAGGCTAGCTCAGTCTGGATGGGTGAGGGAGTTTTAGTGGAGCCAGCTCAGTCTGGATGGGTGAGGGAGTCGTAGTGGGGCCAGCTCAGTCTGGATTGGTTGGTGTAGTCGTGCGTCATTGTGTCTAGGTCTGGCTTGGAACCCCCGTCAGCGCTTACGCAGTCTCCCACGATGCCTCCCCCCGCAGTATATGGCTTCTTCTAACAAGATCTCATTGTATGGTGATGATGTGGCTAGTATTGTGGACCATACTCCCTACGGTGGTGGCCTTTTTCCAGAGCAGCTATCGCACTGAACAGTCTTGAATTATATATATATATATATATATATATATATATATATATATATATATATATATTTTTTTACAGATTGCGTGGTCAGAATGAGTACATTTTCCACGCAAGTATATTTGCTGTGCTAACGGATCGTCGCCGACGCTGTTTAACGACCAGGGTCAACAGTGCGCGTTAACGCTGGAGGAGGAGGAGGCTTGAGCATCAGTAGCGGTGTTGGTGGTAGATTCAGGTAGTGACGTTTGGGGGGGAGGGAGGGGGGGAGTGGTGCCTCGTCAGATGCGGTCTTGCTAACGGGCTCGTCTGATGCGGTCTTGCTAACGGGCTGTTCAAGCAAGAGCTAGACTAATTATCATCATTTGGGTCACGGGCTCCGATTGCCTTTCTTTGGGTTACGCTGTTGGCGGGTGCACCGTTCGTCCGTTGCTTGTGTTGCAGAGTCCGTGTGGCTTTCGTACGGGTGAGTTTAAAGTGTCAGGAAATGCTATTAAAGACACGATGGAAGACCAATGCAGAAAAAAGATAAACAAAGATGTCAAGACGTTTGGCTAAAAGTTACTCTGAGACAGGTTACAGATTCGAGATTGCTGCAAGGAAAAGACGTCTGGATAAAAGTTACTTTTAACACAGGTTACAGACTCGAGATTGCTGTAAAGTATACACCATCGAACTGTAGTTAAGAGGAGTAAAGATTTTTCCCGCTCCATGTAAAAGCTGCGAAGCCATGTCGTGGAGCTTGCTGTAACAAGAGCTTCAATTTGAACTTGATATTGGCAAGTTTTAAGGTGGGAGCTTAACGAGACAGGATGAGGGACAGGATGATAAATGAAATATATGACATACGGAAGACATGATGGGACAGCGAGATCAAGATTACTTAGAGGATTTAGTGAGTGTATTGCCAAAAGGCAGGGTAGTTTGCTGACGGTGTGGTGGTGGAGGGGATCGTTCGGCGAGCGAGGAAGGAAAGCTTGAATGGACAGCATTACCTGATCACATACCCCGCAGGAGGAGTAACAGCGAAGCGCTGTAGTCGAGCGAAAAGACTTTGCTATAATGATTTCCTGCTAGATAATACCATCGCATCGAGACCTCTCTTTCACAAGTGTCGCATTTTCAGTACCATTTTGCGCTTTATACTGGGTCGAATTTCATCACCGATTTACCAGACTGACTCTGGAATCTGTCAAGGTCCCTCAATGAGCCGATGCAATCATCTCCCTTCATCATCTCTTCTGGGACCTCGACGTCATTCGCGAAGAAGGTCAGGTAAAACTGTGTAAGTGTGTGTGTGTGTGTGTGTGTGTGTGTGTGTGTGTGTGTGTTTACCTATTTGTACAGGACGGTGAAGAATTTTTTATGCTTGAACGTTATCTCCTCACGACTAACTTACATAATACCTCTATGCTCTCCTCATTCACCAATTCTTCATTCATTTTATTCCACTCGCTCACGACTCTTACTATAATAGTCCACCTTCAAGTCTTTTTCAACAAGTTCCTTACGTAGTTTTATGTCCTCTGATAAATCTAACCCAACATTCGTAGAAAACGGTTCACTGTCTACTTTATCGATCTGTTATAAAACACTTGAAGGTTGTGATCAGGTCGTCTCTTACTCATCCAAGCTGGGCAAATGCAGTGCCTCTTAACCTTTCCCCTGTAACTCAGCTCTCTCGTATTTCTGTGTGTGTGTGTGTGTGTGTGTGTGTGTGTGTGTGTGTGTGTGTGTGTCCTCACTAACCTCTAGTGCACGAGAGGAGGGCAGAGGTTGACGCTGGAGAGGAGTCAGGTATCCCCGCTGTGACTCATGTTATCATGGAACCTGTTTTATCTTCAGTCGTGGGTGGACCGTATCTTCCAGACACACACACACACACACACACACACACACACACACACACACACACACACACACACACGCCCCCCTCCTCACAACAAGATGCCCCCCGTGACAGTGGATACTTCCGCCCCAGGGGCTGTGACCGCTGTGACTCACCGGGGTGAATCATCCCCCCCCCCCCCACCTCTCTCTCTATCTCTCTTTCTTTCTCATAGCCGTTCCCCGTTTCCCGTCATTAGGGGTAGCGCCAGGAGCAGACGACTTAAAGCCTCGCAGCAAAAAGTAAACCCTTGCTTGGCTCTCTTGCTTCTTTTCGAGGATTATAATACAGGAGGAGAGTATTTCCAGGCGTCCCTTCCCCCGTTTTCGTGCCTTTTAGTCGCCTTGAAAGGCATGCAGGAAATTGCTGGTTAGTCTCTTTATTATTTTCTCTTTCCCCCATGGTATAACATTTAGGCCTTTAGCATTTGTAGATTCATTATTGAACCTTAGTACTTGTTCAGAACGCCAAGTTTGGGTTCAGCAGTGCAATACTGCGTTTATGTAATGCATCTGAGGAGAGTTGAACATGTCAACAGAGTATCTGTTTATGTCATAACATTCCTGAAAGATAATAAAACATAAATGCAGATTCAGCTTTTGTGTCCGCAATTGTCAACATCCTCGGTAAAATTTATCTTGCCATTGTGTGTTGTTTATCTCACCTTATCAGTGTGTGGGTCAGAAGTCCAGGTTTGGGGAGTTCATTGTCACCCCGAAGCGTCATCGACCAGTGCCATCCCACATGACCTCTTGGCTTATGACATTCGCTCGACCTTTCAACCGTAACACGCAGCCACCAGATTGATCTGATCACAGTCACACGGGTGGCCTCTTCTGCGAATTCAACGTGACCTCTGACCTCCTGGCATGCAAAGTGACCTCCCGACCCTAAGCATTATCGTGGCCCTATCGATTGACCCCCTCGTGACCTTCTGACTGCAGGCATTAAGGTGAACCTTGGCTAAATGTAGCCAATAAACACGCGGACTTGGGGCACCTGTTTGACCAATGTGACCTGTGACCTTCCGACCTCGGGCATCAGTCTGACCTTTAAAGGTTTAGCACCCGCTTAACCCCTTCGAACCCTAGCCAACACCACCTGACCTTTCGACCCCCTTCAAGCACCCACGTGACAATGCTATATCTGGCAGTCACGTGACCGCTCGCCATCTGGCATTCTCTGCCCCCGAGCCGTCTGTGGCATCTCTCTTGACCTACATGACGTCTCGACCTTGGCACGCATTTGACGTCACGGCCTCGCGTCATCCTGACCTCAGGCCTTTTGACCTCCAGCAACCACGGCGATGGTCAGTGGCTTCGGAGCACTGGTTCCTGGACGGAAAGAATTAGAAAGAAAATGACTTTTGGGAAAACTCTTACCGAGGTCTCGTGGTAAAAGGTACTTGCGTCTAATACTCGCGGTACTTCTGCGTTGCGTGTGGTGCGATGGCTTGCACAGCTGGGAGGTGTCAGGGTGTTGATAAGGGGACAGAGGGCAGACGAGAGGCTTGGTACCATGTACCGTCATCTTAAACATTCCTGTCTCGCATTTCGCCCGACAGCCTCTCACGAGTTATGCTTCACCAAAAGAGTTTCCCCAAATTAAAACTCAGTTTATTTTGATAATATTGAGTGGCAGAGACTCGAGCGTAAATATGGAAGGGAGTGCGAGAATGCATTCTGAACATGACGTTATCTTTTCGCGTCCTTTCGATATATTGATCGCGTATCCCTTATGGCACACAGTGGAAAGGTTCAAGGTAAATGCAAGATTGATTATAGTAGACATTATCCGACGTGACAGACTAAGACTATTAGAAATATCCATTGACGTCGTGGCGATAAGTACAAATCAGAAGATTAATAGGATGAATATCAGACAGGAATCAAAGACAGTTTCCCTTCAGACCTTCGTCAGCATCAACTTGTGTGAATTTGAAATGCCATTGCTAACCAGTGGACGGAAGAACTCATCATACAAAGTCTGTTAATACCGTTGAACAGAAGGGTTAATTCGGCTACGTATCAGTCGTAATAAAATGTTTGTAAAAAAAAAAAAAAAAGTTCACTTTTGATGATCATTCTTGTTAAAGTAGTCCTGGTGCTTATGTCTTAATGATGCAGACAGAGAGGATCGAAAAAAGAAGGTTGACGGGGTTTGGTGTAGAGAAACAGATGAAGAATACGAGGTCGAGAAGGGAAGAAACAGGGTTTTGACGCTCGAGTCATGATAGACCCTCTTTTACCCTATACTGAACCAAGTTCACATGCCATCCAGGAGACAACAGTGGTGTTCTGGTCGGGTTCGTCTCGTGTTCTGTGACGGTGTCTCGTCTCGTTACCTGACGAATGGAAGGTGAAAGTTTGCGTGTGCGTCTCTTCTACGTCTCCTCCAGGGAGTCTTGTGGTTCCTGCTGTGTGCTCCTGTGTTCCTGACTGTGTAATTGCATTAGCTGCTGTCTGGTTATATTTTTTCCGTGCGTGTTATGCAGTTATTGATGTGTGTGTGTGTGTGTGTTGTGTGTGTGTGTGTGTGTGTTAGAGACACTAAAAACAAACTACATTTTGTTGTGTGGGTCTGATTATTCTCTGGCTGCTTATACCCTCCTAGGCTCGTATGTCGACACGAATATATAACATGTTCCAAGTGCTTTAATACTCATAACTAACGTCTGGTGCGTTGAATGTTGGTTCATGAGGAATATAGACTGTCTACGTTCTCTTTAAACCGCGTCTGTCTGTGCGCTTATACTCGTTATGAGCCGTCTGTAATTCCTTATGTTTCAGCGCTTATACCGCGTACCTTACGAGGGAACTAGCGAGTTCCTACACTTCACTCGAACTCTCCACCTTCACAAGACTGAACTGGTCCGCCGACCCTCAACCACCGGAGGGGATTACCTTTGCGATCTGTATACACAAAGACAGATTACTTTGGCCACTTGTTTTCTCTCTCAGTGATAGGGATTACGTTTGGTTTTTTGCACCATCTTTTCCCACCCAAGTGGATTACTTACTTTTGGTGGTATTTCTTCACCAGAATGGCCAAGTTATGATTACATTTACTCGCCCGTATGGATTACATTGGAAATTGGGTCATAGCGACGATCTCAAGGCATCGGACTGGATTCATCATTTCCTCTGTACGCAATGGTGAATGAATTCGACGCACCTTTTTACCAAAGGTTCCTTTCTCTGAACACGGGAAATACATTCTCGATCCTTATCCTAAAAAAAAGAGTAAAGGAGCTTTGGCAGTGCTTTTCAACCTCCTTTTTCCATCACCTTTGTAGGATATACCGCCCGTGTGTGTGTGTGTGTGTGGGTGGTGTGCACGCGCGCCCTTCCTTGCTCGCCAGTTACGTCGTCTCCAGTGCCCTGTGCCTCACCCTTCCCCGAGCTTATATATTAAGTGCTGTTGTTGCTATGTTGTTACAGCTCATATTTGCCTCAGATTTTGTCGTTCCTCCGGCTGATCGTACCTGGCTGGTAATGCCCCTCACCTACCCCTCAAC
>NC_092259.1:5886278-5913778 GCF_036320965.1 Panulirus ornatus | reverse complement strand
ACAGGAGAAGAGGCGAGTCTGAGGAGTAGAGAGAGAGAGAGTAAATACAGAGGAAATGCGAAGGGGAGAAAACGGGTGTGAGAGGAGAGGGGAGGAACAACCAATACACGGTGTAGGTGAGGGCGAGATGCGGTGGGAGTGAATGTAGGAGGAGGACCACCACGAGAGCAGAGGACTGTATGGAACACCAGGTGTACAGGACACCACCTGCCACTCTGGCGGGAGCCTGGAGAGGTTAGAATGCATACACACATCCTCCTCATACCTCACAAGGAACACCGAACACCACGAAATCCACACGACTCGCCGTCAGTAATCGTATGCCTTATGAACTCACTAGATAAGTACTCGGTTCCAAGTCCACGACTTACATTATCTGTGCCTCCTCAAGTCCCGTTGGCAAACAATTTGCAGGCTAATCTCGCTGAATTGCTTGTGTAACTCGTAACTTTTAACCACACTTAAATCTGCGAGTTTCAGATACCTTACACGGTCACAAACAGACTCTAAATGACCCAGTGGTCTGCTGCTGTTTGAATTCCTTTGTATTCTTATGTGTGTGTGTGTGTGTGTGTGTGTGTGTGTGTGTGTGTGTGTGTGGATAGATAGATGGCCGGTCCTGTATCGCCGTTAAAATCATTTAAAAAGACCATAACGCATGGGTTTATCCACCCCCTCCCCCTAACCTCCCATTTGTAAACAGCCTAGTTCACCACACATCTATCGCGCTAAATTACCGACAAAGGTCAATTAACCACAACCCTTTACTCCAATTTATGCCCTTTGCTCTTTCGTACCAGACCCGCCCGCGCGCGAGGGTCTTTCCCTATTTCTGGTCTTTGGTCTTCTTTACTCAAGTCTATCATTAGCTTCATTGACCCACAGAAAGGGGTCTTCGTCTGTCTGTCTGTGAGGCAAATATTCTCCCACACCGCAGGAGACATTCGGGCTAAAACGTACGTGAATATTTCTTAACTTGCAAGAGAAACATTGGTTCTAATGCTAGCTTCACGGTGCTCCGTCCCTCCTACGTATATTCCTACAGATCAAACTTCCGGGGAAAACGCTGGAAATATTCCTCAGACAAGGATACTACGGTATATATATATATATATATATATATATATATATATATATATAAACTATACACTGGTCTACCTTCTTCAGATATCTTAAGCATGTAATTCCCTTCGACCTTACCCTCGTCCATCACAGTTCACACACACACACACACATCACCGACCTATGCTATCATCTCAATAAACACAAAAGGATAATTTCAAAAATCTACGTCCGTACTTTTCCAGTGAAGCTGTCCTCGAGGTTACACAAGATCCCCGGAACTGTATCATGACGCGAGGGCCATTATGGTTAATTAACGCAATCGGTGGGCAACATTAATCATGGTGATTGATACTCGCATGTGGCCAGGCTCCAGCATTATACTCCTGAAGCATATATCTGGAGGGGATGAATCTTCTCCTTCTTCCAAACCTGTGACACAATGTGGTCTGAAACACCATGAAGTAACACATCCTTCTAATAGGAACACACACACACACACGCACACACACACACACACACATATATATATATATATATATATATATATATATATATATATATATATATATATATATATATATATAAACCTCTCTACAGAATTTGTTGGCAGCTGCCACCATAAAACAGCGCGAGGCTGAGGGAATTACCAGTGGATTCAGGGATCCCGGAACACTGCTGACGCGCCTTGTATTCCAGGAGGATGAGGCAGGGAGGGAGGGAAGGAAGGGGGAGGTCGACGAGATGAGCCAGACACACGTTTCCAGAGCGTACCTGGATGGGCCGCCTGGATGAGAATCCTCCCACAGTCTTCCAGTCCGCACACAAGGGGTTCTCGACACCCGAGGTTTGAGAAGCATGCTCTGAGGGGGAGGTTCTTCAGCCAAGGGCTGAGGTTTCCTACGCGTATTCCAGGGAATTTCCAGTGAGGGTACCGAGAGTCACCAGTGCCGGATATATGGGGTTTCCCTTGCGCGTACTTCTTGGTTTCCAGTGCGCATCCAATCGCGCGTCGTCCCTACCCAGCTTTCTACGAAGGTTCCACCCTTAATATTAGCCAAACAGCATTTGAACTTTATGTTATATTAACGTGTGGTTTAGGGTTTTGAGAGCCAATGAAGTCCACCAACAAACACACACACACACACACACACACACAGACACACACACACACACACTCCCTTCTGCATGAAAAGGAGCGGTCTCACACATGACACGCCCCTCCCTCCCCCACACTCTTGGATCTCGAAATCATGCGCTCCAATCCTCGTCTTGGTTTATGCAGTCCTTCGAGGAAGTGCGTGGGTTCCTCAGCATCAGGCGAACTTTCATTTCTTAGAAAAAGTAAGGTCAAGTGACTCTTCCTCTTTACCATCCCATTATTTTTTTTTCTTCTTCTTCTTCTAGGAACTATTCAATGGATGATATTCTCAGATTTTCTGTATGAAAACGGATAGATAAAAAAAGAAATTAGAATTCATAGCGACACAGAGCGGGACCATCACCACCAGCATCGTCCAAAATGTCCCGGCAGCAAACGCAGACAGGTAGATCCCCAAACTGGGACTCCCTTCCTCCCACCCACCACAACTTCCACCACCAAATCCTGGGACGTGCTCGGCCATTCTCGTGCAATTCACAAAAGCTGGTGGTGCTTTTTTGACAGTCTTTTAAGCAGGAGAGAGAGAGAGAGTCTCCAAATTCACGTGGGATGAGCATTAAAAAGACGTAGTTTATCCAAAGTCCAGCAAAATCGCACCACCTGACAAGCGTCGAGAAAATTCATATCGTGAATTTCACACACACACACACACACACACACTAATACGAAAATATATATAATATATATATATATATATATATATATATATATATATATATATATATATATATATATATATATATATGTATATATATATATATATGTATATATATATATATATATATATATATATATATATATATATATATATATATTTCTAAAAGCTTCCTTTGCCTAAATGCACACAAGGCAAAGCGCTTCACGCATGGCTATGGGTCAGTAGCTTTAAATATACAACGTGAAATACGACGACACATGAGAGCGAGGCACACAGAAAAACCTCACCTCATTGTATCTGTAATAAGACTGCTTTAAGAAATAACATCTTGGAATAAACAGAGACTCAAAAGAAAAACTATTGCTCTCTTGCTTTTGAGATCTTAGAAATAAATATCGGGAGAGAATATGTCTTAAGTCTTTGGAGCTTACGACAGGGAAGCATTGCCTTCAAAAATGAGTGTCCCTCCAAATTCACCAGTTTACTGTCCCTCTCAACGCATAGACGTCACTCATTCCCCTTCCCTCCAATACTTACCACCCTCAAAACCCCCCAAATGAGTACGACCGTACGATCCTTTAGGCTCGACGGTACTACGAGTCGAGGGTGTATATGACCAGTGGCTTGGGCCTCGGACCTGAATATTCATTCAGGGTCAGGTCAAAGGCCAAAGCCGAGGGTCGCAACGTCGTCGTGTTCAAGGAGCTTGCAAAAAAAAAAAAAAAAATGTCAAAACCTCGACACCGTTTTTTCCTGCACCAAATCTCCCCTTTTTCTCACCTCCATTTTGCTATATTCTCTCTCTCTCTCTCTCTCTCTCTCTCTCTCTATATATATATATATATATATATATATATATATATATATATATATATATATATCGCAACCCAGCAAGCACACAGTCTCAACAAGTAATAAATAAGCCAGTGCTCATGACTGAGTCACACTCCCCACCCACCTCCCACCCTCCCTGGGGAGATGACTTGACTTATGAATACGTTCAAAAAAGAAAAAGAAAAAAAAAACTTTCAGTTCGAGAACCCGTTGGATTCTACAAAAGTTCGACCGGTTGGAATTCACACAATCTGGAACTTAAGAACTGCAAGAAATCTGGAATCCAAGACGTTCGGACCCCCGAGCTCTCTCTCTCTCTCTCTATATATATATATATTTTCCGGGGTCTCTTCACCTCTACGGTCCTTGCCGTCAAAGGAACTTTCGGCCTCGAAGAAACTTTTCGAAATTCTAAAAACTATTGGAGACGAAACTCTGATCTGGAACCCAAAAGGGGAATGCAGCAGCTTCGCTAGTGTCTGTGTGAATGCAGTAGCTTCACCAGTGTGTGTGTGTGTGTGTGTATATATATATATGTGCGTGCGTGAATGCAGCAGCTTCGCCAGTGTGTGTGTGTGTGTGTGTGTGTGTGTGTGTGTGTGTGTGTGTGTGTGTGTGTGTGTCCCTCAAGAGAGAGGCGTCACTCATGACGTATAACATGTGAATTCCGACCTTGATAGAAATGGAATTTGGCACGAGAAAAATGACTTTACTGACAGTATTGCGGCATGAGACAATTTCTACGTGTTACGCGAGTGAAACCTGTACCCGTCACATGTGACAGAATATGAGTAAATTCTACCTGTAACATAACAGGAGAAAATTCTATCTGTTACATGACAGAGTAAGTTCTATCTGTAACACAAAAGGTTGAGAGAAAATTCTACCTGTCACATGACAGATTATGAATAACTTCTACCTGTTACATAAGAGATCGACTAAATTCGACATGTTATGTAACATACCAAGAGAAAATTCTACCTTTCACATAAATTGAGTAAATTCTACCTGTCACATAATAATACGAGAGGAAATTCCACCTGTTACATAGCAGACTGAGTAAATTCTACCTCAAGAAGGCTCGACACCCCGTCCTCAACCATCGGTCAGGTCGCATCGTAGCAGAACACATGAAGGGGCCAACAGTAAGCCAACGTAGCTGAAGGAAACACTGAATTGGCAAACGCAACACAAGATACAACACAGTACACTCCTTCCCTGAGGTGACAGAGCCAAACGCACGATACATCTCTCTCTCTCTCTCTCTCTCTCTCTCTCTCTCTCTCTCTCTCTCTCTCTCTCTCTCTCTCTCTCTCTCTCTCTCTCTCTCTCTCTCTCTCTCTCTCTCTCCAGTCCATCCTAAAGTGACATAGCCAAACGTACAATACATCATCTCTCTCTCTCTCTCTCTCTCTCTCTCTCTCTCTCTCTCTCTCTCTCTCTCTCTCTCTCTCTCCCCCCCTTCTCCCCCCGCCCCTTCCCCAGTATGACAGACGCTAACTACTGCCGATCTAAAGGCAATTGAACTTGAAACAAAGTAACGCAGAGGTAAACTGTGAGGGGCACGGTCCGCGTCCCTCAGCAGCCACTAGCAAGACCTCAAACACCCACCTCCAAAAAAAAATCTTGAGGTGGCGTTCTGACCCCCGCCAACCGCCCTGTCCTATTTTCAACCCCCAGGATGAACAACCTTAAGGTTTTTCACACAAACTGGGAAAAAATGTCCTATTTTCTACCCCCAGGATGAACAACCTTAAGGTTTTTCACACAAACTGGGGAAAAAAAAAAAAATAATGCCTTTCGGAACGCTATCTTCATTTTTTTTTCCAGGATGAGCAAAATGCACTCGACTGGCAACCAAGAGCTAGTATAAAACCAGGAGCCAACGCGTAATCTCCCACCCAGGTTGAACGAGGAAGGAAAAAAGAAAGCTCAAACACACCATAAGGACAGAAGAAAAAGAAATGTCAAAAGAAAACTCCGAGAGAGAGAGAGAGAGAGAGAGAGAGAGAGAGAGAGAGAGAGAGAGAGAGGAGAATACGTTACCAGGACAACAAGAATAAAAGGAGGAGGAGGAGGAGGACGATGCTTAGCTACAACCTGGGGTGGTGGGAATTTATACCGAGCCGAGACATCTTCTTCTTCTTAGGGTAAGAGAGAACCTCGGCCACGAGAAAGAGAGAGAGAGAGAGAGAGAGAGAGAGAGAGAGAGAGAGAGAGAGAGAGAGAGAGAGAGAATCGTGAAGACAAATGATGTCTCCTAGGATGCATCACTACACAAGAGTCAAAAATATCTCGGGTCGAGAGGAAGGAGGAGGAGGAGGAGGAGAGAATTACGCAACTGGAGAGGACACATGTAATTCCTCGGATGAAAAATGGGGGAGGAGGAGGAGGAGAAGGGGGAACTCAGACGCAGCAACCAATGGGGGCCAGGGTGGTGAGGGGATATGGAGAGTAGACACGCGGAATTTAGTGGTAGAGTCTGCAAAGGGATTAGCCTGTCTCAGTAAGGGTCAAATATTCACCCGGGCTTCTGTAAAGGGTTGGCTACTCACCAAGGGCTTCCCCTCATCATTCTCTCCCTCCCTCCCTCCTCTTCCTCCTCCCACGCAAGCCCTGACCAAACCCCGGCACAAACGGTAATCCCGCGACGCATAGAAGCTGGACGAGAATTGCATCGTCTAGGGTCGAGCAGCTTGGCACGGAACTCAGAGAGGAGGCACACGACCAGCCACCATCGGTAGCAGATACTGGAGTAATATATACCCATGGAAGACGTGCAGAGAATGGATGTTCCTCTCTCTCTCTCTCTCTCTCTCTCTCTCTCTCTCTCTCTCTCTCTCTCTCTCTCTCTCTCTCTCTCTCTCCGGATCGAGGACTCTTTAAGCTTCGCCAGGAACATAGTGAACCATGATACGAACACGTTCTGTGGGTCATACAGAAGGGACTCTGCCGGTATTCTATCCCCACTCGGGGAAAGGGTAGCGAAGGGAGGTCACAAGGAAGAGGCATGAGGTAGGGAAGGGGTAGACGGAGGGGGGGAAGAGGTCGGGGAAGCAGGGAATGTAAGAGGGAGGAGGCAAGAGGGGGTGGGAGAGGCAAGGGAAAGTAAGAGCGACGAGAAAAGACGTGCGGGCGGGAGAGGGCAAGACGAAGGAAAAGAAATAGAATCAAGGATTAAGAGGAGCACAGGAGGAAGAGGAGGTGAGGGAAAAAGTTCCCAGCCAAGTTTCCGCATGGGTTGTCCCCGTCTTCCACATACATAAACACCCTCGCGACTCCTCACACAGGATCCGGACAGCATCGTACCTCACGGCCGGACGCGCGTAGATACGCAACGGAACCACAGAGTACACATCCTCCTCCCTGGAAGTGACGCCACACACACCCACACACACAGTCTAGAATACCCTACGTGGAAAACTAGAGTGGTCGAACACACATCGGTGAACGGCTGACTACAATAAAAGCAAAAATACGAGCTAATAAAAAAAAACGAAATACTAAAAATACGGGGAATTCTTTCTTAGCGCAGCCAAAATACGAAGAATTTGCCCCATTAAAGCAACAAGGCTAGCAAATGTTAGCTCCACAACACAACAGGTAACTACTGTAATGATCCAACGGTACAGAATACCGAATTACATACTGGAATAATGAGACGACCCGACCTAACATGGCAAAGCATTCTATGGATCGGAACCAGAGTCAATCTGAGACGGAGAACAAAGGACTGACTTTAGCCCTAAGCAACACACAGGAGCCAGGTCGTCCTCCCAGCCTTCCCCCAACCCCTCCTGCCTGCCTGCTGCCTCTCTCCCTCAACATTCCCCCTCGTTGTTCCTCCCCCCACCCCTGCCCTTAACTAGCCCACTTCAGGAGACCATCACAAAACGTGAAAATCGTAAAAAGCCTCTAGGCCTAACCGCTGACAAGGAGCCGCCTCACTATAAACACCAGAAGAGTGATACACTATTTTTTTTTTTACGATTTTGGCAAAGATCCGTGACGCATGATGATGATGGTGATGATGATGGTGATGAGGAGGCAAGTCATGGCTGGCTGACTGACTTGGTCGGATGACTGGATGGTAAGCGGTGGTGAATCACCCGACCACATAGGAGAGGGGGTTGGTTCGTCAAGAGACCCACAACCCCCGCTCCCCGCCCTTTCGTCCCTCCGCTAGAGAATCCTGTTGCCAAGGGGCTCATTCGCCAAAGCTCTTCCCTCCGACAGACGTCTTCCGAACAAAGGGCCTTCTTTAAGGTGACTCATGAATCACGAACCCCCACCCGTGCAAATACCTCTGTAGTCACGATCTGCCATGGCTATCGAGCAACTTTGCAAACCCTGGTATAGGAAAGACCCCCCCAAAGGCCCTCCTCCTCCTCCTCCTCCTACTTCCTCTTCCTTCACAAACCATCTCACTCATGAAGACCCCCGCGCGAAGACTCTCCACCATAAGACCCTCTGACCAGGAAAGAACTACCAGATTTCCCTAACTACAACAACCCCATCCAAGTAAAAGAAAGACCCATTTCGAAAACCCTTGACTCAACCTCTTCAGACAAAGGCACACCCATCCACAAAGACCTCCTGAAAAGCCTCGTTCTCCAAACTCGAGCGATGGACGCCATCCACAGGAAGAGCAACACCGTGGAATAGTTTACTCCCCGGCGCCCGACCTGGCCAACGAACGTATCTGCCACACAACAGGAAATGCCCGGAAAAAATAAACGTGTGCCTGACCTTCACCCTCCTCACGTAATACCCTATCATCTCTCACCGATAACACCGCCGTGTTATCTGAAGTCATCCGTCATCCGATAATGTCCGCAACATGTCATCCCGGGGATACAACTCCGACCCCCGAAGCGTTCACGGGTAATCCATGGACACGGACGTCATCCATCAACACAAACACAACACCCACCCCAAGGTGATCTCATCCAGCGACACGCGAGTTAAACTGGACAATATAGATACATATACATACCTCATCCACCGTAATCCATAAATCATCCACGGTTACCTCCATCTGTCAACACCCACGGAGAGAGAGAGAGAGAGAGAGAGAGAGAGACGTGCACACACACACACACACACACACACACACACACACACACACACACACACACACACATGTATACTCCATGCACTCGCATTCCTACGTTTCTACTCAAATCTACATATAATAATGAACCTGTCCTCGAGGGAGAACGGCTGCTTTGAAGTCAGCAAAGAGGTCAGAGTATACACAGCTGCGTGCGTCCCATGGAACTGAATGTACTGGACCAACCCAACTTCAAGTCCATCATAACTCATCTGCCTCACACCTCCCGGACAGCCACACACACACACACACACATACACACGATACAGACGTTGGAGAGGAGAGTGAACGTTTATAAATACACTGTTTAGTTTATATTTGGTAAGGGAGAGATCACTGGAGATTCGCCCTATATTCCGTGGCATTACCGGACCCCAAGGGGGCCGTTAAATCTCACACGGATCCGGATCCGCCAACGATTAAGGGTTACCAGATTCATCGTGGCTCGACGAGACGTATGATAATTGAGGGGTCAGGATATTTCGAGATAATTACGACTACCTTCTTAGATTCCGCTCGTAACGAAGGCGTAAAACTGCGTAATTGTTATTTGTGATTACGGGATTACTATTTCCATCTTCCGGGGAGAGTATTCTATCCCGATGTTGCCCTCAACCTTCATTGTATGTATGTACACACGTCCCAGCCCTAGCCAGGTGTCGTCATTCATCAAACCTGCCCCGAGTGGAGGATGAACACCTGGGTTAACTGTGGGCCAACTGCCGCTCCCAGATCTCCACCTAAAGGGATAGATCCCTCGCGCTGAATCATGGTCAGTAACTCGAACCACTACACCGCGTCAAGTCTGTGGCGTGTTTCCCATCCTAAGTATCCGGTCCCCCACCCCTTCTGTGTCCCGGCCTGTGTCCTAGGATGCCCACCATCCATGAAACAGCTGTTATCCCGGGCAATAGAAGACATAGCTACGTCTACGAACAACAGGAGTCCACACCTGTATCGGGGACAACAGTAAACACGGCTTGATCTCGAACAACAAGTGTTCACATCTGTACCACAAACAGAAGACATACGAATGTATCTTCCATGAGTGAGTGGGGAGGGTATGGAAAGGAGGCTGTAGGGGATGGGGAGGAGGCTGTATCACGACCAACAACAGCTGTATCGCGAGCGGGTGGACACAGCTTCACCAAGGACAACGGCAGACAACAATTGCACACCACAGTCACAACACAGGAGCCTACAAACCACTTGTTTACGGGAATGCAACTGACGAAAGCGCGGGGAGGTCACCTTAGACCACATACAACCCCCACAAACACACACACACACACACACACACACACACAGATAACACGACCGACGCGATACATGCCATGCTTACACCTGTTGCTCAATCCCCAACCAGTCTCATCAGACGTACAGACGATACATGCGACGTACGCTAAACCACTGCCCCTACTCGGACGACCAATACCTCAAGCGTCATGTACGACGCAAGGGAGCGTGTTGACTCGGCATGATCTTGAACACCTTAAGAAAGTGTTTTCAGTTTCTCTTCTTTTTTTTTTGATAAGTGGTTATCGCTCGCCGTTGCTGGCTTTAATCATCCTGATACTCGACGTACCTAAAGCCCAGAGAGTAAGAAGTATCTATAACATCTACAACCAAAAATATCTACATATCTACATCTGTAACCAAAAATATCGAAATATCGATATCTATAACCAAAAATATCGAAATATCTATATCTATAACCAAAAATATCAAAATATCTATATCTATAACCAAAAATATCAAAATATCTATATCTATAACCAAAAATATCAAAATATCTATATCTATAACCAAAAATATCGAAATATCTATATCTATAACCAAAAATATCAAAATATCTATATCTATAACCAAAAATATCAAAATATCTATAAAATACAAGATAAACTGACGAGCGAAGTAACAATTATCCTTCAAGTTCATGGAAAATACAATTTACCAACTGCCCTATACGTCCCCCCTTTACCACTGGCACGGTCGCTCCGTCCTCCTGTGTTGCGTCTGTCTCCAACGGTCTGCCATTCTGTGCCTGTCTCCCCCTCCTCCTCCCTTCCCCTCGCTGCTCCCTCTTCCCCTCCTATCATACATCAGCCCAGTCCAGGAGAAACCAACGAAGATAATGCCATTGGGGATGGCGGGGCGCTGGAACGATGCCTTCCCGAAAACAGTGGGTGAGCCTTAGGCCCCCTTCCCTCCCCACCTCGGGGAGGCAACCGTCCCTCGCTGTCAATGTTCTGAGGCGGAGTCTCGCCCCCGGGGCGTGGGTGATGACGATAAGGGGGAGAAGAACAGACACCCACCCCACTTTTCCCTCGCCCTTCTCTAACCTTCCCTGCACTCTGTCCTTGACAATTTCATCTGCAACATGGGAAAACGGGAGGCGGTATCTTTCTACCCTTTTGTTTTGGTTATCTGTTCCGACCACAACGAAGACAAAGACCTTACGGTACTCCAACAGTCCTCCAGCAGACGGGTCTCCTGTCATTTGTCCTTCCCATGTACTGTCCTCCAGCAGACAAAGTCGTCGTGGACAATCAGAGTCTCCCGTTATCTGTCCTTTCCAACTGTACTGTCCTCCAGCAGACGGGTCTCCTGTCATTTGTCCTTCCCATGTACTGTCCTCCAGCAGACGGGTCTCCTGTCATTTGTCCTTCCCATGTACTGTCCTCCAGTAGATATCCTCGTCGTGGACACTCACGTCTGCCTCTGGTCTGTCCTCCTTCCTATGTGGTCACGCATCCCTTTCCACACACGTACCGTGTCGCCCACCAGTGGGTTATCATGTAGTCCATTCCCCCCTCCTCCACACGGACGCCACATCAAGACAACGAAACCCATAAAATACTACAGAAATGACTGAGGCAGTGGGGCATAAAACGAGGAATAATGGAGGCAACTGCATTACTGCCTCGCCGGACCACCTCACCGTGACGATCTGCCAACACCAGAAACTCTGGCGTTTACAAATCGAGAAATTTTTTTTTGAAATGGCCAGAAAATTCCCTCACCCACCGACATAATGACCCACTGATTACATCTCTCTCTCTCTGTCTGTCTCTCTCTCTCTCTCTCTCTCTCTCTCTCTCTCTCTCTCTCTCTCTCTCTCTCTATCTATCTATCTATCTATATCTATCTATACACACACACACAATTATTTATTTGCTTGTCTCTCCCACTTTTTCCAGGCATCCGGATGCTGGCCATGAACCTGGCATTTCTCTCCATAATAACTGAAGTGGATGGAGTCAGCAACTACGAGGTATACTAACAACATACAACAGAGAGAGAGACGATATATCAATAACAGTGGCTTCTCCGACGTGCAAACAATTATACTGAACATCCTAAGAAGAAAAGAAGAAATATCGACAACACCTCAGATAAAAATTGTCACCAAAGCCAACAAACAATAGTACTCAGAGCTGCCAACAACACTAACAACTGCCCAACTATAACAACAATAACTACAGTTGACAGTAAGGCCTACGCGCCGTAGCAACAATAACCACACACCAAAAGATTAACAACCAGGGCCAATAACAACCACGGCCAAAAACAAACCATATACGATACACCACCACCACTCCACACACGTTATACAAACCAACTAACAACCATACACAACACGTAATGTAAATCACAACAACCACCTATACACTGCCCTCGCCCGAGGGCCACGCTCAGGCCTGCCTCACCGGGGAACACTAGAGAGAACTTGTAGACCAACTCCGGGCCGGATCCCAACAGCATTAGCCCAGCAGCTGCCGCTCCAACAGACGAAGACACAGACCGACAGGAGGTCAAACAGAGGGAGTTATCCACCACCTGCTCCAACAGACGAAGACACAGACCTACAGGAGGTCAAACAGAGGGAGGCATCCACCACCACTGCCACCCAAGGTTAATGATGACAAGGGCAACACCTGGTTAAGAACTGTAGCCCAGCGAGGCAATCAGGCCCAGATCACACACCTCCTTCACCAAGCTCGGACGAGAGCCAGGCAGACACCCACAGCTGTTGTGAGTTGCCGATGGGGGAATCTATCTATCTACTCCACCTTTACGGTCGTCGTCTGTGGCAGAGAGAGAGAGAGAGAGAGAGAGAGAGAGAGAGAGAGAGAGAGAGAGAGAGAGAGAGAGAGAGAGAGAGAAGCCCACCAGCAAACGATAACCTCTCCATTTAGGGGCGGAACAACAGCTCGCGAGTGAGCAGACACCATGACTATCCTGACAAGTACGAAATCACTTGTGCTTTTTTGAATGTCGTAACGAAAGACATACTGAACCTCAAAAAGGATGAATAAAGGATGGATACGATTCTTAAGAAGATTGAAGGGAACAACATCATCTGATAACTGATGTGAGAAGAGATGACATATGCAAATAGGTGATGCGGTCGGCGAAATGAAAGACTTGAGGGTAAACAGTGGAACTGACAAGTGATGGAAATGCCAGACTGGGTAGTGATGGGAGATGCCAGACTGGCCAGTGATGGGAGATGCCAGAGTGGGCAGTGATGGGAGATGCCAGACTGGGCAGTGATGGGAGATGCCAGAGTGGGCAGTGATGGGAGATGCCAGACTGGCCAGTGATGGGAGATGCCAGACTGGGCAGTGATGGGAGATGCCAGACTGGCCAGTGATGGGAGATGACGTACAGTGGAGACACTTCAAAGGCCCAGAGGAACTGATATGTCATTACATCAGCTGCCAGCTTGGAATACAATTACCCCTCCACTACCCTCACTCATATGTCGCTACTAACGAATACAACGATCCTAGCTACCCCCCTACCCCTAGCTCTTACTAACGAATACAATGATCCTAGCTACCCCCCTACCCCTAGCTCACACTAACGAATACAATGATCCTAGCAAACCCCCACCTTAGCTCCACTAACGAATACAATGATCCTAGCTAATCCCCACCACCCTAGCACTCACTAACGATTTCTATGACACCATCCCCTACTGACCATCAACCAGCTGTTACTCAAGTACAATTACTCATGTTGTAACATAGCCCGCACTCATGAGTAAGATGACTCACAACACCCCCCCCCCCCCCCACCCGAATCCCCCTACAACAACCCACAATCCCCTTGAATACACCCGAAAACCTTCACTCACGAAGACACAGACTCACAATTCTCCTAAAATCTCCACGAATACAGTGACGACTCATAACACCCCCACCACACCCCCCCTTTACCCCTCACTCTCACTCATAATTCTACCCCCCACACCTCCAATCCAGAGCCCTTACCCTCACCAGTACAACCACCCTATGCCCTCAGGACAGTCACTATCCACACCACCCGCCCATCCCCCTTCCCCACACCGCTTCTCAACACCCTGGCGTTAACGCCTCCGTTGAGAAAGAGGGGGAGGAGGTGTACCATCAGCGCGCGGGTCGACCGGTCTGCAGTATGGGCCAGATTGCCCTACACCCTACTCTCTCTCTCTCTCTCTCTCTCTCTCTCTCTCTCTCTCTCTCTCTCTCTCTCTCTCTCTCTCCCTCTCTCAGCTTCTCACCCTTTTGCTCCCACCGTTCGTCTTCCACGCCCCCTGCCTCCCACTTGTTCCCCTGACACCCTGTCTTCCCCTCTCATCCTTGACCCCTTCCATTTCGACTGCAACCCCTTTTCTTTCCCTTTTCCCTCATGCCCATTTCCCCTATCCAACGTCTTCACCTCAAAACCCCCATTCTCTTTCCCAACACGTTCTTTCCCCTCACTCTCAGCCTTTTCTCTTCCCCCTTCCCTCACAATTATTCCCTTCTCGTTCCTTTAATCTCAACCTTTCCTCCTTTTCCTCACACTCAATCCCTTCTATCCCCCTCACTCTTTTCCTTCCACGTCCCTCGACCCCTTCCATTTCTTTCCCTGACTCTTCCCTTCCCTCCATAACTCGATCCTTCCCTGCTTTCCCCTCCCTCCCTCCCTCCTCACACCAGGCAGATAATTCCCCGAAGCTGTAACATAACTAACCCGTATCTACCCCTCAACCCCGTAGCTCCAGTGTAACACCCGTACACCTCGCCTCGCCCCTACAGCTGCCCATCTACACTTCCCTCTGTCACTAGAGGACTCGTCCCTACAGCTGCCCATCTACACTTCCCTCTGTCACTAGAGGACTCGTCCCTACAGCTGCCCATCTACACTTCCCTTTGTCTCTCAGGGGCTTACGTGCATCTACACTTCTATCTACACCTTCAGACGACCTAACAACAGCTTATCTACATGCCTTCACACTCGCATATCTAGTTACTGTTGTCAGACAGTAACTTGTCCACACTTGCCCTCAGTTGTACAGTAACCTATCTACATCTTCCTCATTAATGCAGAAGCCTATCCACACATTCTGCCATAGAGTAATCTATCTACATCTACAGCAGCTTGTCTACAGTTTATCAGCCATATATTGCAAGCCCCTTTACGCCTCCCATCAGTTAAACAGCAGCCTTCCTACATGTTCCAGTCATACAGTCGCCTATCTATTCTTCCCCAGTCGTAAAACAGACTGTATACATATCCTCTGTCACACAGTACCTCATTTGGACTCTCTCTCTCTCTCTCTCTCTCTCTCTCTCTCTCTCTCTCTCTCTCTCTCTCTCTCTCTCTCTCTCTCCCCACCCCCCACTGGCCATAGCGCCATTATCTACAGCCAGTCGTAACTCTGATTATCTGAGACGGTGTGGGAGGGAAGAGGGATCTACGACCCCCCACATCCACCACACCCACCCCTTCCCTAAACCCTCCTTGATACCCTCCTTGCAAGGTCATCAGTCTGAGGGGAAAGACGGAGTGAAGGGGGAGAATAGGGAGAGAGAGAGACAGATGGCGTTACCAAAAATTTGATTTCCCCTGTTACCCATATCTGCTGTCGCGTTACCAACAATTTCGTCTCCCCTGTTACCCTTACCTGTTGACGTGACCCACAATTTCATTTCTCCCTATTACCCTTACCTGTCATTTTCCTGCATCACTTCTTTGTATCTCAAAAACCGCCTATCCTGAGCCTCCTTATACAACGCTGGTCGACACATGCTGGTCGACACACGCTGGTCGACATGACAAGGGTTAAATCAGGCCTTGATTATGTCCATCTCTGATGAGACAATCTGTGCCCTTGGCTGGTCGCTATGTATTTCTGAGACGACCCATTTCCCCGTATTACATTCAATTCTTCGTTTCTCACCCACACTTTGTGGCAGCTTAGGCACAACGCCTCTATCGCTCCGTCGCAATAATTCGTTGCTCTCGTACGCTTCTGTTCCAAGTCCCTGTAATCGTCTGTGAATGAAGTGCAATTCTACTCTACATTTGCCACTAATATCAAGAGGTTTGGATCCTATTAACTGTCCTCCAGGTGTGACCGCCTCGTCACGGACTATATAGTCTTCCAGGGCTACGTGGCTTCTTCCCCCCACGCCATGCACGAAACCCTCCCACCATACGGGCTGTGTACGCCTCCCGTCCTTGTCGTGCTACTAGGCGTGTGATTCTCCCTCCTCCCATCACCAGGACGGTGAGGGATGGAGGGAATGAGGGATGTAAGAAAGGAAGAGGATGGATGAGAGAGCAGGGAAGAATATGAGGAGGGTACAGAGCGAAAACGGAAGGATAGAAACGAGAAGAGAGAGCCAAGTAAAGAGAGGGTCAAGAGGTAATATGATGAAATGAAACATAAGAATGGTGAGAGGGAGAGAGAGAGAGAGAGAGAGAGAGAGAGAGAGAGAGAGAGAGAGAGAGAGAGAGAGACTAAAACCAACGAACACACAGTGGGAGGAGGGAGAAAGGAGGAGACAGGGAGGGAACAGAGAAGAGGAGGAGAAGAGGATGGATGGAGGCGGGAAGGAGACGTAGAGGAGATGAGGAAGTGCCGTGCCTCCCGCGTCTCAGATACGGTCGGTTTGCAGCCATTTCGCACTGAATGGCCAGGGGGGGAGGTTCTTGGCTCCGCGAGTCGCCTGCGCCTCAGCCCATAGCAACACATGTATTCTTCTCCTCCTCCCCTTCCCTCCCTCTCTCGTTCACTACTCCAGCAGAGCCCGACCCCGCCACTCATATCTTGGGCCTAACTCGTCCCTCATACCTTGGACCCCGTCCATCACTAGTCCCTCATAACTTGGACCTCACCCACCACTCACGTTAACAGGGGTCCGGTTCGTCCCTCATTATTCGGACCTGAATCGGCACTCATAATTTGGCCCTAACTCGTCCCTCATAACTAGGACCTGACCCGCCACTCATAACTTGGACCCGACCCGTCTCTTATAACTCGCAGCCCCCCACCCAACCTGACATAACTTAGCACCAACAAGCCCCCCTCATAACTCACATCCCTCCCCTCACCACTAATAACTCACGCTCGAGTCCTCCCTCACAACCCGGACCTAACCCCCCATCTCATACCTTAGGTCCTACACAAATCTAAGCATAGTACACCACTCATAACTTTGGTCTGGCACATCACTCCAGCACAAAATGGCACTCACAACTTAACCCCAACACACCATCCATGACTTTACCCCAACGTAGACCTCATACCAAAGGCTGAATACAATCCTCACAGCTGAGGCCAAATACAACATTTATATCATGGGTCCAAAATGCCACTCACTCATTACTTTGATCCAACAAACCTCAAACACCAAGGCCACTCATAACTGAACCATTAAACCTCTACCAACTTGGGCCACTCACAACTCTGGACCAGCAAACCTCAAACAACCTGGGCCACTCACAACTTTGGACCATCAAACCTCAAACAACCTGGGCCACTCACAACTTTGGACCATCAAACCTCAAACAACCTAGGGCCATCCACAACTTTGGACCATCAAACCTCAAACAACCTGGGGCCACCCACAACTTTGGACCATCAAACCTCAAACAACCTGGGGCCACCCACAACTTTGGACCATCAAACCTCAAACAACCTGGGCCACCCACAATTCTGGACCAGAAAACCACTCATTACTCACGGCCAACAAACCATGAGTAGCCTGAGCCACTCATAACTCTGGCTTAGGACACATTTCCTCTCTCAAACAACTGGCTTAGGCTGGTGTGTGTGTGCATGTGTGTGTGCATGAGTGTGTGTGTGTGTGTGTGTGTGTGTGTGTGTGTGTGTGTAAACACCGGAGCAAAAGAAATGGTATAAATAAAGATGGTTGGGAGATGGGGGCAACACGAGCGTAAAATTCTCAGCCCTCAACACACAAATAGTCATCAAAAGTAGTCACACACACACACACACACACACACACACACACACACACACACACACACACCTTTGGGCCTGTGGGTATATGACTCAGCGCTACCATATCAAGCTGGAACAAGTCAGTCTGAAGTTTGGCAGGCACTACATGTTGACGAACTGGCGGGTAGGGGACCTGTTTGAGTAACAGCAAGTACGTGTCTGAGAACCAGTAAGTACCAGTCTGAGAACCACCAAGGAAAACGTCCGGGGTATTCGTCAAAGAACCCGGTAGATACACGTCTGGGAACCGGTAGGTATACGTGTCAAAACCGGCAGGTAGAAGCCTGGGAACCGGTAGGTATACGTGTGGGAACCGGAAGGTAGGTAGACGTCGGAGTACCGGTGGGCACACACGTCTCAGAACCGGCAGGTCCTGGGAACAGACCAGTACAGCTGAGGAAAACCTGGAGGCGCGGCGGCAGACCAGTGAGAGAGCGCAGGGTGTCACCACCGCCGCCATCGTCGACCCGCCGCCTTTCCTACTTACATCATTCAATTCTCGTAAAATCCCTGAACGACAGAAAACCAAGAGGGAGGGAGGGAAGGGAGGGAGGGAAGAAAATGTCTCCGGGAGTCGCGCGAGTTTAATTTCCAGAATCCTATGTTCCATCCGCTACGAGGCGAGCCAACTACGTCCCTCCCTCCCTCCCTCCCTCCTCTTTATTCTCACTCCAGAGGCCGTCGTCTGTCCCCCTCCTCGGCACCTCCATTCATAAATCGCTCCTTCCTCAACTCTCTCTCTCTCTCTCTCTCTCTCTCTCTCTCTCTCTCTCTCTCTCTCTCTCTCTCTCTCTTCCTCCTCCTCCTCCTCCTCCGCCTCTCCCAACACCCAAGGACCAGGAACCCTCCTCCTCCCTCCCTCCCTCCCTCCTCATGCTGGCCGGGTGTGTGCCGACCACACACACCACGAGGCCACCTGCTGGCCCATACTGCCTCTTCCCTACTCCCACTACTCTGGTGGCATCGAGCGCCTCCACCACCAAACCCCTCTCTCTCTCTCCCCCCCTCGCTCACACCACCTCCCACTACGCCCACACAGAGGAGTGAAGAGAGAAACACGGGGAAAAGAGAGGTGCAGGGGGGGGGGAGAGGGAGTTGGGGGAAGGGGATGTAAGAGGGTGGGGATAGGAAATGAAAACGGGGAGTAGGAGGGAGGCGATAGGAGAGGGAGTAGAAGAATGGGAGGGGACAGATGAATGGATAGGAAGTAGAAGAAAGAGAGAGAGGGAGCAGATGAGGGAGTGGACAAGGGTGGGGTGGTTAAACAGAGGAAAAGGACGGGAGGGAGAGGAGGAAAGAAGCGAAGGAGATGAGACAGAGCTGAAGCAGAAGAGATCGAGGAGATGGGGGGTTAAGGCAGAAGAGGGGGAGGGAAACGGGGCCTGAGCAAGTAAGAGATGAATGGGAGTAAAAGGGGAGAAAGAGAGAGAGAGAGAGAGAGTAGGCATTAAGGCTGAGCCAGTCCTCAGCATATGTTGGTACACGGCATCTTCTTCAACAGGGACCTCTTCCAGGCTAAAATATGTGCCTTCAATTATTCAAATTAAGGCTTTTGGTACCAGTGACACCAGCTGGTGAGGGTCGAACGGGTACACAATCTGGTGGGCGAGACCTGGCCCCTCTGCTGGCTCTGGACCACGGGAGGATGAAGGACTCTGGATCAAAGGAGGATGAAGGACTCTGGACCAAGGGAGGATGAAGGACTCTGGACCAAGGGAGGATGAAGGACTCTCCGGATCAAGGGAGGATGAAGGACTCTCCGGACCAAGGGAGGATGAAGGACTCTCTGGACCAAGGGAGGATGAAGGACTCTCTGGACCAAGGGAGGATGAAGAGCTGTAGATCGAGGGAGAGCGCCTGGACAAGGGAGAATGAAGAGGTCTGGACCAAAACAGGAGGGCGCGCCCCACCATCAGCCTCACCTCACCTCGGTTCTCGGAAGAAAAAAAATCTTTTTTAGAAACAACAACTTGGGAAGGAATCGTTTAATTCCTACAACAGGCTCATAACCCACCACCACCACCACGGCTTTTGGATCATACACAAAAAAAGGACCAGATATCTAATGAATTTGACAGAATTCCTTATGCCATACACTCAAAAACAATGGCACTCCAAAATACCTTCCTATGTTATGAACCGGACTTCCGTAAAACCTTTGATACTATACCACATAAAAACTCACTACGTACATTTAAAGCTCACGTTGTAAAGGACCGCATCTGCCCGTGGGACCAGCTCTCGCAAAGGTAACAAAGGAGAGGTTCATCTGAGGTTTAGCATCAGCATCCGACTTGGCTTCACGTGATAACCGCGACTCACAACTGCTGAAGACCTAAGACTCACACATTCCGTCATCGACGGCACAACCAAACCCGAGACTAAGACTCGCCAGCAGGATCTCGACACTTGCAAACGATACAAACTTAGGAAGCGTCGCCCAGTGGAAGAGGAGGAAGGCTCTTGCCCCAAAGGATCCACAAGGGTATGCGCAAGCTGATGTGGTTGTGGACTGAGAGGTGGTAAATGAATTTTAGTAAAGAAATATGTAAGGGAAATGCACCCTGGTGCCAATATATATATATTATATATATATATATATATATATATATATATATATATATATATATATATATATATATATATATATATATATATTGTTACGAACACATGGGTGTGTGCCCATCTGTTCGTCTCTATGTCTGTGTGCCCACTTTGTGTATAGAGTAAGTGCTATTTCATGTTAGGGCGAGGGCCAAGGCCTTCTCCTCCGCTATCGGCTCGAATTTCGCTTCCCTAACCAAACCATTAATTCTGAGGCCTTCTTCATACCTTCGAGAGGGAAACCAGATGGCCACGCTGGGCCATCAGTCCAGTCCCCCTCGACGCTCGGACCTTCCATCCGGGGCACTAGGTCAAATTTGAGTCAACCTACGGCCCCCATACAGTGTCGTCGCTGTCAGGACAAGAGAAGTGGGGGCCTCTCAAGGACGCTAGATTCGTTACGTTTCACAACGGGATAACACAATCAGAAAGTTATGGGATTGAATTAAAAAAAAACAGCATTACCGTAAATCTACTTATAATGAAAGAATGCAGGTGTACAAAGATAAACACATAAATCAGGCATGAAACATTTAACACTGAACATGAATTGACATTGAACGTGAGTTAACAATCCAGATAAGATTTCAAGCCAGGTGGTCTCTTTCCTCTATGACAGATTGTTCGATAACATTACACTTAGATAGACCTGACGTGACAATATATATATATATATATATATATATATATATATATATATATATATATATATATATATATATATATATATATAACGAGTACACAATGCATGATAAAATTATCACTAACTTCATAAAGAAAAGGAACTTGAGAGAGATTAAAAGAACTTAAATATGGCAAATAATGTATACAATAAAAGCAATAGGATATCAGGCTTCATAGCTAAACATATGAACTACAAAACACAGTACACAATACTTATAATGCCCTTGTCAGACGTCACTTGGAATACCCTATTCAATTCTGGTCACCTTAAACGACCGAAGATGAGGAAAAACTAGAACGAATTCAGAGAACAGCGACCAAACTAATGACTTCCATCAAAGATAAGCCTTATGAGGAAAGACTCTAAGACCTTAAATCATATTCTCTCTAAAAGAAAAAAAAAATATCACAGACTCTGAGGTGATCCAACACAAGTTTTAATATCAGCTTAGTGAAATTTCTTCGCTTCAGATGGAGATTCAGAGACCAGAAATAAAAGGAAGACGTAATAACAATGTCGACATTTTTTTTTTTTTGAGTTTTAATTGCAGAGTAGCTGAACACGAGAACACCGTATCTCATGACGTAGTAAATGCAAAGATTATTCATATTTCACCGAGATCCGTTAACAGTGAATAACCCAGTTTACCACGGTGTCATTGTCATCCAGTCTCTCCTCTCTTGTCTCTTCCAGCACCCAGCCCCTGAGCAGATGTTGTGCAACTGGTAGGGAAAGTCTTTCCCCAGTCCACACTTTCCGGTAAAATTTCCATGACAACATTTTATTCCATACTACACGGGGTCTCTCTCTCTCTCTCTCTCTCTGTCTCTCTCTCTCTCATCTTTTCCGTCCCAACAGTTGAACCGGAGGGAGAGGTGGGTGGGTAGAAATCTACCTTTCTTCAGCACTATCCCAAACCTTTTGCCTTGATTTGACGCCTTGATGACTGATAACCTCATTACGGATCATCAGGTCTCCTGTCATCTGTCCTTCTCATGTACTCCCATGAGGGTGAAACGCTTCAGACCAAAAGGAAAGCAAAGAGAGAGAGAGAGAGAAAGAAAGAACACCGGACCACTTCTAGCTCTGGTTGGGTAATTCAGCCCACTATTGGCCTGAGGCGCGGGAGAAGCGAGGTCAGTCCCCCTTCAATCTACAGGTGAGGAGGGAATGAGAGGACCTCTTGCCGTAACGAGCACTGAATCAGGGAAGACTGAGCAGACGAAGTTCACTTCCAGTTTTAAAACGGGGAATTTTAGGGATCTCCACCCCTACTTTTACTTCTAAAATCTGGTGGGAGGGGGGAAAATGGGGGGGGTCCTTGGCCCACTTTTTATCTCTAGACCAGAGGGGTTAAGGGGATGGGTTGGTGGGGGGGTTCTTGTCTCTCACCCACTTTCAGCTCTCGACCGGGAGGAGAGGGACGAAGTTCGATTTTCCAGCTCCATCTCTTAAAAGTCTGGACGTGTGGGAGAGAATGGGGAGCTTCGGTCGACTTCCACTACGACACATGAAGGAATAACAGGGAAACTCTATCCCCCATACGTCTAATCACGAAATAGATAGAAAGGATCTGAACTCCACTTCCAGGCAGGGTCTGGAAAGTATGGAACTCAAACCCAAATCCAGTTCTGGACCATATAAATGGCCAGCTCAGCCTTTAAATACAAGGTTTAAGTGGAGAACTCTGTGGTCCACTTCTAGGTCGAAACTCCGAAGAACAATAGCCAGGGACAGCAGCGAGTATTAACCTACCCGAACAGAGCTGTCAAGAACACAACTGCTAGACGCAACACAAGAGCTGTGAAGAACACAATTGCTCGACGCAACACAAGAGCTGTGAAGAACACAACTGCTAGACGCAACACAAGAGCTGTGAAGAACACAATTGCTCGACGCAACACAAGAGCTGTGAAGAACATAACTGCTAGACGCAACACAAGAGCTGTGAAGAACACAACTGCTAGACGCAACACAGAACATCGAGACACACCCTAGTAATAGTCATGGCATCTACACATGTACTGAGGGATGCGGCTTAACATGGCACCGAGGGACAACAGGGCGGAATACAACCACACACACACACACACACACACACACACACACCACGAAGACTGCAGTGGGGGGAACCGTGGTATTCAGAGATGTGGGCCACAAGACCTACACATGACAGCAGAAGACTCGACAACAGACGCGACCGAGATGCAGCAACGGTGACACGGTGAATTTCAACACGACAGTGCGAAGCACAAGTGGTACTTGAACACAGCAGTGAGAAAAGGGGACTTGGATATAGCGTGGCGCCTACACACACAAATAAATGACATAAGGAACCTACACACACACACACACCACACACACACACACCAGAGGCAACGAAGCATCTAAACATAGCAGCGGATGTCGTGACATCAACACAGCACGATGGGTGGACAGCAACAGTATGGCCTTTTGAAGTTCCTTCCTTCCCGGGAAAGCTTCTACAGACTCTCCCAAGTAGAAGATATCCGTAGACTCCTCCCTCCCCCCCTACCACTTAAGACCGGCATAAATTCTAAACTTTGCCTCAGGCGTAAGAGGGTGGGGGGGGATTTTCTTCGACACACCCCACCCCCTATAGTCTTAAAGTAGCGTTTTCCTATAATTTTGAAGCACCTATAATTCTGCTGAGCCTCATTTCCATAATCTGAGTCGGCGAAACTTCACATAAGAGCTTCCATATCCGCGGGTGATGATAGGGGGAGAGAGAGGGGTGTTGGGGGTGGGGTTTTTATACACTCATACGCAGCGGTGAGCGGAGGAGAGCTACTCACGATGTATCTTTTTCTTTCTCATATTTTTTTTTTTTCATTTTACCGTCTCGTGAAAGTTTTTTTTTTTTCCCCCATAGAGTTGCCCTTTTTTTCTCCACGGTCATCGTGGGTTGCAAGTTACGAAACCCTGAAGCCAACCCAGTAAGAGTGGTTGTCCTATAGTTCATCTAATCAATGTTGATCTCGTCCAACAGTGTACACAGACAATCTCGTCAAACAGTGTACACAGACTTAATCTCGTCAAACAGTGTACACAGACAATCTCGTCAGTGTACACAGACTTAATCTCGTCAAACAGTGTACACAAACCTGATCTCGTCAAACAGTGTACACAGACTTGATCTCGTCAAAGTGTACACAAACCTGATCTCGTCAAACAGTGTACACAGACTTGATCTCGTCAAAGTGTACACAAACCTGATCTCGTCAAACAGTGTACACAGACAATCTCGTCAAACAGTGAACACAGACTTAATCATACTTTTTTCGTTATCTTTACTGTTGTTGTTTTTTCCGTTATGCTCGACAGAGTTCAGTTTCACGAATCACTTTCGAAAATTAACATAACTATAATCTAAAGGAATTTTGTCTTGACTTCCATCGAGCCTTCTACAGGGCAAATCCTTCTTCCTTATTCAAGAGACGAGATTTAACTTTGCTTAGCTTAAAGTAGAACTCTAGGCAAGTTAGGCCCGATGACTTAGCTTAAAGTAGAACTCTAGGCAAGTTAGGCCCGATGACTTAGGTTAAAGTAGAACTCTAGGCAAGTTAGGCCCGATGACTTAGCTTAAAGTAGAACTCTAGGCAAGTTAGGCCCGATGACTTAGCTTAAAGTAGAACTCTAGGCAAGTTAGGCCCGATGACTTAGGTTAAAGTAGAACTCTAGGCAAGTTAGGCCCGATGACTTAGCTTAAAGTAGAACTCTAGGCAAGTTAGGCCCGATGACTTAGGTTAAAGTAGAACTCTAGGCAAGTTAGGACCGATGACTTAGGTTAAAGTAGAACTCTAGGCAAGTTAGGCTCAATGACTTAGGTTAAAGTAGAACTCTAGGCAAGTTAGTCCCGATGACTTAGGTTAAAGTAGAACTCTAAGCAAGTTAGGCCCGATGACTTAGGTTAAAGTACAACTGGCAAGTTAGCTTTGACGGCTTCTGCTAAGTTAGAACTGACTATGTTCATTTTGACAATTTTAAGGCAAGGTAGAAAACGGGTATGGGTTCCTGCAGTGTGCAATATCACTGGGACGAAGACCAGTTCCTTACGTAGACATGGCCTTAATGAACCTATCAAACCCCCGGAGCACCTGATGGATTCTCCCTCCACCATTTGGCTAAGCTAGGCTAGGCTTGGTTACAATAGGTTAGGCTAGGTTTGGTTATAATAGGCTAGGCTAGGCTAAAATAGGCTGAGGCGTCTCGCGCTAAATTGAGATTTTAAACCAAAACATCCTCGACTACATCCATCCTTTACTCAAAGAGTTCAAATACCATAAATACATTAAGTAACTGCATTATTACATGACAGCTAGAGACTGAGTGTGAACGAATGGGGCCTTTGTTGTCTTCCTAGCGTTACCTCGCACACATGAGGGGGGAGGGGGATGTTATTTCCTGTGTGGCGAGGTGGCGATGGGAATGAATAAAGGCAGACAGTATGAATTGTGTAAATGTGTGTGTGTGTATATATATATATATATATATATATATATATATATATGTGTGTGTATATATATATATATATATATATATATATATATATATATATATATATATACGTCGAGATGTATAGGTATGTATATTTCCGTGTGTGGACGTGTATGTATATACATGTGGTGGGTTGGGCCATTCTTTCGTCTGTTTCCTTGCGCTACCTCGCTAACGCGGGAGACAGCGACAAAGCAAAATAGAATAAAACATAACGTGCAAGATAAGGTTTGAATCGCATCCCGGCGGGCAAGTGACACTACTATGTTAAGCAGGTGTGAGGGAGTGTCGCTCCCTACAACAGACTCCCTCTCATCCGGCCATTTTTAAAGCTTCTCTCTCTCTCTCTCTCTCTCTCTCTCTCTCTCTCTCTCTCTCTCTCTCTCTCTCTCTCTCTTTCTCTCTCTCTCTCTCCCCCTTGTGCTCCTCTCGGATCAGCTGACGAGCCCCAGCGGAGGCTGCATCAGGTTATCATGATGCTATAATCGCTGGTATCTGTCTTCATCCTGTACTGCCAGGGTTTATGGTCTTGGCTTTCTCAATAGGTCCCTTATCATCCTCTCATCATCATAATTATGATTATAAATGTTATCATTATCATTATTATCATTATTATTATCATAATCATTATTATATCTTTTTATTATTATTATCATTATTATCATACCTATTATTTTCATCATTATTATTATCAATTATCAATCATTAATTATTATTATTATTGTTATTATTATTATTATCATTATTATTATTATTATTTTTATTATCGTTATTATTATTACCATTTCTTAGTGGGTTATGGCTGGATAAACTAAACTCAGAAGTTACCCAAGGAGGAGTAAGCCCATACCCCAGTGGGGTCACACATTCTCAAAGCATAGCCAGACTTCGCCTACGACGCAACCACCTCGTCCACATGATCGTCCACTGCAACGTAGGACTCAGATGGAGCGGAGGGGGAGGGGGGGGATTCCCTCATCACCAGCCTCCTCCATCATCACCGTCCGTCACATCATCGACTGACGTAATTACCACGCGCATCTCACTGTGCGACACACACACACACACACACACACACACACACACACACACACACACACACACACAAGAGATCGTAACCCGGGTCGTAAAGTGGGAGTGTGTGTGTGGGGGGGGGGAGGAAGGAGAGGGTCGAGAGGCTGTGGAAGGAGAGAGGAGAGGAGAGATGAGGAGGGAGGGGAGCAACCATCTGCCCCCTCCATCGCAAGGCTAGAAAGGCCACTTTGCCATGATCGAGTTTGTTATATTATGACTCTATATCTATGTATCTATCTATGTATCTATCTATGTCTCCCCACCCCCTCAAAATTCTCATATTTCTACACACCTTTTTTCTTCTTTCCTCATACCATACGAACAAATTGAAGTACATAAAAATACAAAAACAAAAAAAGAAAATAAGACAGAAAAACTCGTCAGAAGCAACCTACGTAACTCCATACACAGTACAGCCAAGTGAGAGAGAGAGAGGGGGGGGGGAGGCGAAGTGAAGACACACCATCCACGAGAATAACAGAAAATCAATGGCTGGGGAAACAGACC
>NC_092259.1:5846278-5881278 GCF_036320965.1 Panulirus ornatus | reverse complement strand
TAGACTTCTCTTCCTCCCTGATTTCTATCATACCTCCATATCGTTCTCCATATACACCTCGACTCCTTCCCTACCCCCCATCTTCCTTTTAACCCCTTACTAATCCCTTACCCCCCTTCATCCTCCACTACCAACTAAACCCTCCTCCCCCTTCTGTGACCTACACGATCGAGGAGAGGTGCCTCTTCACCACCCCCCTTACCTGCATTGGTTACTATCAACAGCCATTCTTCGATCAATACCTGAAGAACCAGGGGAATCTAGCGCTCCGAGGGGGTCGGTGGAAAGAGTGAGGCTGGAGACTAATTATCAATCTGTACAGGAGGAGGGGGAGTTCTACGCTCGTGGGGGCACCCCATCTCCTAAGGAACTTTCTCCTCGACCATCGAACTATTCAAACCTCTGTATGCTGTCAGCATTCGCAGTCTGCTTAGTTTTTTTTTTTTTTATCCATTCATCCACTACTCTTGTACTACAAAACTACTACTTTACATATTTACTAACAAGTTTCTTGCTAAATATTCTGTTATGGCCTCTGGTTGCTTCCGCAGAACTCTTCGCTTCAGACAACCTTATAAGTCGTGATCAAGTCACCCTTTCCTCTTCTCTCTCTCTCTCCCATGATGGATTAATCCATGGCCTACAGCCTCTCCGTGTAACTCTGCTCTATTAGCTTAGTACCATCTTTGATGCACTCCTTTCGACTTTCTAAGTTCTCTCTTCTTTTACGCGCGGTCACCAATACCGAAAAAAGTAGTCGAGTTTTGTCATGAAATACGAACAAATTGCTGACTATTTACTTTTCCATGTACTTCAGTGCGATTCCAATCACTGCCCGTTAAACAGTTTGTCCCCTTTATAATTCTCGTCTCTTAGATCAGGTTAGGTACACTGTCGACTCCCAAGTCCCTAAAACACGTATTTTCCCGCAGCTTATTTCCTATCATGCTCTCATCGAGGACTTCTTTCACTGTGTCCCATCCTCACTACTTTGCATATATATATATATATATATATATATATATATATATATATATATATATATATATATATATATATATATATATATATATATTCGATTGGGATTTCATCAACCATGTCTCAGACCAACTAAGAGTCTGTAATGGTCCAATCTTAAGAAGATACAACCTTCATCCCTCTTTCCATCCCTCGTGACCTCAGCATCATCCACGAAAGTATTCAGGTATACGAGTTTAGTCCTTTTGGCAGGACGTTTACATCAATCAAGAACAGCGGTGGTTCCTGGACCGAGCCCTGAGGCACGCCGCTGGGGACCCCAACCTATCTCGAGAAAGCTCCTCTGACTTGCGACCTTTTCTTCCTTTCCGTTAGTCTTCCACCCTCTCGAAGGCGTCTCCGCCTTATCCTGACTTAATTTCCAGGTGCTTGACCAACTTCCTGCGTTGTAGAGTGTGAAAATGCTCGATGGCAGTCCAGATACGACCCATCCATCCTTTCCCATACGCTAAAATGGACCTCTCTCTCTCTCTCTCTCTCTCTCTCTCTCTCTCTCTCTCTCTCTCTCTCTCTCTCTCTCTGACAGTCTCTCTCTCCTTTGCATGCAGTCATCCATTTCCTTTCAGTAGTCTCCAGACCACACTCGTCACAAAGACTGGCTTGTAAGTAGTTCGGTGCAGCTGCTCGCTCTCCCTTCTTAAAAAAAAAAAAAAAAAATTACGATGACATCTGCCCTCTTTTCCACTCCTTTTGTGAACGCGTGTGCGTGTGTGCTTTAGGTTTTCTTGCCTCTCTATCTGTATGGCTTTTGTAGTCATCGCTGTTTACATGACAAGCCAATCAAGAGTCTACAGCACAAAATATTATTTCAAAAACGTCTTCGTCCAACCAAGCGTTTCCCCTGCCACTTGCAGAGAGAGGAGTCATCAGTGTGGTAAGACATAATGATAGCACGTAAGAATAAGCGAGACGGGGGATAATGAGGGGAGGGAAAGGAAGGGAGGAGGAATAATTTATAATAGTCAACCCTTTAAGCATGGCGACACGACCCTTGAGCACGACAGTAACGACCCCTTTGGATATGACAGCACTGGTCTTTGACCTGACCCTCATGGGGGTGGTCACCCTACTTACGTCATCACACTCAATGGGTCAAGTCATTTATATCTATGGGATGAAGAAGCCCTGGTTAAGTCCCAGGCTAGGGATGGCTGGGCTGGTACGTCGTTGATCTGGTATCCGTAAACCCAACCTCCCACCACCGCACTGCTGCTGTTGTTGCTAGGACGTGGCCCTGTAATCCAAGGCGGCCACAGGGCCTCGCCTATGACCACGATGTACACCATCGAGACGTCTCACCCTCCTCCTATGACAGTAAACCCCACACAATCTCAGAATATATCGAGACATCTTCGCCTTCGAGAATAATCAAAAGCAAAATGTAATCCAACCGGAATAGATACATATCAGTAATGAAAAAAGAATCACTTCAGTTATCTGAAGTATTAATATAAGCCACGGCAATACATGGCGCGACAGCTGGAAACGTAATTGAATAAGCCGTAGGTAAACCAGACGCAAGCATACAGGATGGCTACGTCAAATGACGCAAGCATACAGGATGGCTACGTCAAATGACGCAGGCATACAGGTAGGCTCCGTCAAATGACGCAGGCATACAGGTAGGCTCCGTCAACTGACGCAAGCATACAGGATGGCTACGTCAAATGACGCAGGCATACAGGTAGGCTCCGTCAAATGACGCAGGCATACAGGTAGGCTCCGTCAACTGACGCAAGCATACAGGATGGCTACGTCAAATGACGCAGGCATACAGGTAGGCTCCGTCAACTGACGCAAGCATACAGGATGGCTACGTCAAATGACGCAGGCATACAGGTAGGCTCCGTCAACTGACGCAAGCATACAGGATGGCTACGTCAAATGACGCAGGCATACAGGTAGGCTCCGTCAAATGACGCAGGCATACAGGTAGGCTCCGTCAAATGACGCAGGCATACAGGTAGGCTCCGTCAACTGACGCAAGCATACAGGATGGCTACGTCAAATGACGCAGGCATACAGGTAGGCTCCGTCAAATGACGCAGGCATACAGGTAGGCTCCGTCAACTGACGCAAGCATACAGGATGGCTACGTCAAATGACGCAAGCATACAGGATGGCTACGTCAAATGACGCAAGCATACAGGATGGCTACGTCAAATGACGCAGGCATACAGGTAGGCTCCGTCAAATGACGCAGGCATACAGGTAGGCTCCGTCAACTGACGCAAGCATACAGGATGGCTACGTCAAATGACGCAGGCATACAGGTAGGCTCCGTCAACTGACGCAAGCATACAGGATGGCTACGTCAAATGACGCAGGCATACAGGTAGGCTCCGTCAAATGACGCAGGCATACAGGTAGGCTCCGTCAACTGACGCAAGCATACAGGATGGCTACGTCAAATGACGCAGGCATACAGGTAGGCTCCGTCAACTGACGCAAGCATACAGGATGGCTACGTCAAATGACGCAGGCATACAGGTAGGCTCCGTCAAATGACGCAGGCATACAGGTAGGCTCCGTCAACTGACGCAAGCATACAGGATGGCTACGTCAAATGACGCAGGCATACAGGTAGGCTCCGTCAAATGACGCAGGCATACAGGATGGCTACGTCAAATGACGCAGGCATACAGGTAGGCTCCGTCAACTGACGCAAGCATACAGGATGGCTACGTCAAATGACGCAGGCATACAGGTAGGCTCCGTCAAATGACGCAGGCATACAGGTAGGCTCCGTCAAATGACGCAGGCATACAGGTAGGCTCCGTCAACTGACGCAAGCATACAGGATGGCTACGTCAAATGACGCAGGCATACAGGTAGGCTCCGTCAAATGACGCAGGCATACAGGTAGGCTCCGTCAACTGACGCAAGCATACAGGATGGCTACGTCAAATGACGCAGGCATACAGGTAGGCTCCGTCAACTGACGCAAGCATACAGGATGGCTACGTCAAATGACGCAGGCATACAGGTAGGCTCCGTCAACTGACGCAAGCATACAGGATGGCTACGTCAAATGACGCAGGCATACAGGTAGGCTCCGTCAAATGACGCAGGCATACAGGTAGGCTCCGTCAAATGACGCAGGCATACAGGTAGGCTCCGTCAAATGACGCAGGCATACAGGTAGGCTCCGTCAAATGACGCAGGCATACAGGTAGGCTCCGTCAACTGACGCAAGCATACAGGATGGCTACGTCAAATGACGCAAGCATACAGGATGGCTACGTCAAATGACGCAGGCATACAGGTAGGCTCCGTCAACTGACGCAAGCATACAGGATGGCTACGTCAAATGACGCAGGCATACAGGTAGGCTCCGTCAACTGACGCAAGCATACAGGATGGCTACGTCAAATGACGCAGGCATACAGGTAGGCTCCGTCAACTGACGCAAGCATACAGGATGGCTACGTCAAATGACGCAGGCATACAGGTAGGCTCCGTCAAATGACGCAGGCATACAGGTAGGCTCCGTCAAATGACGCAGGCATACAGGTAGGCTCCGTCAACTGACGCAAGCATACAGGATGGCTACGTCAAATGACGCAGGCATACAGGTAGGCTCCGTCAAATGACGCAGGCATACAGGTAGGCTCCGTCAACTGACGCAAGCATACAGGATGGCTACGTCAAATGACGCAAGCATACAGGATGGCTACGTCAAATGACGCAGGCATACAGGTAGGCTCCGTCAACTGACGCAAGCATACAGGATGGCTACGTCAAATGACGCAGGCATACAGGTAGGCTCCGTCAAATGACGCAGGCATACAGGTAGGCTCCGTCAACTGACGCAAGCATACAGGATGGCTACGTCAAATGACGCAGGCATACAGGTAGGCTCCGTCAACTGACGCAAGCATACAGGATGGCTACGTCAAATGACGCAGGCATACAGGTAGGCTCCGTCAAATGACGCAGGCATACAGGTAGGCTCCGTCAAATGACGCAGGCATACAGGTAGGCTCCGTCAAATGACGCAGGCATACAGGTAGGCTCCGTCAACTGACGCAAGCATACAGGATGGCTACGTCAAATGACGCAGGCATACAGGTAGGCTCCGTCAAATGACGCAGGCATACAGGTAGGCTCCGTCAACTGACGCAAGCATACAGGATGGCTACGTCAAATGACGCAGGCATACAGGTAGGCTCCGTCAAATGACGCAGGCATACAGGTAGGCTCCGTCAAATGACGCAGGCATACAGGTAGGCTCCGTCAAATGACGCAGGCATACAGGTAGGCTCCGTCAAATGACGCAGGCATACAGGTAGGCTCCGTCAACTGACGCAAGCATACAGGATGGCTACGTCAAATGACGCAGGCATACAGGTAGGCTCCGTCAAATGACGCAGGCATACAGGTAGGCTCCGTCAAATGACGCAGGCATACAGGTAGGCTCCGTCAAATGACGCAGGCATACAGGTAGGCTCCGTCAACTGACGCAAGCATACAGGATGGCTACGTCAAATGACGCAGGCATACAGGATGGCTACGTCAAATGACGCAGGCATACAGGTAGGCTCCGTCAAATGACGCAGGCATACAGGTAGGCTCCGTCAAATGACGCAGGCATACAGGTAGGCTCCGTCAAATGACGCAGGCATACAGGTAGGCTCCGTCAAATGACGCAGGCATACAGGTAGGCTACGTCAAATGACGCAAGCATACAGGATGGCTACGTCAAATGACGCAGGCATACAGGTAGGCTCCGTCAAATGACGCAGGCATACAGGTAGGCTCCGTCAACTGACGCAAGCATACAGGATGGCTACGTCAAATGACGCAGGCATACAGGTAGGCTCCGTCAAATGACGCAGGCATACAGGTAGGCTCCGTCAACTGACGCAAGCATACAGGATGGCTACGTCAAATGACGCAGGCATACAGGTAGGCTCCGTCAACTGACGCAAGCATACAGGATGGCTACGTCAAATGACGCAGGCATACAGGTAGGCTCCGTCAAATGACGCAGGCATACAGGTAGGCTCCGTCAACTGACGCAAGCATACAGGATGGCTACGTCAAATGACGCAGGCATACAGGTAGGCTCCGTCAACTGACGCAAGCATACAGGATGGCTACGTCAAATGACGCAGGCATACAGGTAGGCTCCGTCAACTGACGCAAGCATACAGGATGGCTACGTCAAATGACGCAGGCATACAGGTAGGCTCCGTCAACTGACGCAAGCATACAGGATGGCTACGTCAAATGACGCAGGCATACAGGTAGGCTCCGTCAACTGACGCAAGCATACAGGATGGCTACGTCAAATGACGCAGGCATACAGGTAGGCTCCGTCAAATGACGCAGGCATACAGGTAGGCTCCGTCAACTGACGCAAGCATACAGGATGGCTACGTCAAATGACGCAGGCATACAGGTAGGCTCCGTCAACTGACGCAAGCATACAGGATGGCTACGTCAAATGACGCAGGCATACAGGTAGGCTCCGTCAACTGACGCAAGCATACAGGATGGCTACGTCAAATGACGCAGGCATACAGGTAGGCTCCGTCAAATGACGCAGGCATACAGGTAGGCTCCGTCAACTGACGCAAGCATACAGGATGGCTACGTCAAATGACGCAGGCATACAGGTAGGCTCCGTCAACTGACGCAAGCATACAGGATGGCTACGTCAAATGACGCAGGCATACAGGTAGGCTCCGTCAAATGACGCAGGCATACAGGTAGGCTACGTCAAATGACGCAGGCATACAGGTAGGCTCCGTCAACTGACGCAAGCATACAGGATGGCTACGTCAAATGACGCAGGCATACAGGTAGGCTCCGTCAACTGACGCAAGCATACAGGATGGCTACGTCAAATGACGCAGGCATACAGGTAGGCTCCGTCAACTGACGCAAGCATACAGGATGGCTACGTCAAATGACGCAGGCATACAGGTAGGCTCCGTCAACTGACGCAAGCATACAGGATGGCTACGTCAAATGACGCAAGCATACAGGATGGCTACGTCAAATGACGCAGGCATACAGGTAGGCTCCGTCAACTGACGCAAGCATACAGGATGGCTACGTCAAATGACGCAAGCATACAGGATGGCTACGTCAAATGACGCAAGCATACAGGATGGCTACGTCAAATGACGCAAGCATACAGGATGGCTACGTCAAATGACGCAGGCATACAGGTAGGCTCCGTCAACTGACGCAAGCATACAGGATGGCTACGTCAAATGACGCAAGCATACAGGATGGCTACGTCAAATGACGCAAGCATACAGGATGGCTACGTCAAATGACGCAAGCATACAGGATGGCTACGTCAAATGACGCAGGCATACAGGTAGGCTCCGTCAAATGACGCAGGCATACAGGTAGGCTCCGTCAACTGACGCAAGCATACAGGATGGCTACGTCAAATGACGCAAGCATACAGGATGGCTACGTCAAATGACGCAGGCATACAGGTAGGCTCCGTCAAATGACGCAGGCATACAGGTAGGCTCCGTCAAATGACGCAGGCATACAGGTAGGCTCCGTCAAATGACGCAGGCATACAGGTAGGCTCCGTCAACTGACGCAAGCATACAGGATGGCTACGTCAAATGACGCAGGCATACAGGTAGGCTCCGTCAAATGACGCAGGCATACAGGTAGGCTCCGTCAACTGACGCAAGCATACAGGATGGCTACGTCAAATGACGCAGGCATACAGGTAGGCTACGTCAAATGACGCAGGCATACAGGTAGGCTCCGTCAACTGACGCAAGCATACAGGATGGCTACGTCAAATGACGCAGGCATACAGGTAGGCTCCGTCAACTGACGCAAGCATACAGGATGGCTACGTCAAATGACGCAGGCATACAGGTAGGCTCCGTCAACTGACGCAAGCATACAGGATGGCTACGTCAAATGACGCAGGCATACAGGTAGGCTCCGTCAAATGACGCAGGCATACAGGTAGGCTCCGTCAACTGACGCAAGCATACAGGATGGCTACGTCAAATGACGCAAGCATACAGGATGGCTACGTCAAATGACGCAGGCATACAGGTAGGCTCCGTCAACTGACGCAAGCATACAGGATGGCTACGTCAAATGACGCAGGCATACAGGTAGGCTCCGTCAAATGACGCAGGCATACAGGTAGGCTCCGTCAACTGACGCAAGCATACAGGATGGCTACGTCAAATGACGCAGGCATACAGGTAGGCTCCGTCAACTGACGCAAGCATACAGGATGGCTACGTCAAATGACGCAGGCATACAGGTAGGCTCCGTCAACTGACGCAAGCATACAGGATGGCTACGTCAAATGACGCAGGCATACAGGTAGGCTCCGTCAACTGACGCAAGCATACAGGATGGCTACGTCAAATGACGCAGGCATACAGGTAGGCTCCGTCAACTGACGCAAGCATACAGGATGGCTACGTCAAATGACGCAAGCATACAGGATGGCTACGTCAAATGACGCAGGCATACAGGTAGGCTCCGTCAACTGACGCAAGCATACAGGATGGCTACGTCAAATGACGCAAGCATACAGGATGGCTACGTCAAATGACGCAGGCATACAGGTAGGCTCCGTCAACTGACGCAAGCATACAGGATGGCTACGTCAAATGACGCAAGCATACAGGATGGCTACGTCAAATGACGCAGGCATACAGGTAGGCTCCGTCAACTGACGCAAGCATACAGGATGGCTACGTCAAATGACGCAAGCATACAGGATGGCTACGTCAAATGACGCAGGCATACAGGTAGGCTCCGTCAAATGACGCAGGCATACAGGTAGGCTCCGTCAACTGACGCAAGCATACAGGATGGCTACGTCAAATGACGCAGGCATACAGGTAGGCTCCGTCAACTGACGCAAGCATACAGGATGGCTACGTCAAATGACGCAAGCATACAGGATGGCTACGTCAAATGACGCAGGCATACAGGTAGGCTCCGTCAAATGACGCAGGCATACAGGTAGGCTCCGTCAACTGACGCAAGCATACAGGATGGCTACGTCAAATGACGCAGGCATACAGGATGGCTACGTCAAATGACGCAAGCATACAGGATGGCTACGTCAAATGACGCAGGCATACAGGTAGGCTCCGTCAACTGACGCAAGCATACAGGATGGCTACGTCAAATGACGCAGGCATACAGGTAGGCTCCGTCAACTGACGCAAGCATACAGGATGGCTACGTCAAATGACGCAGGCATACAGGTAGGCTCCGTCAACTGACGCAAGCATACAGGATGGCTACGTCAAATGACGCAGGCATACAGGTAGGCTCCGTCAACTGACGGAGGCATACAGGAAGGCTACGTCAAATGACGCAAGCATACAGGATGGCTACGTCAAATGACGCAGGCATACAGGTAGGCTCCGTCAACTGACGCAAGCATACAGGATGGCTACGTCAAATGACGCAGGCATACAGGTAGGCTCCGTCAAATGACGCAGGCATACAGGTAGGCTCCGTCAAATGACGCAGGCATACAGGTAGGCTCCGTCAACTGACGCAAGCATACAGGATGGCTACGTCAAATGACGCAGGCATACAGGTAGGCTCCGTCAAATGACGCAGGCATACAGGTAGGCTCCGTCAACTGACGCAAGCATACAGGATGGCTCCGTCAACTGAAGCAGGCATGCAGGTAGGCTCCGTCAACTGACGCAAGCATACAGGATGGCTACGTCAACTGACGGAGGCATACAGGAAGGCTACGTCAAATGACGCAAGCATACAGGATGGCTACGTCAAATGACGCAGGCATACAGGTAGGCTCCGTCAACTGAAGCAGGCATGCAGGTAGGCTCCGTCAACTGAAGCAGGCATACAGGATGGCTGCGTCAAATGACGCAGGCATACAGGTAGGCTCCGTCAAATGACGCAGGCATACAGGTAGGCTCCGTCAACTGAAGCAGGCATGCAGGTAGGCTCCGTCAACTGAAGCAGGCATACAGGAAGGCTCCGTCAACTGACGCAAGCATACAGGATGGCTACGTCAAATGACGCAGGCATACAGGTAGGCTCCGTCAACTGAAGCAGGCATGCAGGTAGGCTCCGTCAACTGAAGCAGGCATACAGGAAGGCTCCGTCAACTGACGCAAGCATACAGGAAGGCTCCGTCAACTGACGCAAGCATACAGGACGGACGGGTGCTATTACTCCAACGGAGGGAGGCAGACAGGGAGGCAAACCAGGCCGACCGTTCGGCTTGGCTCACGTTGTGGTTTCTACCTCAGCCGATGACCTGTTACACCCCCTCATGAGGCTCGCCTTTAACTAGCCTCTCAGCCAAAGTATGGAAACAGCAACTTGCTAATAATAATCAATTCTTCCCGAGTACCTGGTAACAGGCTGCACTGCACCACCTGTGCAGAAGAGAGCGGACAGCTACACCCAGTTCCCCCATGGGAGGAAATGGTATACATGTCTGTGTAGCAGTTTCCCGCCGCCCCTCTGCTGGAGTCACGAATCTGCAAGACCTCCGCTTACGTCTCATTTACGTCGGGCAGCAAAATGTGTAAACCAGCGCACAGGTGACATGTCCAGGACCGCTTACTGGCTCCTGTGACCCGCCTTCCTACGAATTCTAACGAGATTTACGAGTCACGAATGAATTCACGAATATCCATCATCTACCCTCACACAGGCACTACTTCCAACAAAACTGCTGCTAACATTATTCAAAAGTCTTCCGTACACACCAATGTACGTGGTGTCAAATCCCAGTGTTGTCCTATCTATCCTTCCCAGTCCTGTATCCAAACCTATAAATGCTGTACATGTATACACTTTTCTTCTCCTAGGCTTTCTCCATCACTTATCCATGGTGCTAAAAACATGATCTTCAGACTCTCTTCCCCACGAAAATCGATCTTGTTCCTCACTAACAAAGGGTTTACAAATCCTTATAACACGACCAATCACTATCCTATTCACTATTGCCAACAATGCTTAGGAGATTTATTCACTCATAATTCTTACTCATTTTTTGAATTCCCTTCTCACTGTATATAGTGAAACAAGAGCCACCCTTCGTCTAGTCACCCGAACATTTTTCCACGCTTCCATTCACACTTTTCAGATCCACTCCACATACGCCTTACCACCACCTCTCTCTCTCTCACCACTCCTTCTAAACCTCCAGTTTTTTGCATTCTTTATGTTCTCTCCCAGACCTGTCTAATACCCCGAACTCCTTACATATGCCACTCTTCTGATCTTGCTCATCTCCTTCCGGCACAGCTTTTGTTACTCTTTTAAGTCTTATTCACTTTGCATCCGAGATCTTCATTTGTTTTCCTATTATCGATATATATATACATACCAATCCTAATATCTCATACAATCAAGGCCTTTATATTCTACACACTCTTTGTCCTCCATCCGTCACAATTTTCCGGCAGATTTAGCTCATCCTTTCCTCCGCCAACTTTCTTAAATCTTCATTCCACCATGCTCTACCGCTCTTTCCCACACCGCGGGGCATGAGGTGCCACATCTCCCCCAAAGAAAGCCTCCAACAGAACCGTCTAAAAAACTTCCACCACATCACCGCAACCCTCACTCACCCTACCTCCTCTTAAATCATTATAATGTTTCTTTACACTCAAGTGATTTTTCCAACTTTCACGGGGTGCCGTCGGGAAGAAATGAACGACCCCCTCTCTCATCTGCACACATCAACACTCTTTAGCTATCGTGCATAACAAACCGTAATAATATTATTATCATTATTATCAACTCAGAATACCCTCCATACATCAACAGTGGACTGAACAAGGGTTGTATGTATAGAGACGGAGAACATGTGAAGTAATTGTGGACCTGATGGTGGTGGCCTCGCCGCCCACACCAGCCGCTCTCCCACCAACCGAGGTACATGACTAAGGCACGCGCTCCTTGTCTTACTACGGGTTGTACACTGGGGATAACCAGGAACCCGAGGCAGTGACCAGGACACCATCACTGGGCAGTACCATCCGTGAGCGGATCAGCATTCCCGAGACGAGCAGCATCATACCAGGGCTCAAGCAGCATCACCAAGTACGGCATGCATCATTTGAACACCTCAGCATCATCACTCGTCATGCCGCCACCGTCCCCGCGGGTTAACGTGGCTATGCAGCCCGGCCCACACTGCGTCAGGTAGTGAGGGGAGGCGGCGGGAAACACATAATAATCTATACAGGGAGGAGGCCGGGTTTCCCTGTGACTACCTCCCCTCGCTGCGGCTCCTGACTCAAGCTTCCCGCAAGCACCAGAATGCGTGCGGTTTTCCCCCCTCAAGGCAAGCGGGCGGGCAGGCTGGCTAGCCGGGATGGAGGTGTGCGAACAAGCGACACACACACACACACACACACACACACACACACAGCTGACCAGCTGCTGGATCCAGCTGTCCGCCAGCCTCACTTGCCATCGACCTCGTTTGCCCTCCGCCAACCGCAATCAGGATTCCAGGACTTCACCTACCCATTCCTGAACTTTATATATATATATATATATATATATATATATATATATATATATATATATATATATATATATATATATATATTGGGTCACAATCGTTCCACTGATCTCCGAGACATATGGGGAACGAGAGAAGACTATACCCGACCAGCAGACGGACGGGCAAGGTTAGAATCCTGATGAACACCACTCCTCCTCCTCCTCTTTCTCTTCTTCCTCCTCCTCCTCCTCCTCCTCCTCCTCCTCCTCCTCTGTCTTACTCTGAATCAAATCATTTCGTGCGACAAAACTACTACGACGCACCGTCCTCACTGCAAGTCGTTCGACATGACAGATGAATAATGTTAGCACTACTGTGCGTCCTGCTAAAATATGCATCGTGCGCTGGACGGTGTGTGGTCTCCCTGACAGCCTATTACCTCGCAAAAGCGATTTCCAACATTTTCGTCTGACCCCCCCCCCCCCCTTTTTTTTTTCTCGGCCATGGACTTAAGTCCTCACTAGGGGTGTCAAGCCTGGGATCAGATATAAATAAAGACTCCTGGAAGCAGAGAAGACATACTACTCTACGAGTTTTGGAGGGGGGGTAAAAAAGCAGAAAACCTGCCTTTTTTTTAAAAAGATAGGGGCCCCGAGTCGCGGCCGCGCACACACACACACACACACACACACACACACACACACACACACGGCACTTGAGATGCAAGGGGAGACGTCCTGCCTCCGTCTCTGGACTCCCGAGGGGGGGAAGACCTCGAGACACGGAAGATGAGTCACACACCAGACCCGGCTCAGACACCCGCACACAACCCGCAGGTGTGGCGGGTGTGACTTGAAATAGGATGGTGAGGGGGTGACGGTAGGCCTGTCTGTGTGGCCAGCCACGCGTCACACCAGTGGACCACAAACACAAGAAGGCGAACGCCTTCTTTTTTTAAAGAAAAAAAAAAAGGGGCGTGTCGGATACCATTATGGGTTCTCTCCCTCCTCAAAACTTTAATGTTTAAAGCTGAGGGAAGGTTACCTTACTCCTTCTGAATCACACGGAGAAAACTCCATACCTGTGAACCTTGCTGTTACGAGACTCACGCGTCACATGCTCAAAAAGACACATCAGCTTTACGCTCTCTCTCCATATATATATGACATAGAGACCACCAATAGTATCACACAAGCTATACTTCCTACCTTGTGTATCATATGAACGAATATGTTCAGCACTACCTGCAACACACACACACACACACACACACACACACACACACAGGACATGTGGGCGAAAAAGTACCTATCATATATTCACATCCACGACTCGTATACTATACTCCAAGTACCCATACATTCACATCCACGATTCCCACTACATTCTAAGTACCCATATACTCACATCAACGGTTCCTACTATATTCCAAGTACCCATACATTAACATCCACAATTCCTACTACATTCTAAGTACCCATATACTCACATCAACGATTCCTACTATATTCCAAGTACCCATATAATCACATCCACGATTCCTACTACATTCCAAGTACCCATATACTCACATCCACGATTCCTACTATATTCCAAGTCTAAAAGAAATGAACGTAATACTGATCCAGTCTCAGATCTGACACATCATGTTCATCACCTAAGCAACATACACGACGGAGGTCAGGTTCCTACATCTGCGAAGGCTGTGATGGAGGAAGACTGGCTAAGCAAGAGTGGGGTGACACTCGCCTAGCTAGACGTATGGGAAACAACTGCATCTCTGGGGAAATGAGGAAACCTTTTAAGGATGACATGAGTACTTTAATATGAAAGGGGACGTCTTCCTTCAAAACACCGGGGCGTTACTCGAGTATTTTACACGTCTGTGTAAATGAATAAAAAAATGGAAAAAAAAGCAATACTATTTCGTTTTTTTTTCTTTAGGTTTTGATGAGGGCGGGACGGGGAAAATTTATAGACACCCAACACAACCCCACACACACACACACAAATCACCCCACACACACAAAACACAATGTTTTAAAAAAAAAAATAAACCCGAATTAAAGTTTTAAAAGGGTTTTAAAAAAAAAAAATTTGGGTTTTCGAAATTTCAAACGCTAGAGGAGTTAAAATTTACACCAGATTTTAAAAGGGGGGGGGGGGCCGTTGGAAGGGAAAGGGGGGGTACCAACGTTCCGGAGCCCGGAGGGGTAAAAAGCTTCCAAAAGAGGGAGGAGGAGGAGGTTTTAACTGGCGGAGGGGGGTTGGGGGATGGGGTTTGAGGGAGAGGTGGACCGACAGGGGTTTTGGGGGGTGCGGTGGCAGAAAGGGGAACGTTTCCGATATAAAAATCTTGGAGGGGGTTTTTTGGGGGGGGCGGGGGTGGTTGGGGTAAAATCTATGATGGTAATGAGCGGGCTGTGTAATGTATGGGGAGGAGGGCGGTTTTTACACTCGTGGGGGAGCGCCTCCCCTCTCTTGCCCTTTCTTCCAACAAGACTTTTCCATTGAAAATGTCAATCGCATTTACAGTTTAGTACCAAGGCCCCCCTTCATCTACTTTGTTAAAAAAAAATGTAACTTCTGACATTTTTCAAACAGGGGTCTTCTTTTTAAATTTTCACCCCGGTGTCTTTTTGTTCTCTCCGTTTCATCTTTCGTTACAACAGTCCTGTCCCGAGCCCCAAAATGGGGAAACTAATTTAAACTTTTAAAAAGGTTCAAACCCCTTTCTTTTTTCTCTTCCAAGTGGACAACCCCAAGGCTCCCAAAACCCCCCCATGATTTAGATTCCTAAATTCTGAAACCCTTTTGTCCTCTCCCCTGGGAAACCCTTCTCTGTTACTCACTGTGCCTCCCTATTTTTGGGCCCGACCCAAGGGGGCCTTTTTTGGTTTTTTTGGGCCAACCGTAGGTTTTAACACTTGGTGAACCCCCTCCCGTCTTAACCTATGCACGAAAATCCTTATCCTTTTCCTTTTGGGACGGCAGTGGTCGGGGCGGGACCCTGTTTTAAGACTTACCCTGTGGTGGTTCGTTCTGACTAGCTGTTGGCAATTCTGTTGGTGAGGGTTTTGGAGGGTGGTTTTTTTGCGGTGGTTGGGGATTTTTCTACGCGTTGTTTGGTGTTGATGGCCTTTATTTTGGGTGGGGGTTTGAGGGAGGGGGGGGTGGGAAAGGGAGGGGGAGGGATGAGAATTTTGGGTTTTATTGGTTGTTGGGGGGGTTAGGTGGGGGAAATTTTTGACGGGTGCTGGACGGGGGTCAGGGGCTACCTCAACCGCTGCTGTTGTCATGTAGTTTGAAATTGGTTTGGGGGGGAGGGAGGGGGGGGCGGCGCCGGTGCCCTTTTTCAAGCCCCGTAGCTAAAACCCCAGGGCGAAGGTCAGGGCACTGCCGCACAGAGCCACCCCCCACCCTGGGAATAACGGGGACAGGGGGGGAAGGAGGGGGAAGGGCGGGGGGGAAAGGGGAAAGGGAGCGAAGGGGGGAAATGGGGGGGGGAAACTGGGGATGAGGATAATGGGAGGCCTGGGGGAAAAGACCGGGGGGAATACAAAAAAAGGAGGCAAAGAGGAAATCAGAGAAACAAAACGAAACAAGATACGCAACGAAGGAGAGACAAAAAAAAGATGAGAAGGTCAGGACGTCAGACCCAATACTGGAGAAGGAAGAGGGAGAAAGGGAGGGGAAAAGGGAGGGAGGGGGGAAAAAGGGGGGAAGGGGGGGGGGGAAAACAAGAGGGAGGGGAGGGGGGACAACAAAGTGGAGGGAGATGGTTTTAAAAAAGGATATGGGGGAAGGGGAAAGAGAGGGGAGAACACCCCCTTTGAGGTTTTTTTTTTACAGGACAAGGAGAGATCAGGAGGCAAAACGGCTCGGGAAGGGGGGGATTTTGACGGGGGGAGAAGAGAAACCCCGGGTTTTCCCTCTCCTTTAACAACCCGGATTTTCCCCCTTTCCTAAAAAGGGGCTTATCCTTCTTTCAAAACCACGGCGTTTCCCCTTCCTAAAAAAGGAGACCCCCCTTTTAAAAAACCCAGGAAAAAGTTACCCCTTTTACCTAACACCCCGGAGGGTTTTTCCCCCTCCATTACCTAAAAAACCACCGGGGCGTTTCCCCCTCCCCCTACTAACAACCAAAGGCCCTTAAACCTCTTTCCTTTTCAAACCCACGGGGCGTACCCCCCTCCTTAAACCCAAAATTCGCGTAACACCTCTTTCCCTTTTTTTACAACTACCTCACGAAAACCAATTGGGGCGCCTTTCCCTCCCCTTTCCTCACGTCCTTTTAAATCACTGAAAAAACAAATTTCCCTCGTTACATTGCGCCACGTTACCCCCCCCCGTTTTGAACCACCCCCAACAAAAAAAAAAACCCCAAAGGAACTAATTATCTCAAAAAAAAAAAACATAGAAGCAATCGAATTACGTAACCCTTTGCGACCCTATGGCATGGAAAACCTGAAACCCGACCTCACGGTTTAACGAGGCTTTTCAGTCCCCTTTTTTTGGGCGCAAAAACTGGAAATTTTCCCGTCAAAGGCCCCCCAAAAAGGAAGCCGTTTAAATGCGATCTTTTTACAAAACGCTGTAAATACACGTTCCCTCACCAAATGGGTTGATACCCGTTCATCCGTCACCTGCCTATTACCTAAATTTCGAGGAAAAGGCATATAAACCTTTGGGGGGGGAAAAGATTTTCCCATCGTTATTTACAGTAGCAAAGGTTGTGGTGTTTGGGTTTTTGTGGTTTTTGTTTTGGGGGTGTGTGTGTGTGTGTTGTTTGGGTTTTTTGGTGGGTTTTGTTTTTTTTTTTGGGGGGGGTGTTTTTTTTTAGGGGGTGTGTAGGGGGGTTTTGTTCAGGGCCCGGATGAATAGAACGTCACCTCCTCCTGACACATCAAATCATTGCAAGGTGAATAATTAAGAGGAGGTTACAGCAGTGTGGAGGTGCTCTTAATCGCTTTTTATCACAGTGGACCCAGGGTGGGGGGGTGGTAGTTGTGTGTAGGAATGGACTGGGGGGGGTGTGGGTGTAGGCATGCCCTCCACGATCAAAAGTGATGAACGGAAAAGATAAGACGGGCGGAGAAAATTTTTGTGTGAAATCATAGCAAAGATAAAAAAAAGGGGTTTTTGGATTTTTGACGAGAAAAATGATAAATGAAGATAACTAATCAATGATCTAAAAACCATGTGTAGAAGAGATCGAATTTTGAATAAACGTACGATGAAAAATAAAAATGGAAACAGGGATGGGGGGGAGAGCACACGGGTTTTGTGTCTTTGGGGAAAAAAGGGTCCCAAACGGGACGGATGAAATTTAAACGACAGAATGGACGAAGACAACCTACCCCCCCCTAACACATCCCTTTTCCGAGAAACCGTTCGCTAATCTTCGCCAATCCGACAAACCCCCCTCAGCAGCATCATCCATCAATCAAGAGAGACTAACCACAAACATCCACCAATAGGGCAAAACCGCCCATCATCTCCACCATCACGAGTTCCAAATACAAACATCCACAATCATGGCAAACCCTTCCCATATCATCGCCAATCAAGAAACTCTAACCCAAAAACACCCACCAATAATGGAAAATCCGCCCAAAACACATCCACACACGGATTCCCCTTATCAAAAAAAACACCCCACCCATGGCATTCTAACCACAAAATCCACCAATCACAGTAAATCCGCCCATCATCATCGCCCAAATAGAAACTCTAATCAAAAACATCTACAATCATGGCAAACTGACCCAAATCTTTATCATCCCCAATGAGGAAAGGGACCACCCCGGGTTCATTCCCCAAACAGAAAATTTTAAAACCGCCAACCCCGGGCTCGCCAATAAAGGGGGGTAGGAGTGGGCGGGATTGGGGTTGGGGGGGTGACCCGCCCACCCGCCCAACGTCAACCCCCAATCAAAACCATTCACAAGGAACGGCCTTTTTTCCACCCCAAACTCCTCTATTTTTTTTCCAGGGGAAACTTCCCACGCTAAAAAATTTTTTCCCCCAAACCCCAAAGGGGACCATTGCTTCACCCCTTCTGTTTTCCGTAAGTCCAGCACAAAAACCCCCCACCCCGTTAGTTTACTTTCTCTCCCTCTCTCTCTCCTCTCTCTCCTCTCCCCCCTCTCTTTTCCCCTCTCTCTCTTTCCCTCTGGCACCACGAGAAATTTTTCCCCAGGGGCAATTCGCTCACGAGTCAAGTTACCGGGGCACACCCTTCCTTTTCACCTGTTTGAGGGAAAAAAGTGGTGCTTGGTCTTCGTCTCTCGCGAAAGACAGCGCACACACACACACACAACACAAAGTTATAAGGTAAAAAAAAAAAATCAGGTTACGAAATTTCCAGCGACTAGAGGAGTTAAAGTTACACCAGATAAGAGGAGTGGGGGCCGTTGGAAGGCAAGGCGGGGTTACCAACGCTGCCGGAGACAAGGAGGGGTGAGAAGCTGAGGCAATGGAGAGGAGGAGGAGGAGGAGGAGGTAAACTGGCAGGAGGGGTTGGCGGTATGGTGGTAGAGGGAGAGGTGGACCGACAGGGGTATGGGATGATGCGGTGGCAGAGGTGACGTTACCGATATAAAAATCTTGGGAGGAGGGTTTGGGGAGTGGCTGCGGTGGGCTGGTAGGGTAAATCATGCATGTGTAATGAGCGACTGTGTACTGTATGGGGAAGGGAGGGGCGGTTTCTACACTCGTAGGGCGAGCGCCTCCCATCTCTTGACCTTTCTATCCAACACGACTTTTCACACTTGAATATGTCAATCGCATTTACAGTCTTAGTACCAAGGCCCTCCCATTCATCTACTAGTAATACAAAATGTAACTTCTGACATCTTTTCAAACAGGTGTCTTGCTTAATTTCACCTTACGGTGTCTTTTTGTTCTCTCCGTTCATCATCTTTCGTACAACAGTCCTGTCAGAGTCACCAAACTGGATCTAAATAAGCTTCAAATGGTTCACCCCTTACTCTTCTCTCTTCCAATGTGGACTAACTCAAGGCTCCTAACCCCCTCCCAGTGACTCAGATCTCCTAATTCTGGCACCATCTTTGTCGCTCTCCCCTGGACCTTCTCTGTAAGCTCACTGTGCCTCCCTAAATGACCCGACCCAAGAGCCATATTCTGGTTCTGGGCCAACCGTAGGATGTGAACAGCTTGGTGAACACTGCCTGTCTTAACCTATGCACGAGTCCTTATCCATGTCCTTGGTGACGGCAGTGTGTCGGGGTGGCACCAGGTGATAGAGACTTAGCTGTGGTGGTTCGTTCTGACGTAGCTGTTGGCAATTCTGTTGGTGAGGGTGTGATGGTGGTTGTAGCGGTGTTGGGGACTTCTACAGCTGTTGTTGGTGATGATGGCAGTAGTAGTGGTGGTGGTGAGGGAGAGTGGTGGAGAAGGAGGAGGAGGCGATGGTAGATCGTCTTTATTGTTGTTGGTGGTGGTAGGTGGTGGTAATGACAGTGCTGTGACGGTGTCAGGGCTACCTCAACCGCTGCTGTTGTCACTGTAGTTGATGTTACGGGGTGGTGGTGAGGGCGGTGGGCGGGCTGCCGGTGACGTCAAGCCCCAGTAGCGTCAACCAGGCGAAGGTCAAGGGCACTGCCCGCACAGAGCCACCCACCCACCCTGGGATAACAGGACGCCGGGGGGGAGAGGAGGGGAAGGCAGGGGGAAGGGGGAACCAGGAGAGCAAGGGGAACAGGGGAGGGGAAACTGAGATGAAGGATAATGGGAGGACGCTGAGGAGGAAAAGACCAGGGGAATACGAAACAAAGGAGGCAAAGAGGAAATCAGAGATGAAGCAAAACGAAACAAGATACGCAACAGAAGGAGAGACAAAGAAAAGATGAGAAGAGGATCAGGGACGTCAGACCGTCAATACGGAGAGAGAGAGAGAGAGAGAGAGAGAGAGAGAGAGAGAGAGAGAGAGGCGGGAAACAGACGAAGAGGAGGTGGAGGAGGAGATGCAACAGCACAGTGGAGGGCAGAGGCTGGTGATACAAAGGAGAGGGTGAGAATGAGGAGAGAGAGGGAAGAGGAGAGCACATGAAGGTGTTACAGACAAGGATGCAGATCAGGAGGCAAACGACTCTGGGAAGAGGATTTTCGACAGGAGGAGGAAGAGGACGCCCTGTGTCCAGCAGGAGGAGGAGGACGCCTGTGTTCAGCAGGACGACGAAGAATAGGACACCAATGTCTAGGAGGAGGAAGAGGAGGACGCCCAGTCTACAGGAGGAGGAAGAGGACACCCTGTGTCCAGGAGGAGGAGGATGAGAAGGAGGAGGAGGACGCCAGTGTCCAGGAAGAGAAGGAAGAGGACGCCAGTGTACAACAGGAGGAGGAAGACAACACCACTATCCAGGAAGAGGAGGAAGAGGAAGTAGGGGAGTTGAAGGGCGCTGGGTGAGCAGCCAGCCAGGCAGTGGGAGGGAGTCAACCTTGATCCTCTCCAGCCTCGTTACCTAACAACCACGGACGTTATCCCTCTCCTTACCTAACAACCACGGACGTTATCCCTCTCCTTACCTAACAACCACGGACGTTATCCCTCTCCTTACCTAACAACCACGGACGTTATCCCTCTCCTTACCTAACAACCACGGACGTTATCCCTCTCCTTACCTAACAACCACGGACGTTATCCCTCTCCTTACCTAACAACCACGGACGTTATCCCTCTCCTTACCTAACAACCACGGACGTTACCCCTCTCCTTACCTAACAACCACGGACGTTATCCCTCTCCTTACCTAACAACCACGGACGTTACCCCTCTCCTTACCTAACAACCACGGACGTTATCCCTCTCCTTACCTAACAACCACGGACGTTACCCCTCTCCTTACCTAACTACGGACGTAACACCTCTCCTTACCTGACAACTACCTCACGACCAATGACGCCATCCCCTCCTTACCTCACGACCATAACTCACTGAACCACCATTCCCTCGTTACATTGCGACCACGTTACCCCCGCGTTATGAACCACCCTCCAGACAAAAAAAACAACCACATGGCAACGTAATTATCTCAGAAAAAAAAAACATAGAAGCAATCGAATTACGTAACCCTTTGCGACCCTATGGCACGATGGTATAACCTTTGACCTGACCCTCAACGGTAACGAGGCTATCATGTCCCCTTTAGGGTCGCAGACTGGAAATTCCAGGTCAAAGGCCCAACAAGGACAGCCGTAAGTGCGATCATTATAACAAGCAGCTGTAATATACACAGTTCCCTACACACAGTGGGTTGATACCAGTTCATCCAGTCACCTGACCTATGACCTAATTACGAGGAAATGGCTATATAAACTCTGGGGGGTGAATGATTTCCGATCGTGTATATACAGTAGCAAAGGTAGGTGTGTGTGTGTGTGTGTGTGTGTGTGTGTGTGTGTGTCTGTCTGTCTGTGTCTGTCTATGCGTGTGTGTGTGTGTGTGTGTGTGTGTGTGTGTGTGTGTGTGTGTGTGTATGTGTGTGTGTGTATGTGTGTGTGTGTATGTGTGTGTGTGTGTGTCAGGGCCCAGGTATGAATAGATACGTCACCTCCCTCCTGACACATCAACTCAGTATGCAAGGTGAATAATTAAGAGGAGGTTACAGCAGTGTGGAGGTGCTCTTTACTCGCTTTATCACAGTGGACCAAAGGCTAGGGACGTGTGTGTGTGTGTGTAGGAATGGACTGGGGGGGTGTGTGGGTGTAGGCATGCGACACTCCACGATCAAATGTGTATGAACGGAAAAGATAAGACGGGCGGAGATCAATGTGTGTGAAGTCATAGCAAAGATAAAAAGGGGTTGGATTTTTGACGAGATAAATGATAAATGAAGATAACTAGATCAATGATCATAAAAACCATGTGTAGAAGAGATAACGAAGTATGAATAAACGATACGTATGAATAAATAAAATGGAAACAGGGATGGGGGGAGGAGAGCACACAGGTATGTGTCGTTGGAAAAAGAGGTACAAGACAGACGGATGATAATAAAACAGACGAGACATGGACGAAGAACCTACCTACCTCCCCCTCCTAATCATCATCCCGTGTTCACGAGAAACCGTTCGCTAATCATCGACCAATCCAGACAAACCACTCAGCAGCATCATCCATCAATCAAGAGAGACTAATCACAAACATCCACCAATCATGGCAAAACCGCCCCATCATCATCCACCAATCACGAGATGCCTAATCACAAACATCCACCAATCATGGCAAATCCGTCCCATCATCATCGACCAATCAAGAAACTCTAATCATAAACATCCACCAATCATGGTAAATCCGCCCCAACATCATCCACCAATCACGAGATGCCTTATCACAAACATCCACCAATCATGGCGGATTCTAACCACAAACATCCACCAATCACAGTAAATCCGCCCCATCATCATCGACCAATCATGAAACTCTAATCACAAACATCTACCAATCATGGCAAACCTGACCCAACATCATTATCATCCACCAATGAGGAAAGACCACCCCGGGATCATCCAACAAACAGAGATAAAACCGCCCAACGCCGCTCGCCAATCAAGGAGGGGAAGGAGTGGGCGGGATTGGGGTTGGTGGGGTGACCCGCCCACCCGCCCAACGTCAACCACCAATCAGAAACCATTCACAAGGAACGGCCTGATACCCTCCAATACTCCTCTATTTTTTTTCTCAGGGGAAACTTCCCACGCTAGAAATTTTCCCCTCATAGACACAAGACCATTGCTTCCAACCCCTTCTGTTCTCCGTAAGTCACAGCACAAGAACCCCCACCCCGTCTAGTTTACTCTCTCTCTCTCTCTCTCTCTCTCTCTCTCTCTCTCTCTCTCTCTCTCTCTCTCTCTCTCTCTCTCTGTGCAGTCTTCACGAGAAAATTCTTCCCATGGCAAGTCGCTCACGAGTTCAAGTCTACCGCGGCACCCCCTTCCCCTTTCACCTGTCCGAGGAGAAGTGGTGCTTGGTCTTCGTCTCTCGCGAAAGACTAGCGCACACACACACACACACACAAAGGGGGGAGTCCTGTTGCGTAACAGCGGGGCGAAAACATTCTTCCCACCGAAAAAACCAACCTCCCACCGACACACACACACACACCGTCCTAGGCGAGTCCCAAACATTCTCTCTCTCTCTCTCTCTCTCTCTCTCTCTCTCTCTCTCTCTCTCTCTCTCTCTCTCTCTCTCTCTCTCTCTCTCTCTCTCCACCATCCCGGAATAATACAGCGACATTATGTCCGAAGGAAGAAACGCCGTCTTGTCTACCGGCCCGCCATGGCGGTGGTAGCAGCAGCAGCAGGCAGACCTGTGCAAAACCTCCGGAGACGACAGGTCCTTCCATGATGGCGGCTACAGACCAGCCTGTCTCCGCTCCAGTACCCTCTCTCTCCCTCCACAGACGCCACACACTCCTCACCCCCCCTAAAGTACTTTCCCTCTTCCTCTTCTACTCACTTCTCTCCCTACACAGACGCCACACGATCATCATCCTCAAGTACTCTCCCTCTTCCTCCTCCTCCACCCACTAAACAGACTCACCCCAAACACACTCACTCCCCCCTTCACAGACGAAATGGTCACCGAGGTGGCCACTTACCACACAGACTCACCCTAGACACACTCGCTCCCTTCACAGACCATTGGTCACTGAGGTGGGCCACTTACCACACAGACTCACGCCAGACACTTTCCCTTCTCCCTTCACAGACGAAGTGGTTCGCCGGGGTGCCAACAGACCAGACTAGACTCACACCCAACACGCTACCGCTCTCCCTCCCATCACTACCCTCCCTCGCTTCCTCCCACCACGCTAATACCTCCTGGGTAAAGGACTGACAACACCAGTGCCGAGTGCGCCACCACCTGAGGTGACACGCGACGTACGAACACACATTTAAGTATTAAACAAATTTTTCAATATTATTATTCCCTTCCAAACTTAACGTGGAGGTACATGTGCATTCAGCCTTCATAACATCACACCCATACACATACACACTCATGTGTACCCGACCTATGGCACTACGATGTAAACAAAGACACTAATTCGAAATCATTCGAGTCTTCAACTACATTCAAATCTGATGAAATCCACGATATATAATCTCAATTTTAGACATAAAAAAAACAGCGACAGTACAACTATAGTGAAAATATATCTTAGTGGAAGAAAAAAAATATGTAACAAAGAAACTGGCATTATCAGGGGCTACTTCGTAAGCACAGACGAACTAAACTTTGATTCTTCCTCGTCCATTACGACAAATCCCGTGGGATACAGACTGCTGACGCGGTCTTTTGTTAAACAGGAACACCGGCAGCAGTAGCCTGGGCCTCACCTGGCGATAGGAAAAAAGCATAGGTCGACTACGAACTATTCTGTCTTGCCTGGTGAACTTGAAAACAGGTATAGATCGACCATCTAACATTCGGTCTGACCCCGGGAGCTTGATAAAGGCGTAGATCAGCCACGATCTATTCTGCATGCCGTGTGAACTTGAAGACATGTAATAGGACGTTTCCCGTCTATTCGACCTAAACCTTTTCTGAACTAGAAAACAGGCATACATCGGTCTCTAACTCTTCTCCCTGACTTCAGAACTTGTGAACAATCATAAATCGGTCTCTACCTCTTCTCCCTTGAAGAACTTGAAACCAAGAATAGATCAGACACCATCTACTCTCCTCGAGACAGTGACCTTGAAAAAGGATGTTTTCATAGAAATACAAATGAATCAAATCCATCCACAAGATTCAGAGACCACATAGTCACCTTAATCCCCTGGCCTCCATCTAACATCCTTGACCTCAGTCACATTGAGCCACGGCAAAGGTCAGAGCCACACATTCCTGTAGTAGCGAAGACGAGCAACAAGTATAAAGTAAACAGTTCCCACAGATCGATACAACTCTAAAAGGCTTTCCCGTTGGGTTATCACCAGCCTTCTTTTTTGTCTTTCTAAATGCCTTTCCTCTCCTTGACCTTGGAAACATACGTGAAGTTTAGCAAAATCAACAGGAATTAGCGAGAATGGCTTGTGCTGTCAGGACAATGAACACGCAAACAATTAAGGCATCGCCCCGATACGCATCATTAACTAAAAGGAATTAAAAGCTTCGTATCGGGTCACACTATTTGTAATTATAATTATCTTTTTTTTACAGAGTGGGGGAAAGGAGTTTTTAGAGATACTGTAAATGAAAAAAGAAATTCTCCCTGATCGTAAATCATTTACCTGCAAGACTTTTACGGAAGACTGACACAAGTGTATCTAATTTACACCACACACTGGTGGCCTAACCTTTGCGACCGTTCAAAATTCTCATCTACACACACACACACACAATCTACACACAAACACACACACATCTACACACATACCTGACGTGACAAGCAAACTGATTCAGGTACACGAAAATGCTGAGAACTTGTTCAACTTGCCTTTAAATATCGATTCAATTCCTTTTCGTTTGCATTTAATCCAATCCTTCTCCTTCACACACACACACACACACACACACACGTATAAGTAAACACGCAAAGGACAAGTGTGCTGCCCAAGGACAGACAGCAGACAGACACAAGGACAACAAACATTTCTCCCAAGGTAGCGCAAAGAACCTAGCGCACGATTCCATTAACGAACATTCTTCAGCACATGCCATCAACAGTTATCCAAAATAGCCATGACTGAGAACATGGGAATCACCAAACGAGACGACGACAACCGTACGACCCTTTGAGCACGAAGGTACTACCCTCTGACCATGATATCAGGTCCCTTGGCCTCCGACCTAACTTTTAAGGTGTCGTGCTCGGGAGACGTACACCCGTCGTGCTCAAAGCCTGGAATAATGATGATACCTCCCCTCCACCTACCGCTGTCGCCTTCCCTTCACACACCGCACATCACCATGTAAACATCGCATCCACACTGCACGTACAGGCTACGTCATGACCGATGGGGGAAGATGATACGCCACTGCGATCGCGAACACGAGAAGACAGACGAGAAATAAGCTGAACGAAATATAGCGAGATTCCAGTGTCTGCTCCTCTGGTCTTCCCAGAGACCTACGATGTCTCTAACCTCAAAAAGAAAAGGCTCATCACTTCGGGAGAGAGAGAAGAGAGAGCGAGAGTTACACAGAGAGTTATGATACGGACACACAAACCCACACAAGACCCCAAGGTCAAAGCGAGGTGGTCTGGCCTTCATGAACACTACCGAAATAGATACAATTCCCTTAAAAGCCGTAGTAAGGGTACCACCGCACAGAGAAGAGAGAGAGAGAGAGAGAGAGAGAGAGAGAGAGAGAGAGAGAGAGAGAGAGAGAGACTAAACGCCTGTTATTAGGGGCCCAGCAGCGGCTGCAGTAATTAACTACAAATTAATCCTCCCGTGTCCGCCGCCCCCCACCCTTCCCTCTCTCCTACTCACCCGCTAACCGCTCCTTCCCGTCCACCCCCTCCACCCCCGTATCCTCCTGGAGTCTTCTTATCTCCGAGATTGCAACTGATAACACCACCTGCTTCCTGTTGTAATCTCCTCCATGATCGCTCGGCGACGACAGAACTACCGCGCAAACCACCACCGTCTGGCCTCGAGGTCTCCCTGTATGAGGGATCACAAGAAGTACCATAGAGAGAGAGTGAGCGAGACTTTGTTACGAATTCGGATAACACAGACACCCTATTAACCAGGCTCTGGTCTCCTTACCTTGAACCCATTCACCTAATTTGGCGGGCTTATAATTACTTATAATAAACTCCAATCACCCTAATCATCTACCTGAAATATATTACGTGATCCTTTTTAAATTCAGTGGGGGCCCCAAATTTACGATACCTCTATACACAAGACCATGTATACTGACAGCTAAAAGGTCTGGTCCTTCCATCCAAAACACTTTCCGTTTACTGACAGACAGAAAAGAGTGAGAGCCTGAGTTTGCATGACTACAAATATGAAAATGAAACTGAGATACACTTCCCTGCTACTGGAAGCAGCGCAGTCTCAGGCTGAAGGAGCCTTTAGAAAGGTTATGTATAGCACCCACGACTCGCTCACAGAAATCGCTCCTGGGGTAACTATAAACATGGAATGGGACAGACGACAACCATGGGTTTTTTTTTTTCACTACATAATGTTGTTTGGTCTCAACCACAGAGGACGTGCGGATCTCGAGGATCTACTCATGCTGCGTGCTGACTCACTACAGGAGGCGAATGCCTACGCGGTTGTCGATGGGCGATCCCCCTCTCACAACATGAACCCTAAACAAACCCTCTGCGTTTCAGAATAACGACGCTTCGGTCTAGTGTTCCGGTCCGACTCTGTGAACGACCTGCTCCACCCACCGCCAACAGCGCGGGTGCCAAGCCTATCCCTCCTCCTCCTCCTCCCCCCGCCACTCAACCTGACTCGAGAGAATGATCACAGCTGCTGTGGCACGGACATAGTCACCGGCCTACTGTTGAAGCACATTAGAATAAGCTGACGAGGCTGGCAAATGAACAACTCTATCCCTCGAACCGTAGCCCAGCGTGGTAGACCTACGTTACCCTAAGGCTTTACGCCACGTTAAGCAGACTTCAAACCTGGAGGAGAAGAACATCAACATCCCCGACAAACAACAGACGAGAGGCAACATCAAAGACCATTACCCAGATGGCCTCGTGTTTCTAGGGCCAACGGCGCTGCGATGGATGCGAGAGGCGCCGTCACACGATACAGACCTGAACTCTATACTTCCACCTGTGTCGACGGACCACGGGAGGGGATGGCAGGTGTGTGCGTGTGTGTGTGTGTGTGTGTGTGTGTGTGTGTGTGTGATGAATGGACCACGGGGGGTGTGGGTATGGGTTGGGGGATATGCGAGAGGGAGATGGATGTCGTTCATCGAAGCTGGGAACGTCAGCAGACACTACCATTAATAATATGAAACACGAAACCAATCCGTTCTCACGGGTCTCCTCTCCACCGAGGCACATATATACATAAACATTAATGCATACAAATGTGTCGTGTGTGTGTGTGTGTGTGTGTGTGTGTGTGTCAGGTCTCGCTTGATGTATGGAAATGAGCGGGAGGTCCATCGGGTGCAGCAGGAGGAGGAGGAGGAATGATGAGGCGTTTCACCTGACCTCTGGGGTAAGTGTACGAGTTAAGGCAGGACAGGTTCAACGGCGCCTCTCGCCAGGTATCAGACTAGAGAGAGAGAGAGAGAGAGAGAGAGAGAGAGAGATGGGGTTGCGTGTGTTTAGTTTCAGGTGTGGAATGTAGGGAGGGAGGGAGGGAGGGGGGGGGGGCGAGATGTCTGACGTCAGGGACTCTAGGATGACCTAACAGAAGAGGGATCGTAAAGTGGGAGGAGGGTGAGGGGGGGGAGGGTATGTTATGAAAGACCCATCAATGGTGTTTGTAAGACCAGGTCAGAGGGCTTCACCTCCCTTGACAACCTTGTAGGGGTCGAGGCGATCCAGCCTGCTTTTGATAGGAGCAAGTGTGTGTGTGTGTGTGCGCGCGCTAATTACGGGGTGGTCAGGTGCCTTGTGCCCCGCGTAATTGGCGATTACCGGTCACTCCCGTGCTGCACCTGCCACGACCTGATGACCACTTCCTCAGTCGTCCTGATGAATCCATTTCGCCAGTGAAGTGAAGCATCGCCATCCAATTCATCTGGAACCCCCATCCAAACGACAGGAATAAGAAGAGAGGCGCGCGGCGCTTGAAACTGCGAGGGTAGAATACGCATCATGGAAACCTCTTCCCTGTCTTGGGGGCTCCATGGCGCGAGTCGCTGCCGACAACGTTCGAGCTAGCCGCCAAAATCCGTCAAATCAAAGTGATTGATACTGATAAGTTGCTCGACCCACGACGGAAGTTTTGAAGTCATGACAAGAACAGCAGTAGCCCAAACGCCAGTGAGAGACCTTGGGAAAGCGCCACCCCCCCCAATATGATCGATATCACAAAGCGGTATATGAGCTAGCAAGCATGTTCGCCACGTGCCATACACGCTACCATTCCCGTATCCAACTTCTTCTGTAAGGCAGGCGGAGGACATCCCCAATCACAGACAACCCCAACTAGAACAATATATTCTGTAGAAAATGGGACGACAGGGCGAGACAAATGCTGAGCACGAAGCACTCATCAAAAAATCTGATGTCTGGCGAAAAAAAATTATTCTCTCTCTCTCTCTCTCTCTCTCTCTCTCTCTCTCTCTCTCTCTCTCTCTCTCTCTCTCTCTCTCTCTCTCTCTCGCAGGGGTTGAAGACGGTCATCTCAGCCGTAAACACAATGTTGGCCAAGAGGTATTATTAGGTAATGCGGGGACGTCTAGACCCCCTAGGGTACGAACCTGATATGTCATGACCCGAAGGCTTCCATCTCACCTGAGGCATCGCTTCTCCTCCACCTCAAGCCACGCGCAGTCATTCCATCCCCCCCCCCCACACACACACCCACACACTGATCTTGTTAACATCATTACATGTTCCGACGCTCCATCTTCCCCCTTATGGACTTCTCGCTTCTAAATTTACCTTCGCGATACCTCATCCACAGAGGGATCCATTTGTGTACAAATATTTACATTTCGTTAATACTAGGATGTATACGCATAACTTTCTGCAATACTAGGATGGATTAACATACACCTTTCGTTAATCACTAGGTTGTATACACGCATCTTTCTACAATACTAGGTTGTATACACACACCTTTCTACAATACTAGGTTGTATACACGCATCTTTCTACGATACTGGTTGTATACACGCATCTTTCTACGATACTAGGTTGTATACACACACCTTTCTACAATACTAGGTTGTATACACGCATCTTTCTACGATACTGGTTGTATACACGCATCTTTCTACGATACTAGGTTGTATACACACACCTTTCTACAATACTAGGTTGTATACACGCATCTTTCTACGATACTGGTTGTATACACGCATCTTTCTACGATACTAGGTTGTATACACACATCTTTCTACAATACTAGGAAGGCTACATATACCCTTCCAGCCAATAAGATCCAACTAAATATATCCTGAAATACCTAGAATAACTTATAACAATTATCAACCACAACGAAATTCCACTAGTCTTACGTCGCCTCTTCCATCGAGGTGATAGTAAGAGTCGGTGCTGTGAATGGTGACAAGGTCTATTAAGATGTTCGGATGATAGTGATGCGCCGTTGTGGCGGTGATGGTGAGTAGATGGTGACAAGTGAAGATTGGTGGGTGGTGAGAAGGGGACTACGCGTAGTTGGGTAGAGTGAGAGGTGCGTGGATGGAGACGATGGTGGTGGATAGTGACTGTCAAAAAATGGTCACAGCGAAGGCGGTAGGCCAGTGATAGTGACAACAGACTGGCAGTGACAGTGAGGGGAGCACGGGTGGCGAAAGTGACGTTAGACTGACGGTGATAGTGAGGGGTGGGAAGGCGGTGATAGTGACAACAAACTAGTTATAATAGTGAGGGGAAAGTGGCTGATGACAGTGACAGCAGACGGGCGATGACAGTGAGGGTGAGTGGCTGGTGATAGTGACGGTAGATTGACGGTGATAGTGAGGGGGGGGGGGGGGCAGCCAGCGATATGGCACTATCTGTCCTGATAACCGAGGGGTGACATTGACCCACATTCACACTTACCCTTGAGACTTATTCACCAGCGCAAGCGGATCCTGCATACCATGCTAATCAGACATGGGTGGGTCGAGCCCTGCATGAGGGTGGGCAGGCCACGGGTGTGGGCGGGTGGGATTCTGGGTGGCTGGGACGGTGCTTGGAGTGTGTTGGTGGCTAGGCGGGGGCTGACATAGGTACGGGCGCCTACTGGGGTGTGGGTGCAACTAATAACCTCCCCACACCCTACTTCCTCTGCCACTTAACCTCCCTTCCCCTATCGCGAGCAATCCCATGCTACTACACTTCCGCCCATCCACCACTAACACGACCTCTACGGCGTCGAGCGCCACGCCACGCTAGCCCCGTCCGACACACACACACACACACACCGCCACTACCAATGTCATGCCAGGTATCTACAAGGTCGGCTGGCTGGCAGGCGCAGGCCAGGCCCCCCTCCCCGGCTACTCACAAGGTCTTTGTGATCAATCATTTAGTCACTCAGGAAGAGGGGGTCGAGGCTCACGGCATTGAGACACCGTGGCTCACGTTGTCCCCGACCCCAGTACCCGTGCGGTGGTCCACATGAAGAATATCAGAAAAAAAAAATAGTTTTACAACTACTCGCTCCCTTAAACCCCCAAGACTCATGTAAATATTTCAACACCACGTAAAACAATTGTTACGTCAACACGGATTCAAATACATGTTTAAAGGTCGAAAATATATAAAAAATCAAATTTAGTCCCTCTATCAAAACAACGCTAATATACGAAACTCATCAAAAATGTTGCGCAGCATTTTGCGACGAAAAAAAAAAATATGAACATCTCAGACTTAACCTTTCAATATCTGATCTTAATACAGGGAGACCCTTCGTCTACAAACACTATCTTACGAAACACGTCACCGTACTGAGATGTCAGACTCCGCCTACAGGTGGTCAGCCACCTTCGGCGTCAGGTGGACGAAGAAGAGGCGTAGAGGTAACGGTCGCGTCAAGAAAGGAACTCCTCGCTGCAAAGGAGTCAAGTCTGTCTTCCCCTGCTCCTGCTGGGAGCGCAACTTCGGGACAGCATAAACCCCGTAAAAAGGGGTTCCCTCGAGGACCCCCGAGATTATCCTATACCTTTAATCCCCAAAATTGACGGTACCACCACTTCTGGCTACGACAACCTGACCTTTCACGTGACCCTTAAAAGTCGGGTCAAAGGCCGGGCCATCATGCTAATGGGTCGTACCGTCGCACTCAAGGGGATGAAGAGAGGCACCCTCTCCAGCACTCTCAGTCGGTATCTCTCGATCCAGCGACGTCCATCACCCGTACAGGAACCGGGACAGTGTGTGTGTATGTCACCACATTCCCTAGACACACCACCCACACTACATTCCTTTTTTCGAACCCATTTCCCCTCATGAATATATTCAAATGACGTGTGTGATAATCCTAAAAGACTCACAAGATCGCATTCCCGTCAGTGTGGATGTGCTGGGCGATGCTGATGATGTGCAACAATAAACAAACTCTATAGACACTTACCATTTAGTCTCTCACACACATACCACAGTCCACTTCAACAAACCTTCCTCTCCGACTCCTTCAGTCCACCTATTCCTCACCTGATTCTATATACGACTCATTAATTCCAGTTGGCTCTTGTGACGCTAGAACGAGACGCCGTGCTGATGGGTCCATGTCGCTGACTACCGCTGTGCCCCAACTGACATTGAACAGACACCAAGGTATCCTCCTCCTCGACTTGCATCAACCAACTTTTTCGTCAGTCTGATTTCGACGATGTGTGTGTGTGTGTGTGTGTGTGTGTGTGTGTGTGTGTGTGTGTGTGTGGGAAATGCAGCGAGAGAGAGAGAGAGAGTGAGTTTTGAAGAAGAGCTAGCAATAGCGATTCCTGGTCCCACTGCCGCAACACAAGACCGGGAAAGAAATCCATTCCTCCTCCTCCTCCTCCTGCCGTGGCCACATCTACGGTCCAGTATGTGCCACAAAGCCTGGACCTCCTTGTGTGAACCAAGACGTGCACGATACCTGACATTAACTCCTAATGAAGGTCTCAGAAAGGAGGAGTCTCGACTCCAAGGAGATCTCACGGCAACAGAGGTGGTGGTTAGGGTCTGCCCACACCTGGAGTCCGTGGTTGAGTGATACCGTCCACCGCCGCTAACTTGAGGCTAAAGCCGACCGCTGCAGTACATGCGATTGGCGGAAGAGGAGGAGGAGGAGGGACCAACAACGCCCCGATGTAAAAGAACATCAATGAACTCCTGTACACCAGAGAGATTCACGGAGGCGTGGCGGCCTTGACAAACGTTTCATAAGGCTCAGATCCTGTTTGTGCACACCTGGCTGGACCGGAGACCATAACACACACACACACACACACAAAACTAAGCTAAAGACCACGAGAAATGCGCTCTCCCCAGCAGTCTCCGGTGAGGGTTCCCTATCCTCAAAGTCGACCTCCACACTGCCATAGTATCATAAACCTCCTGGACTTCGAAAACGAGGAGGCGGCAAATGAGCGGTCTCCCCAAAGGCAAAATACCAACACTGCATGGCATAAATAAGCAGTAGCAAACAGCATAGTAGTCCAGAGCCTTTACCAACGGAACAGTTGAAGGACGCAAGATGCGGGAGCAGTGGACAGGCACAAGAGCATCGTAAAGTATCGACCATTACAGGAGGAGCGACTCGTGAAAAAGGAGTATATCCACAAGCGTTCACTGAAGCCCTCCTCCCAAAAACATGGTTCAAATACCACAAGCGAACATCATCATTGTTATAAACAATAAAACCATGAATCAGTAACCTATATATATATATATATATATATATATATATATATATATATATATATAGAGAGAGAGAGAGAGAGAGAGAGAGAAGAGAGAGAGAGAGAGTGGGTGTTCCCGGACTCCGCCTGCTTGTGGTAACACCGCGAGTGAGAGTCTATTCCGCTTCGTCGTCATTCGACGGAAAGGAGTGCAGTCTCGTCATGGACCTCCTGATCCACACACACACACACACACACACACAAATTATTTGCCTACTGATGACATGGTTTTATGGTTAATGATATAATTGGGTTCGAGCGAAGGTTTCAGAGGTTATAATTCACCTTCAACGTAATCTAAAAAAAAAAAAATAAACATCTATATGCGAGAGAAATGCCGCCCAATTAACCCTTTCAGGTAATACAGCTGAAGTTGTGTGAGAGAGAGAGAGAGAGAGAGAGAGAGAGAGAGAGTGGTGAATACGGCAAGAGAATCATATGAGAGAGAGAGAGAGGGGAATGTGTGTGAGAGAGGGATAGTGAGAGAGGTAGTGCGGTAATGGAAGACGGGGTGAGGGGTCAATGAAAGGAAGAGGGAATGGGTGTGAAAGTAGGAGCCCATTAAGTAGTTTCTCCCCTCAACTTTCATTCATATTTCTGTCCTCTCTCTCTCTCTCTCTCTCTCTCTCTCTCTCTCTCTCTCTCTCTCTCTCTCTCTCTCTCTCTCACACACACACACACACACACACACACACACCTGCAACACAGCCATATCATCACAAGGAAGCTGTTGCATCATCCTAATCCCTCCCATCCAATCACCATTCACTCCCCCAACTCCCTAAGTTCACCACCTGATCCTTTCCCTCGATGTCCCTGCAGCTACTGCACGTCCGTCCGTTCATCTCTATACCCTTTACTCTCTCTCTCTCTCTCTCTCTATCTCTCTCTCTTTCTCTCTTCTCGACACCCTGAGCTATCTCGGGTTTGAACTTGGCCTAGAAAACCGGTTAGGGCTGCTAG
>NC_092259.1:5396278-5498778 GCF_036320965.1 Panulirus ornatus | reverse complement strand
TTTCACCAGGGAAAGACCACCTCATGGTCCGCGTTTGACCATGGAAAGACCACCTGATGGTCCGCGTTTGATCATGGGTGTAAGAATAATTCCTTGATATCATTTGAGGTTATGTTTATTATTATTATTATTATTATTATTATTATTATTATTATCATTATTATTATTATTATTATTATTATTATTATTATTATTATTATTGTCATTATTTATTGAAATGATTGGTCAATAGAGGATTTTAAGTGGGGGTAATTAGGATTAATTTTTGAGGAGGGGGTGAGGTCTGGAGTGAGGGAAAAGAGAGAGGAGAAGGAGGAGGATGAGGGAAGGTTGTACTTCATCCTGGGGGGAAAAAAAAAATTCCTCCGCCTGCCACCAGATGGCAGGAGTGCGCGCAGTCGTGGGGTAACACTGCTTCCGGCCATTAAGGCTGGTATCACTATCATTATTGCATACTGCCATACCTCTAGTGATGTTTATTAATATTTTCTTGAATTGGCGAATGATTCTTACGTATATTCTGTGGTATATTTTATATATATATATATATATATATATATATATATATATATATATATATATATATATATATATATATATATATATATATATATATATTAAATGTTGATTTATGACTTGCTGCACACACACACACACACACACGAATCCGTGAAAGCGAGGGAAATATTCGTAACGCAAGCGTGATGTAAACTGGCTGGCCATTGTTTATGTGATCAGCTGATCGAGTGTGGATGCATCCGGGTAACAAGGGCATACACAATCTTTTTTTTTTTTTTTTTTTTTTTTTTTTTTTTTTTTTTTTTTCTCCCCAAGGTTTTTACGCAGTGGTTTCTATTTTCATATCTTTCGTATAACAAAGGAAGGTGTAAATGTGTGTGTGTGTGTGTGTGTGTGTGTGTGTGTGTGTGTGTGTGTGTGTGTGTCACGCATGCTCGAATTCGTCCCTCACCAGAAAAGCTTCGTGTACAGTCTCCTTTCTTTTGACATCTACGTTCAATTATGCTCATCTTTAAGCGTGAGGTAATGTATGAGTAAGATTTTTAACGTTTGTTATTTATCTTTATTATACTTAAGTCGCCGTCTCCTGCGTTAGCGAAGTAGCGTATATATATATATATATATATATATATATATATATATATATATATATATATATATATCTTCTTTTTTTCATACTGTTCGCCATTTCCCGCGTTAGCGAGGTAGCGTTAAGAACAGAGGACTGGGCCTTTGAGGGAATATCCTCACCTGGCTCCCTTCTCTGTTCCTTCTTTTGGAAAATTAAAAAAAAAAAAATCGAGAGGGTGTGATGAACAGACACCTAATGGCTTGGGTGATGGTTGATGATGAGTGGGGATCGAGAGAGAGAGAGAGAGAGAGAGAGAGAGAGAGAGAGAGAGAGAGAGAGAGAGAGAGAGAGAGGGTGGTGGATAAGAAGGGAACATTGAGCTGGAAACTAACTGTTAGAGTGTTCATGGCGTGGATAATGATCGGTTGTCAGCTGTGATGAAAGAGAGGAAGGTATATCGTCGCTCCCTCATTGTAATGGGCCTCACCACTCACCGTGGTGACTCACATGGGGTGTACATGGGCAAAACTAGATAACAGAATATCTCGTGGCTTATCACCAAGGTTATCTGCAGGAGGATAGTGCATGGGAAAGCCAGATAACGGAAGACCTGATGGTCCATGACGAGGTTATCTGCTGGAGGACAGTACATGGGAAAGGCAGATGACAAGGCCTGATGGTCTATGACGAGGTTATCTGCTGCAGGACAGTATATTGGAAAGGCAGATAACAGAAGACCTGATGGTTTGTCACGAGGGTCTGTGACGAGGTTATCTGCTGGAGGACAGTATATTGGAAAGCCAGATAACAGAAGACCTGATGGTCTATGACGAGGTTATCTGCTGAAGGAGAGTACATGGGAAAGCTAGATAACAGAAGACCTGATGGTCTATGACGAGGGTCTTTGACGAGGTTATCTGCTGGAGGACAGTACATGGGAAAGCCAGATAACAGAAGACCTGATGGTCTACCAAGTTCCCACTTTATCCAGGTAGAAACAGGCTAGTAAGGCAGGCAGTTCATCACCTTCTCAAACCCCCTCTAACTCCCCTATCCAGGCACAGCAGCAGCCAGCGGGAAAGGTGGCTAGGGAGAACCCTTCACGTCTTCCATACAGAATCAACCACCTTCATGGTAAATCAATGAGAAAATGAGGAACGAAGAGAAAAAAAATTACCCACACATTCTCAGGTAACCTTGGCCCGCCCGCACACCCACACGTCCACCTCCCCACACGTCCACCTCCACCTCCCGCCATTATAGAGAACAAGTCTACAACCGTAACTTTAAAGCCAAAAAAAAAAAAAAAGAGATAAAGAAAAAAGAGGTTGAGATACGGGGAAGAGATTAACCTTCCTAGTCTTAAATGGGTTTATTTACCGATCGCAAAATGGAATGAAAGTGTTCGTTGAGCCATGTTTTTAAAACGCCCCCATTTTTTAGCTTTCGCTTCTACATATCTGTTGCTCGAGAAACTCTCTCTCTCTCTCTCTCTCTCTCTCTCTCTCTCTCGTACCGTTATCACTGGTCATTGTAAAAAAAGATAATAATATCTTTTTAGGGTGCTTACGTGTGAGGGAATGATAATGGGAGATTTTGATGATGTAAATCGTGCATCAACATTACTTTGAAAAGACTTCTGTTTTAGATCAGTCTTTGACATGTGTGTATGTGTGTGTGTGTGCGTTTTAGATCAGTGTTTGACGTGTGTTTGTGTGTCTGTGTGCGTTTTAAATCAGTCTTTGACACGTGTGTATGTGTGCGTTTTAGATCAGTCTTTGACACGTGTGTGTGTGTCTGTGTACGTTTTAGATCAGTCTTTGACACGTGTGTGTCTATGTACGTTTTAGATCAGTCTTTGACACGTGTGTGTGTGTCTGTGTACGTTTTAGATCAGTCTTTGACATGTGTTTGTGTGTCTGTGTGCGTTTTAGATCAGTCTTTGACATGTGTGTTTGTGTGTCTGTGTGCGTTTTACATCAGTCTTTGACACATGTGTCTGTGTGCGTTTTGTTGGTGGAAATTATCTTAGACTCCTGAATCTTTTTTCCTTTCTTTTCTTTCCTTTACTTTTTTGTTTTTAGGTTTATTTCTGAACGCAGGAATTATTGTTGCTATTATATTTCCTGATTCGTTTGATTGTCTACTGAATGTGGTGTGATGGTCTGACTTGGATGTTGTGAAGGCTAAAATTTATACAGTCTTTCGTTCATCAATATATATATATATATATATATATATATATATATATATATATATATATATATATATATATATATATATATATATATTCGCCATTTTCCACGTTAGCGAGGTAGCGTTAAAAACACAGGATTGAGCCTTAGAGGGAATATCCTCACTTGGCCCCCTTCTCTCTGTGTCCACTTTTGGAAAATTAAAAGAAAAGAAAAGGGAAAGGAAAATTTCCAGCCTCTCACTCCCTCCCCTTTTAGACGCCTTCTACGACACGCAGGGAATACGTGGGAAGTATTCTTTCTGCCCTATCCCCAGGGATAATATATATATATATATATATATATATATATATATATATATATATATATATATATATATATATATATTTTCATACTATTCGTCATTTCCCGCACCAGCGAGGTAGCGCTAAGAACAGAGGACTGGGCCTTTGAGGGAATATCCTCACCTGGCCCCCTGTTCCTTTTTTTTTTTTTTTTTTTTTTTTTTTTTTTTTTTTCCAAAAGAAGGAACAGAGAAGAGGTCCAGGTGAGGATATTCCCTCAAAGGCCCAGTCCTCTGTTCTTAACGCTACCTCGCCATCGCGGGAAATAGCGAATAGTATGAAAAAAAAAAAAAAAAAAAAAAAAATATATATATATATATATATATATATATATATATATATATATATATATATATATATTCCTATGAGTCCATGGGGAAAATGGAACACGAAAAGTTCCCAAGTGCACTTTCGTGTAATAATCACATCATCAGGGGAGACACAAGAGAGAAATATAACAGTCAGTTGATATACATCGAAGAGACGAAGTTAGGAATATCTTGATCACGCGCAAAATTGTGATCCTTTCCAGTATTTATATATATATATATATATATATATATATATATATATATATATATATATATATATTTGCTTTATTAAGCGCAGCCAAGCGTTGCTCTGCGTATATTATATTATTATTTGTCACTCTCGAATCCCTTTTCTTCTCCTGTGCCTCTCTAACGACGGCTTTCGTAACATTTCACATTTTTTCGTCTTTTTTCTTTTTTTTCCTATCACCGCAGTGCATTACTTTGCATTTTTCAAGACTTGAGATTCGTCGGCCATGTCTTTATGACTCCTGCATTTTTATTTCGTGATTCGTTTTGAATCATTAAACAACGTTCCTTTGTTTTGGAATTTATTGCCTTTAATCTCGTTTCATTGGCAGATTTTGAGTTTGTGTTTTTTTCTTCCCTTTTTTTTTGTTACTGGTGAGACTTTGTGGGTGTGTGTGTGTGTGTGTGTGTGTCTACAGGTCACTGACGGAGATAAAGAGCAGACTGGGATGGTGGAGGACAGAGGACTGATCCCACGGGGGAACATCCCTGCTTGTCATTGTGATCCCGTCTGATGCGTCCTTATTGAATTGAATGCCACTCCCTGTCTGCTAGCTAGCTATGACGGGGTCCGCGCGCTTACCCGCTTTCATAATGGTGTGGTGGTGGTGTGATATACGTGGGGACAGTAGTGTTGGTGTGGTATACGTGGGGACAGAGTGGTTTGATATACGTGGGGACAGTAGTGGTGGTGTGATATACGTGGGGACAGTAGTGGGGTGTGATATACGTGGGGACAGTAGGGGTGGTTTGATATACGTGGGGACAGTAGTGGTGGTGTGATATACGTGGGGACAGTAGGGGTGGTTTGATATACGTGGGGACAGTAGTGGTGTTGGTTTGGTATACGTGGGGACAGTAGTGGTGTTGGTTTGGTATACGTGGGGACAGTAGGGGTGGTTTGGTATACGGGGGGACATAGGGGTTGGGTTTTGGTAACTGGGGACAGTAGTGGTGGTTTGATATACGGGGGAAAAGGGGTTTTTGGGTTTTGGTATACGTGGGGACAGTATGGTGGTTTATATACTTGGGGACGGGAGGGGGGGTTTTTGGATATACGGGGGGACAGTAGGGGTTTGGTTTGATATACGGGGGACAGTGGTTTTGGGTTTGGGTTCCGTGGGGCCCATGGAGTTGTTTTGGTATAGGGGGGGGACAGTGGGGGTTGGTTTGAAAACGTGGGGAATAAGAGAACATGACATCCTCCCTATCCATGTCAGGGTCCCAAATTTTGTGCATGTAATTTCTCCCCGGTGTTCTGTTTCCCCCAGTGTTATCAAATGCCAACCCCTTTTTTAAAATTTTTTTTTTTGGGGTTTTTTTTTTTTTTTTATTTTTTTTATTTTTTTAAATTCCCCTCTTTAAAAACCTTTAATTAATTTTTTTAATATATAAAAAAATTTTTTTTTATATAAATTATTATATATATTAAATTTTAAAAAAAAAAAAAATTTAAAATTTTTAAAAACCGGGGGAAAAAAACCCCCGGAAAAATTTTTTTAAAAAAACCTTTTAAAAAAAAGGGGGGGGAAAAAAAAATTTTTAAAAAAAAAAAAAAGGGTTTTTTTTTTTTGGGGCCCCCCCCCTTTTTTTTTTTTAAAAAAAAAAAAATTTTTTTAAAAAAATTTTTTTCCCTTTTTGGGGGGCCGGGGTTTTTTTTTAAATTTTTTTTCCCCCCTTTTTTTTTTTTTAAAAATTTTTTTCCCCCCCTTTTTTTTTTTTTTCCCCCTTTTTTTTTTTTTTTTTCAAGGGGAAAAAGGGGTTTTTATTACCCCTTTTTTTTTCGGTTTTAAATTTTAAAAACCCCCTTTTTTTAAATTTTTTTTTTTTTTTTCCCCTTTTTTGGTTTTTTTTCCCCTTTTTTTTTTGGGGGTGGGTTTTTGGGGGGTTTTTTTTTTTTTAAGGGAAGCCAAAATTTTAAAAAAGGGAGGGGGGGGAAAAAGGGTACCCCGGGGCCCCTTTTGGGGGGGGGGGGGTGGTTTTTTAATCCCCCCCCTTTTTTGGGGTTTTTGGGGCCCCCCCTTTTTTTTGGGGGTTTTTTTTTTTTTTTGGGAAAATTTGGGGGGGGGCCCCCCCCGGGGGGGTTTTTCCCCCGGGGGGGTTTTTTGGGGGGGGGGGGTTTTTTTTGGGGGGACGGGGGGGGGGGCCCCCGTATTATATATTATATATATATATATTTTTATATATATTATAAATATATAAAAATATATATATATATTGCTAGAGCCCCCGGGGGAAAATGAAACACGAAAATTTTCCCAAGTGAACTTTCGTGTAAAATCACATCATCAGGGGAGACCCCAAAAAGAGAAATATAACATTTCATTTTGATATAAAAACGAAGAGACGAAGTTTAGGACGCCCTTTTGGGTAAACTTGTGTTTGTCCAAATCACATGTTTACCAAATGGCGTCCTAGTACGAATGACGTCACTGATGAGCCAATTTACCTCACTGATGGGCCAGTTACGTCACTTATGAGCATAAAGGTTATACCAGGTGTCTTTACCGTAGCGTTATTTTCCCCTTCGTAACGCTTGTGTTACGTCAGTATCATGTGACGCAAAAGTTTTTTTTCGCCCAACATGTAAACGGCTGTGTTACGCCACTATGACGTGACGGTTTTTATGTGTTACGTTACCATCACGGGAAGCTATGCGAACTGCGTCGCTTGTATTACGTCACTGCTACGTCATTATAACCCTCGAGGGTTTTTGAGGGTTACCGTCACTGCTCCCCCGGTGGTTATGGCCTTTCCCCAACGGTTATGTACGTCACGTCATTCCCGCTTCTTTATATTTTAAACGTCACATTTTCGCCCATTACCGTGGAGCGGGGACATGAGTGACGTCAGCGCGCACAGCGTTATCAAGTGACGGGGGGGGGGGGTGTTACGTGACGTGACCTTGTTAGGTCAGGTGTTTTACGTCATTAGTGTTACTCTTGTCATATGTCATTCGTAACTGTCAGCCGGCTGTCCTGTCATCTCTCCCCCCCCGGGGGTCGTTTTTTGACAGGGCGGGGCCGGGGGCACTGTCCCCCTGCTTTGTGAGGGGGAAAATGGCCTGTCACATTTCTGTCGTTTGCTCCTTGACAGTCAATGTGCCTGTCACGTCTTTCCGGGCATTTTTGTCATGACGGGCTATGGGCCGGGCCGGCTTCCTGTCTTTTTTGTCCCTGACTGTCCCAGGGCCTGTACGTCTTCTCTTCCCTTTGTGTCATGACAGTCAAGGGGCCCCGTCACTCTTCTCGCATTTGGTCATGACTGGGCATGTCCTTTTCCCCCCTTTTTTCTTTGGGGCATTTGTGTCATGACTGTCTATGTGCCTGTCACGTCTTCTCTGTCATTAGGGGGCATGACATCACTGGGGCCTGTCCGGCCTTTTCTGTCATTTTGTCCTTTACCTTTTATGTGCCCCTCCCCGTCACCCGAGACCTTTGGGGGGGGGAAAAACAGACCTCCCAGAACCCCTCCCCCACAGCGTCACAACACCACAGGGGTCAACCCCAAGCCCCTGGGTGTAGAGGGAGGAGGAGACACACACACAGACCTGGCTGGCCCCCTGGAAAAAACCCTCACCCCAAAAAAGTGGGGGGGGGGGGGGGGGAGCGTCACAACACCAAAAAGCGCACCCCCGAGACACTGTGTGTAGAGGGAGGAGGAGACACACACACAGACCTGGGGCCCCGAAACCGTCACCACAGCGTCACAACACCACAGCGTCACCCTAGAGACGCTGTGTGTAGAGGGAGGAGGAGACACACACACAGACCCGGGCCCGGGCCCCAAACCCCACCCACGTGCTTTGGTGACGGTCTGAGGACACAGAAAGAACCACTGCGGGGGGGGGGGGGGGGGGGGGGGAGGGGGCAATCAAAACTCCGCCACCACAGGGAAAAATATTCAAACTCATGGGGAAATTTCCGGGCCCTTCCCTTTGGGGGGAGGGGGGGATTGGAGGGAAACATACAATCGATTGTACATTAAAATGTGAAGATCGTATCGTACAGGAACGACGGGCGCACAGCGTCCCGGCTTGGACGGGGGGGACAGCGCTGGCCCCTTTGGGCGGTCGCCCCAGCGCGGGGTTGGACGGTCCACACGTCTGGTTTTGACCGGGCGCACAGCGTCTGGCTTCGACGGTCGCCACAGCGTCTGGCTTGGACGGTCGCACAGCGTCTGGCTTGGACGGTCGCACAGCGTCTGGCTTGGACGGTCGCACAGCGTCTGGTTTCGACGGTCGCACAGCGTCTGGCTTCGACGGTCGCACAGCGTCTGGCTTGGACGGTCGCACAGCGTTGGTGGGCTCGACCGGTCGGACGGGGTCCCTGGCTTGGGCCCGGGCCCCACAGCGTCTGGGTTTGACGGGGCGCACACGGGGGGGCCCTTTGACGGTCGCACAGCGTCTGGCTTCGACGGTCGCACAGCGTCTGGCTTGGACGGTCGCACAGCGTTTGGCTTCGACGGTCGCACAGCGTTTGGCTTCGACGGTCGCACAGCGTTGCTTGGCCCGGGCGCACAGGCCGGTTGTGGGCTTCGGGCGGTCCCCACAGCGTGTTTCTTGGGCGGGGCGCAAAAGCGTCCCGGCTTGGAAAGGTCCCACAGCGTCTGGCTTCGACTACGTTTCGTACCCCCCAGGTTTGTGGGGGTGAATTGGTTTGTTAAAAGTCCGGACATCGGGGGGAAATTGCAAGGTTGGGTTAAAAAAGGTTTTTTTTTTTTGAAATTACAATTTTTGCTGAAAAAAGGGGTTTAGGGTTTTTAAAAATTCTGGGTGCCGAAAAAGGGGTTTTTTTCAATGAAGCTGGTAAAAATTTTGTTTTTAAAATTAAAGGGGGGCCGTTAAAAAAATTTTGTTTGTAAAAACAAGAAAGCTTAAAAAAAAGTTTTTTTTTGTTAAATTTCCCAAAGAATTTGGGAAAAAAAAAATTTAGTTTTTTAAATTTCAAAGGAAAGCCGTAAAAAAGTTTAGTTTCAATGAATGCTGTAAAAAAGTTTAGTTTCTAAATTACAATGAATGCTGTAAAAAATGTTTTGTTTGTGAAGTACAATGAAAGCTGTGAAAAAAAGTTTATTTTGTTAATTACAATGAATTTTGTAAAAAAAAAGTTTAGTTTTTAAAGACAAAACCCAAACGGGAAAAAAAAAAACTTTAGTTTGTCTGTGAGCTTTGTGTTCTGGGATGGTATATTTGTATATGACAAGTAAATAGTTGGTTAGAGTACAGTGATTTAAAATGGAATTTTTCAATTTAAAATGTTTCCGGTAGGGAATAATTTTGTTAACTTTTTTTTTGGGGGGGGGTTTAAAAAAGAAAATGATTTTGATTAGGGAAAAGGGGGGGTTGTGTGGGGGTGTGTGTGGGGGGGGTGTGGTGTGGTGTGTTTTTTTTTGTTGGGTGTATGTGTTGGGTTTTGTCCTTTAGGGGATTACAGGGTTAAGTTGGGGGGGAGAGGGGGGGAGGGGTTTGGGGGGGGGGAGGGCAGAAGGGAAGGGGGAGGTGGGGGACAGTGGATGGGGGAAGTTGGGGAGGGAGGGAGGTGGTTTTGGTGGGAGGGACGGGCATAAAGGGGAGGGAGGGGGGGGTGGTAAAGGGTGAGTGAGTGAGTGAGGGAGTGAGGGAGGGAGGGGAGTGCCTACCTGGGCTGTTTACACCTGATTGAGAGAAGGAAGATAAGCTTGACAGCCTCACTGGCTGACTGAGAGAAGGAAGATAAGCTTGACAGCCTCACTGGCTGACTGAGAGAAGGAAGATAAGCTTGACAGCTTCACTGGCTGACTGAGAGAAGGAAGATAAGCTTGGCAGCCTTACTGGCTGATTGAGATGAAGGAAGATAAGCTTGACAGCTTCACTGGCTGACTGAGATGAAGGAAGATAAGCTTGACAGCCTTACTGGCTGATTGAGATGAAGGAAGATAAGCTTGACAGCTTCACTGGCTGACTGAGAGAAGGAAGATAAGCTTGACAGCTTCACTGGCTGATTGAGAGAAGGAAGATAAGCTTGACAGCCTTACTGGCTGATTGAGAGAAGGAAGATAAGCTTGACAGCCTTACTGGCTGATTGAGATGAAGGAAGATAAGCTTGACAGCTTCACTGGCTGACTGAGAGAAGGAAGATAAGCTTGACAGCCTCACTGGCTGACTGAGAGAAGGAAGATAAGCTTGACAGCCTTACTGGCTGATTGAGAGAAGGAAGATAAGCTTGGCAGCCTTACTGGCTGATTGAGAGAAGGAAGATAAGCTTGGCAGCCTTACTGGCTGACTGAGAGAAGGAAGATAAGCTTGACAGCTTCACTGGCTGACTGAGAGAAGGAAGATAAGCTTGACAGCCTTACTGGCTGACTGAGAGAAGGAAGATAAGCTTGACAGCCTCACTGCTGACTGAGATGAAGGAAGATAAGCTTGACAGCTTCACTGGCTGATTGAGAGAAGGAAGATAAGCTTGACAGCTTCACTGGCTGATTGAGATGAAGGAAGATAAGCTTGACAGCTTCACTGGCTGACTGAGAGAAGGAAGATAAGCTTGACAGCTTCACTGGCTGACTGAGATGAAGGAAGATAAGCTTGGCAGCCTTACTGGCTGACTGATAGAAGGAAGATAAGCTTGACAGCCTTACTGGCTGACTGAGAGAAGGAAGATAAGCTTGACAGCTTCACTGGCTGACTGAGATGAAGGAAGATAAGCTTGACAGCCTTACTGGCTGACTGAGATGAAGGAAGATAAGCTTGACAGCTTCACTGGCTGACAGAGAAGGAAGATAAGCTTGACAGCTTCACTGGCTGACTGAGAGAAGGAAGATAAGCTTGACAGCTTCACTGGCTGACTGAGATGAAGGAAGATAAGCTTGACAGCTTCACTGGCTGATTGAGATGAAGGAAGATAAGCTTGACAGCCTCACTGGCTGACTGAGAGAAGGAAGATAAGCTTGACAGCCTCACTGGCTGACTGAGATGAAGGAAGATAAGCTTGACAGCCTTACTGGATGACTGAGATGAAGGAAGATAAGCTTGACAGCCTCACTGGCTGACTGAGATGAAGGAAGATAAGCTTAACAGCTTCACTGGCTGACTGAGATGAAGGAAGATAAGCTTGGCAGCCTTACTGGCTGACTGAGAGAAGGAAGATAAGCTTGACAGCCTTACTGGCTGATTGAGATGAAGGAAGATAAGCTTGACAGCTTCACTGGCTGATTGAGATGAAGGAAGATAAGCTTGACAGCTTCACTGGCTGACTGAGATGAAGGAAGATAAGCTTGACAGCTTCACTGGCTGATTGAGATGAAGGAAGATAAGCTTGGCAGCCTTACTGGCTGATTGAGAGAAGGAAGATAAGCTTGGCAGCCTTACTGGCTGATTGAGAGAAGGAAGATAAGCTTGACAGCCTTACTGGCTGACTGAGAGAAGGAAGATAAGCTTGGCAGCCTTACTGGCTGATTGAGAGAAGGAAGATAAGCTTGACAGCCTTACTGGCTGATTGAGAGAAGGAAGATAAGCTTGACAGCCTTACTGGCTGATTGAGATGAAGGAAGATAAGCTTGGCAGCCTTACTGGCTGACTGAGAGACGGAAGATAAGCTTGACAGCTTCACTGGCTGATTGAGATGAAGGAAGATAAGCTTGACAGCCTCACTGGCTGACTGAGATGAAGGAAGATAAGCTTAACAGCTTCACTGGCTGACTGAGATGAAGGAAGATAAGCTTGACAGCCTTACTGGCTGACTGAGATGAAGGAAGATAAGCTTGACAGCCTCACTGGCTGACTGAGATGAAGGAAGATAAGCTTGACAGCCTCGCTGGCTGACTGAGATGAAGGAAGATAAGCTTGACAGCCTCACTGGCTGACTGAGATGAAGGAAGATAAGCTTGACAGCTTCACTGGCTGACTGAGAGAAGGAAGATAAGCTTGACAGCCTCACTGGCTGACTGAGATGAAGGAAGATAAGCTTAACAGCTTCACTGGCTGACTGAGATGAAGGAAGATAAGCTTAACAGCTTCACTGGCTGACTGAGATGAAGGAAGATAAGCTTGACAGCCTCACTGGCTGACTGAGATGAAGGAAGATAAGCTTGACAGCTTCACTGGCTGATTGAGATGAAGGAAGATAAGCTTGACAGCCTCACTGGCTGACTGAGATGAAGGAAGATAAGCTTGGCAGCCTTACTGGCTGATTGAGAGAAGGAAGATAAGCTTGACAGCCTTACTGGCTGACTGAGAGAAGGAAGATAAGCTTGACAGCTTCACTGGCTGATTGAGAGAAGGAAGATAAGCTTGGCAGCCTTACTGGCTGATTGAGAGAAGGAAGATAAGCTTGACAGCCTCACTGGCTGACTGAGATGAAGGAAGATAAGCTTGACAGCTTCACTGGCTGACTGAGATGAAGGAAGATAAGCTTGACAGCCTCAGTGGCTGACTGAGAGAAGGAAGATAAGCTTGACAGCTTCACTGGCTGACAGAGAAAGAAGATAAGCTTTAGCAGAGAGACTAGCTCATTGGAAATAAGATAAACCCACAGCGAAGACATACAGACAGAAGTATGGGGAAAAGCACAGAGAGAGAGGCATGATGACGGAAGGGAAAGGTAGCACAGAGACAGACTGACAGCGCTGGAAAGGACGTGGCACAGATGGAAGAGACAGACGAAGGACATCCCCCTCCTCGACGCCATACGTCGACCACTATCTAATACCACAGACAAAGATAAAGACGACGTTTATAGTCTAAATACCCATGAAATTGAGCGCAAGCTGACCTGAGATTAAAAAGGGGGGAGAGGGGCCGTTCTTTAGCCACAGGGTTGCACCACAGACTTTCCCCTGGCGAGGTGTGAGTAATGAACTGTTTGCTCCAGCAAGACGCACCAACACACCTCCTGAATATATCACCTTGTTATGTTGGTTTACCACTGTCGTACTGGAATGGAGTGAGGCAGAGAAATGTACATCCTCCTCTTTCCAGCTTGTGCTCAGAATACCATATTTTCTTTTACTTTCCCCCCCTATTAACCCATTTTCCTATTCAGTCTCTGCTTCTCCCCATTACCCCTTCCTCACATTAGACCCCTTGCCATAGCCCATTTCTTGTCGTTCCTATTAATACACCCATCACTTCGTATTACTTGTGTTCCATTGAACACCATTATCACCTCCCATTACTCAGTCTCCTATTTACCCTTTCCCATTACTCAGTCTCCTATTTACCCTTTCCCATTACTCAGTCTCCTATTTACCCTTTCCCATTACTCAGCTCCTATTTACTCTTTCCCATTACTCAGTCTCCTATTTACCCCTTTCCCATTACTCAGTCTCCTATTTACCCCTTTCTCACTATTCCCTATTATCCATCTTCCGTTAACCCTATAACTACTTTCCCTTAAACCATTCTACCATTAACCCCAGTACTCCCCCAACCACCCATTAATTCATGAACATCCTGTACCTCCCCATTCCCCATTAGGGAGATATGCTTCCTATACTACCAGCCTGCACTTCAGTGGCTGTCAAGTGTCACTCTTTGGGCCCAGGTAGCCCGCTGGGATTCATGCCACAAGCTCACACAATGTCTGCGTCTCGTGCATGTCACTGGACAACCTCGAACATATATCCTCCCGGCGGTGAGCGCGACGCGTTAACACTGCCTCTCGGCACAAGGTGGTCGTAAATACTCGTGAGTAACTTACCATTATCAACCGCCAGTGTGTGTGATTCTTAGCCTTATGGATCAAAATACCAGTAGTTATCAACGTAGTTGTGGACCTTCCGTCACGTGCGTGCTATCGCACTGTCTTCCCCCGACGTGCGTGATTTTGCCTTCAGCAAGTCAATCACGCGGAGGAAGAGTCGAGACCGACCGACGGGGAGGGAGGGAGTGGAGGGGTGTGTGGAGGGGTGTGTGGAGGGGTGGTGTGTGTTAAGATTGGTCGACTTGGTGGGTGTGTGGTGGTGGTGGGGTTGGGTTGTGAGGGAAAGGGTTAGCTAGCCAGGATGTGGTCACATTGGCCCTCGATCTTACCGCCACCCACCTCTTCCCTCCTCCCTTCTCCCCCAGTTTCCCTCCCTCCCTCCCTCAACCCCAGACACAACCACAAGCAAGCCCTACTACCATCCACACCCCCCAAACCCCCAGCCAACCATCCAACAACCCATTACCCACACCCTTCCTATCCCTCCGTCCCTCCCTCCGTCCCTCCCTCCGTCCCTCCGTCCCTCCCTCCGTCCCTCCGTCCCTCCTCGACGTCCAATACCTGGTTCGCAACCACTGGACTGTCATCGCTAACCGCCAGCGGTGGTCACACACACACACACACACACACACACACACACACACTGACTATATGACGCCCTCCCATACCGTGGCCAGCAGGAGAAACGTACGAAGGAAGGAAGGAATGTTGGAAGCGTTGCGTCAGCGTCCGAGTCCTGGGCGTAAATGCGACCACTGCTGCGTAATCAACAGAGAGCGCTTTTGAAAGAAGAGATGGGTGAGGGAGAACCCCCGCCTCCCCATTCCCAACCCTCCACGAGTCTTCAGCGCCTTACCCATTCGTCCAAATGGGTAAATAAATGGGTAATGCCTGAAAGCAGAAGGCCCCTTCTTCGTCATTGGGGACCCGTGGGGGGAAAATTTTAAAAGGCCTCTGGTTGAGAGGGACGTGTGTGTGTCTCTGGTACCCACCTGAATGGAATGATTGATTGGTAGTTTGATTGGTTAATTGATTGGTGAGTGACCGACCGCCTGGTTGATTATCTCTTAGCTCCCTTGATTGGCTGATTAGCCTATCGACCAGCTGGTTGATTAGCTGCTCACACAGTGGCTCGCTGACGGACTGATTATTTTGTTGATTAACTGATTATCTAATCAGTCTGGTGAGTAATGATTGTGACCCAGATGTTTAAAGTGATTTACTCTCTTATGTAAACGAGTAACTCAGTGGTCAGGTAGATAACGTAATCAGTTAGCCCACAAGGTAGCGAATTAGCTCCAGGTCACCTCGTCCGAGTCGTCTTGCCCAGGTCACATTGCCCAAGTCGCCCCGTCCAGGTCACCCCTCCCATTCCTAGGTCATCACCTGTCCTGGGACACTTTACGTTCCCAGGTCACATCACCTATCCTAGGTCACCTCACGTTCCCAGGTCACATCACCTGTCCTAGGTCACAGCACGTTCCCAGGTCACATCACCTGTTCTAGGTCACCTCACATTCCCAGGTCACATCACCTGTCCTAGGACACCTCATGTTCCTAGGCCATCTCACTCAAGGTCATCCCGCCCAGGTCACACCAGGCAGGTCACCTCACTTCTTCCAGCTCCTCTGAGACTCTCACTGACGAAGTAACAAGGTCTTTAAGGCGAGGCATTGGGCAGTTTAGAAGCTTGGATTGCTACCCCCCCTTCCTGTGTAGCATAGCACTTTGAAAAAGCGTCTCTTAATGAACCCGTATAGCAGTTTGGATAGTCTGGGTAGCTCTCTCTCTCTCTCTCTCTCTCTCTCTCTCTCTCTCTCTCTCTCTCTCTCTCTCTCTCTCTCTCTCTCTACTGAAGTGAGAGAGTCTGCCTTACCCCTTCTCTCTCTCTCTCTCTCTCTCTCTCTCTCTCTCTCTCTCTCTCACACACACACACATGAGGTAGCTGTCTTTCATATCTGCTCTTTCATTCTATGTACAGTGATGAGGGAGAACGCAGATGAGATGGATAGATGCATTGGAATTTCTATATATATATTTTTTCTAATTAGATTAAAATTCATTGGTTAGGGATAGAGGGATAGTTCGGACGAAGAGGCTAGGAGAACGGTTTCGAGAGCACCTGCTGGTCTGTTGTTAGTGTCTGAATGTCTTTTGTGTTCGTCATAGTAAAGAGATCGGGGTGCAGTGATGGTTGGAATGGAGATGGCTGATTGGGGGCTGGGTCGTCACACCTCGAAAACGAACCCTGTTGTGTGCGGAAAGGGGTTGGAGAGGGGGGAAGGAGACGAAAAAGGGGTAAGGTAGACTCTCTCCCTTCAGTAGAGAGAGAGAGAGAGAGAGAGAGAGAGAGAGAGAGAGAGAGAGAGAGAGAGAGAGAAGGGGTAAGGTAGACTCTCTCCCTTCAGTAGAGAGAGAGAGAGAGAGAGAGAGAGAGAGAGAGAGAGAGAGAGAGAGAGAGAGAGAGAGAGAGAAGGGGTAAGGTAGACTCTCTCACTTCAGTGGAGAGAGAGAGAGAGAATGGCACTCATCTGTATAGAGAGAGAGAGAGAGAGGAGAGTTAAGTGGATGGCTCTTCGTTCAAGTCCTTCTCCCTCTTCCCCTTTCCGTCAGGAGAGTCTTAACTTACCAGAGACTTGCCGGCCCCAGCAACTCTACATGCTTCATGGAAGAGTCATGGGGAGGAGTGGATGTCCATCCTCATCTACCCATCCCACCCAACCCACTTTCCCTTCCCCCTTCCCGGAGCCGCCCATCTGGCCATACAAGAGCCACCCATCCCGCTGCTCAGAGCCACCTGTGTGGGAATAGCTGTACTTCTCCCTTTTTTTCCTGGAAAACTGGGCCATCCCCAAGCATGCAGTGGGGGGGAGACTCCAGCCTCAACCAACCCTCCCCCCTTCACCCAGGCCATCACTCACAGACCCACCCGTCTGTATCACATGACCTCTCACTGACCTCAGGGGGGGTCATATCTCTCTCTCTCTCTCTCTCTCTCTCTCTCTCTCTCTCTCTCTCTCTCTCTCTCTCTCTCTCTCTCTCTCTCTCTAGATATTGGAAATACTGATATTCATTTGCTGCCCTGCAGAAGATAACCTCGTCATAGACCATCGGGTCTTTTGGTATCTGGCTTTTTCGCGCGTTGTTCTGCAGCAGACAACAACCTTGGCGAAGACCATCGGGTCTTTTGTTATTTCGCATTGTTCTGCATCAGATCACAGTTTTCACAGACCATCAGGTCTTCCGTTATCTAGCTTTCCCATGTACTGCCATGCATTCACATATCCTCGTCAAAGACCATCAGGTCTTCCGTTATCTGCCATATACCTCAGAACACCTGACGAGGAGACAGAGGTCACTTGGGGTAGAGACCCAGTAAGCTTGAAGCAACCCAAGTGAACATGGAAGCTGTCATCCAAAAGTGGAACGCGACGCGAACACACCGACCGAGGCTGAGGAAATGCTTGGCTCCTGAGCGAAAGTGGTACTGGCGAACTGGTCCTTCCAGTTCACGTGAGGGGGAGTGATGGAGTGGCCCTTCCAGTGGGAGAGAGAGAGAGAGAGAGAGAGAGAGAGAGAGAGAGAGAGAGAGGGCGTGGAAGTTTCTGATGCATGGAAGACCCACAAGAAAACATGGTAGTTGTGTGTATCATTTCATTTCTCTACACTGGAAAGTATTATATTAAAGTCGGGGATGAGCCATTGTATTATCTGTTTCTTTCCTTACGCCTCTCCTCTTTGGGATTTCACCTTTTCTTCCCTCACAGTCAGGTGTCTTAGGTACCTCATTATCGTATTTTAAGGAATTATTATATTGCCCTAAAGCAGACATGTGACCTGTCCTTTTAAAAAAAATAAGCAAGTCGTCCACACCTTTCGAAATTCTTAAGCTAAATTTTCCTCTCCTCTCCATCCATGTCTATCGCTTCTCTCATATCCAATCGAAACCATGGTTTCCAAGAGGCCTATTCTCCACGACGGGAACCATCGAACATGTATGTAATCCTCATTTGTGATTCGTAAACATCAGTGGAAAGAGACGGGACTGCTCGCTGGACCTTGTGTTGACGACACGTCCAGACAGACAGACATCAGGCACGCTCTGACATCACGAAAGCGGGTAAGCTGTCAACGCTGGCGAGAGAGAGGGAGAGCGAGAGGGAGGGAGAGCGAGAGGGAGAGGGAGGGAGAAGGAAGTCAATGCACTCTGAAGGCTGACTTCATGCGCTGTGGTGAAAGGCGGACTTCATGAGTTGTGATAGCGTGATAGATGGCCTTCAAGTATTCCCCTATATTGTGAAAGATGGACTTCATTCACTCTGATATCGTGAAAGATGGACTTCATTCACTCTGATATCGTGAGAGATGGTCTTCATTCACTCTGATATCGTGAAAAATGGACTTCATTCACTGTGATATCGTGAAAAATGGACTCCATTCACTGATATCGTGAAAGATGGACTTCATTCACTCTGATATCGTGAAAGATGGACTTCATTAACTGATATCGTGAAAGACGGACTTCATTCACTCTGATATCATGAAAGACGAATTGCGCTTCTCGCTTACCCTCTCGTAAACTCTAGTCTTTACGTCTATGGTCGCACAGCTAACGTAGAAACTCGTAAGTTGTGTGACCGGGTCGCACAACACCCTCTGTGTCTCACTGTTCGTACAATTATAATTGGCTTTTCTTTTTTTTCTTAAAAGAATTACTTGTGGAATAGATAGTAGTTATCTGTGCCACAGGGCCATCTTAGATCAGCACGTCGCTCCACGCTTCACTTAGGATCTTTCTTGGCAGCTCGGGCGTCGGGGGCCCCGGGAGAGATAGTCGGGGGCCCCGGGAGAGATAGTCGGGGGCCCCGGGAGAGATATGGCTGGTGAGGAGGTGGTGCCCCTCCCCTCCCCTTCCTTCCCCTTCCCTTTCCCTCCCTTCCCTTCCCATCCCTTCCCCTTCTCTTCCTTCCCCCTTCTCTTTCTCTCCCTCCTCTTTCTCTCTGTCTCACACGCCTCACCTCACCCCACCCCACCCCAAGTTTTCCTATTGGATTTTTCTCGCCTGGAAGCCTGAGAGAGAGAGAGAGAGAGAGAGAGAGAGAGAGAGAGAGAGAGAGAGAGAGAGAGAGAGAGAGAGAGAGAGGCGGGGGTTTTGTGTGTGTGTGTGTGTGTGTGTGTGTGATTATTACTTATATATATATATATATATATATATATATATATATATATATATATATATATATATATATATATATATATCCAACTTTTGCCATAGCCAATGTATATGTGTATACGTGTATAAGGGAGGCGAAATTGGTGTGTGTGTGTGTGTGTGTGTGTGTGTGTGTGTGTATGTGTGTGTGTGTGTGCTCATGCCCGGACACTTCCACTTCCCACTTCCGGTTGTCACGTCCAGACAGCAGTAGCAACGAACCCACAAGTCCCACACCGCGCCTGCTGGCTTCCTGCTTCTGCTGACGTGGCGGAGGGAGGAGGCGGGAGGAGACGGGAGGCGAGGAGGGGGAAACAAGGGGAGGGGGTTAAGGGGGGAGCGGTTGGCTGGGTAGGGGGGAAGGGGAAGGGGAAGAGGGAGGCAGGCAATCTCTCCCTAGGGCAAGAAAAATTGTTGTGAAGATCGTTTTCTATATCATAGAAAAATTGTTGTGAAGATCGTTTTCTATATCATAGAAAAATTGTTGTGAAGATCGTTTTCTATATCATAGAAAAATTGTTGTGAAGATCGTTTTCTATATCATAGAAAAATTGTTGTGAAGATCGTTTTCTATATCATAGAAAAATTGTTGTGAAGATCGTTTTCTATATCGTAGAAAAATTGTTGTGAAGATCGTTTTCTATATCATAGAAAAATTGTTGTGAAGATCGTTTTCTATATCATAGAAAAATTGTTGTGAAGATCGTTTTCTATATCATAGAAAAATTGTTGTGAAGATCGTTTTCTATATCATAGAAAAATTGTTGTGAAGATCGTTTTTTATATCATAGAAAAATTGTTGTGAAGATCGTTTTCTATATCATAGAAAAATTGTTGTGAAGATCGTTTTCTATATCATAGAAAAATTGTTGTGAAGATCGTTTTCTATATCATAGAAAAATTGTTGTGAAGATCGTTTTCTATATCATAGAAAAATTGTTGTGAAGATCGTTTTCTATATCATAGAAAAATTGTTGTGAAGATCGTTTTCTATATCATAGAAAAATTGTTGTGAAGATCGTTTTCTATATCATAGAAAAATTGTGAAGATCGTTTTCTATATCGCAGAAAACGTGTCGTCGGTTCCCATTGCCTCTTGCACTGACGGATGGTAGATGGTAATTACATAGTCGATGGTACGAGCTGGGGGTTGGGGGGGAGGGGGGGGAGTGTCGTCGTCATCATCTTGACTCCTTACTGAAAAACCCCACCCATTTGTGGGGGTATCGTCATCATTTTGACTCCTTACTGAACTCACCACCCCTACAATGTGGGGTGTCGTCATCATTTTGACTCCTTACTGAACCCCCCACCCACAATGTGGGGGTGTCGTCATCATATTGACTCCTTACTGAACCCCACCCACCACAAAGTAGGGTGTCGTCATCATCTTGACTCCTTACTGAACCCCCTAACCCCCCCCCCCCCTTCTCCGAACCCTCCAAAGCCAAGATGTCTTCGGGACGATAAAGGCGTACCACTTACCCAGCTACTGCTGGTAGACTCACACCTAAGTAGCCTCAGCATTCTTTCGTGGCTCCAGGATAGTCATAAGTAGAGTCAGACTCCCGCACGAAGTATAGTCAGGAGGAAAAGGTTGAGTGAGGCATTTGTAGCCCGTAGAGTTTAAAGGGTAAACTTGGCTTCGTGTTAAAGGAGAGTTAGAGGACAGGTTGTATTATGGAGAGATGGATATTTCATACATGGAGAGTCAGGGTCGGGGTTTAGTTGGAGAAATAAGGAGAGTCAAGTGAATGATTAGGAGAGTTAAGGTTTAGTTCACTCGTCGGTATGAGGAAATAAGCGAATGGTAAGTAGAGTCGGGAGTTAACTCAGACGTCAAAATAAGGAGGGTCAAGGCGATTAATAAGGAGAGTCAGGATCCAACCCAGACTCGAAATAAGGAGAGTCAAGTGATTAATCAGGAGAATCAATGGGTCAACGTCATCTTCTAAGTAAGGAGAGTCAAGCGATTAATAAGTAGAGTCAGGAGCCAACCCCAGGCGATGCAATAAGGATGAAAAACACAAAATAAACCAGGGAATTTAAGGAGAGTTAGTCCCTCAGCTCACATGATGGGTTGAGGACCGTCGAAGTCTTAGAATTTACCTTGGTGGCTCTGTGGTTCTAGTGTGTGTGTGTGTGTGTGTGTGTGTGGCTGGACGGGAGTCGGGCCATGCCCAAGTTATCGATCAAGTAGGGAAAAAAAAGGAGGGGGAAGGGGGGTTAGGGGGGGACGGTATAGAAGGTTGACTGGACGAAAGGTAAAAAAAAAGGAAGGTGTTGTGTGGGAACCACACGCGCTGACTCAGGTCATTGGAGCTTTTACGTCATACAGTGACGTTGTGTAGTGAGGGAGAGGTGAATATATCCGTGGAAATCATATTTCGAGAGAAATAGAAACACACACACACACACACACATATATATATATATATATATATATATATATATATATATATATATATATATATATATATATATATATATATATTCCTATGAGTCCACGGGGAAACGAAACGCGATAAGTTCCCAAGTGCACTTTTGTGTGATGATCACATCATCAGGGGAGATACGAGAAAGAAATATAACAGTCAGTTGATATACAGAGTGCGAAAATGATACAAATATATCACATTGATTTTCTGAATTGTAAATATCTTATATACACTAGAATGCTTTTGTTAGATAGGCTTTATATATCGAAGACTTGTCCCGTCACGCCATATTTTTATTTAATCCATTTATTTGCAATATAATCCATACACTTCCCCTCACACACGGTCTTCCTCTGCTGGTCCCCCTCTCTCTCGTTAACGAACAGATAAACACACACAAACCCGTTGATAAGGTCGTCCAAAACATTAGGAGGCAATTTGAGTCGTCTGAGGCTTGTGTGATATTCCGTTATGATATGTGAGGCATTACGAGCGTGCACACGGGTTTCATCATTGGAACAGCTCGACCCTCCCTCCCCAGAGATTATAAGGGGGGCGAATGTTGATTGTATCGACTGTAATACCAGATATTTTGTTACATAAATACTTAAAGGAATCTTTCATGATGTACGGGTATATATGATGTGTCATTACATGTTATTTTTGCCTGTCTTTCGGGTAAGGTATATAATTTATCATGTTATTTTTGCCTGTCTTTCAGGTAAGGTATATAATTTATCATGTTATTTGCCTGTTTTCAGGTAGGGTATATAATGTATCATGTTATTTTTGCCTGTCTTTCAGGTAAGGTATATAATTAATCAGGTTATTTTTGCCTGTCTTTCAGGTAAGGTATATAATTTATCAGGTTATTTTTGCCCGTCTTTCAGGTAAGGTATATAATTTATCAAGTTATTTTTGCCCGTCTTTCAGGTAAGGTAGATAATTTATCATGTTATTTTTGCCTGTCTTTCAGGTAAGGTATATAATTTATCATGTTATTTTTGCCTGTTTTCAGGTAGGGTATATAATTTATAAGGTTATTTTTGCCCGTCTTTCAGGTAAGGTATATGATTTATCAGGTTATTTTTGCCTGTCTTTCAGGTAAGGTATATAATTTATCAGGTTATTTTTGCCCGTCTTTCAAGTAAGGTATATAATTTATCAGGTTATTTTTGCCTGTTTTCAGGTAAGGTATATAATTTATCAGGTTATTTTTGCCTGTCTGTGAGATGGGTGGTATATTCCGTGAAATGCCTCACTGAGCTTATGATTTTCTGTACCTGTATGCAGTACAGTCGGTACAGCTACGACAAGAGAGTTCGATACATGGGTTCTTAATGTTATGAATACAGGAGTGTGTTGTAGTGGTATGTGTAATGGTTGTTGACAGGTTGTGATCTTATGTAGCCAATGCCATCCCAAATACTCGCTTATTTAACTTCTTTTTTTTCTTCTTTTGTCTCTGTTTTTTTCCCCTTTGTTTCCAGGGGTCCCCATAATCTTTTTTTCCTCATTTTTTTTTTACCACCCACTTCCTGCCCTGCCTTGACTCGCCGTTTTCTCATTGTTTTCGTCTCGTATCCACTGTTCCTCCAGCGTCTCTTCCATCGTGTGTCTCTTCCTTTTCGTATAGCATCGTCTGAGTATCTTCTCCCTCTTTCTTCCTGTTCCATTATGTTCTCTTAGTTCTGTCGTAGCTTCAGTTTCCTTCTCCTTCTCTTCCTCCTCCTCTTTCTCTTCCTCCTCTTCCTCCTCCTCTTCTTCTTCTTCCTTCTCCTCCCTCTTCTCCAACACCTCATTTTTTCCCCTTATCTCCTCTTTCTTGTCTTTCTCTTGCCTCATTTTCGCTCTCCTACCCTCCTCTTTCCCTCACCTTCTTCACGTCTCTCTTCACCACCTTTCCCTACATTCCTCTTCTCCGCCAGCCTTACCTCCTCCTCCTCCACCTCCTCCTCCTCCTCATACTCTTCCTCTTCGCCAAAAACTACGTCCATCGATAAGATCTTCGTCAGGGACAATGGCCATGATGGCTCCACCTCCTCCACCTCCTCCTCCTCCTCCACCTCCTCCTCCTCCACCTCCTCCTCTACCTCCTCCTCCTCCTACTCCTCCTTCACCTCCGGCGGTGGGTGGCGCGGCAGAGCGAGATCCACATGCCTATTAAGGCCCTCTCGCTGATGACCTGCTAATGACTAAAGAGACTAGAGCCATTTTCTGACTGAGCCATTTATCTGATTATGTCCTCTGGCCCTTTGATTGGACCCTGAAGGGGGGGGGGCAGATATATATATATATATATATATATATATATATATATATATATATATATATATATATATATATATATATATATATATATATGGTCTGTTTAGCAGTTTACAGCTAGTTTACACTAGGGCGCATATGCTAGGTGTGGTCTATTCAGCAGTTTACAGCTAGTATACACTAGGGCGCATATGCTAGGTGTGGTCTGTTCAGCAGTTTACAGCCAGTTTACACTAGGGCATGCTAGGTGTGGTCTGTTCAGCAGTTTACAGCTGGTTTACCCTAGGGCGTGCTAGGTGTGGTCTGTTCAGCAGTTTACAGCTGGTTTACCCTAGGGCATGCTAGGTGTGGTCTGTTCAGCAGTTTACAGCCAGTTTACCCTTGGGCATGCTAGGTGTGGTCTGTTCAGCAGTTTACAGCCAGTTTACCCTTGGGCATGCTAGGTGTGGTCTGTTCAGCAGTTTACAGCTAGTTTACACTAAGGCATGCTAGGTGTGGTCTGTTCAGCAGTTTATGACGAGTTAACCACAGAGCCGGTTTAGAAATCGCGGTTTACGGAGAGTTTGCCTCCATATATATGTCCAGAGGTTTATGAGACAGCGTGTGTGTGAACTGATTGTCGATGGGTGTACAGAAGTGTATTACGCTGATTAATAAAAACATCTTTTGACGGGAGATAAAGCGACAGTAACTGGACGTAGGTGCGAAAGTCACATTCATAGTCTGTGTGGTGATGTCTACCTGACGTCCTCATCTCTAAACTGATTTTTATAATTAGTCCTGAATAGTGTTATGATCCCTGAAGAAGCCATGACTCTTGGTTGGGTATTGTCTGGTGCGTGTGTGGTGTGTTATCATGTTCAGAGAAGACGTCATCATGGTTCAAATCAGTTGGTTGGAACATTAGTCAGTCACACGTCTTTCGTTCTCATTAAACTTCGACGGAAGCGAAGGAGACATGATGAGTGATCCCATCTCTCTCTCTCTCTCTCTCTCTCAAGGGGCGCCATCATCATCATCATCGCCAGGAGAGAGAGAGAGAGAGGGAAGGAGGTGAGGAGGAGGAGCTGCTGGGTCACTTACGTTCGCTCTAGGATGACCCCCTGGCCTCGGTCGAAGGCCGGGTGTAGGAAACGAAAGCCAATCGTTCGTGAGGTAGGTGTGACCGCCAAGATGTTTTCGTGTGTGTAAACAGAGGAGATGGTGAAGGACGTTCGTACATTCTCGGCCCCTTGAGCACGACTGTGCGACCCTTGAGCACGACGGTACGATCATTGAGCACGACGGTACAATCCTCGAGCACGAAGGCACGACCCTCGAACACGACGGCACGACCCTCACGTATGATGTAGCATGGCCTTCATACCCAGTGTTCGTACCTGTCGTGCACAAGGATCATAAGGTCGTGCTCAAGGATCGTACCCTCGCCCTCAAGGACCACATAACATCGTCCTCAAGGATCGTACCGTCGTGGTCAAGGGTCAAACAGTAAAAGAAAAGGCAAATCATTGTCTTCCTACTGTGGGTAGAACATTATTGTCCTGTGTGCTCTAACTTTTACCTTAATCTTTATTCAGTTTATTGATGATTTCTTAATATTGATTACGAATAACTACTTTATTTCGCGACTTCCGATATAGACTATGGGCCTTTTGCCTTCGTCTTCACGAATAGCCACTTCGCTTCACGTCTTGCGAAGTATATTGTGGCCTTTTTTTTTCTTACCTGTGTCGTAATTTATGTTTATATTCGGACTTTCCCAGATGTGTCTCGAATCCACGTCTCCCCCCCTTGTGATAATAGCGCATTGTTAGATTAAATAGCTCTTCCTTTTATATATACGTGTATATATGAAATACAAATCATATGATTATTATTCATATAATGGATCTATGTCAAGCTTATTCACCATTGTAATCATTCGGGTGAGAGTGATCAGTGATCAAGTGGGAATATGTTTCAGAAGGAGGAGGAACTATAGTACTAGTTCACATCCGTGGTAAAGTATAAACAGATCTGCTGCACGTTCCTATCCACCAGCAGGTGTCTGCTGGCTGGGTGTACACAAGGCAACATGGATCGTGTCTCACACGTTATATTATTATCTGTTTTTTTTTTTTTCAACCCTCACTCTATGTTCTCACGATCTTTCCCAGCCATGGGTGATGTATTGAGGCTAGCAGTGTGTGTGTGTGTGTGTATGTGTACGGGGAGGGAGTTTTACACTCGTGGGGCCCCCATCTCATTAAACATTCTCTATCATACAACTTCCTAAATATCTGTCTGGTGTCTTCGTTAACTATATCTTGATCAATATCTTTATTCATTTAATTTTATTCCATTCTTTATCAATATCTTTATTCATTATTTCATTCTATTCTTTATCAATATATATTTATTCATTTGATTCCATTCCTGCGCCACTCGTAAAATTACTTCCTAGAATCGTTTTTTTTTCAAACAAATATCTAGTTTAATTTCACGTTATGTCCTCTGGTTTAGAGTCTGAAAGGGTGTGTGATCAAGTCACCCCTCAGTTTTCTATCCTCCAACGTGGGCCAAGTTAAGGATTCTAACCTTTTTTTCTTTTTAATTGGAGTTCAGCTCTATCGACTCTTTGGTGTGGGTCTGTATATACAACAGTTTATTTTCCTCAAGTTTGCTTTGGCACTGTTCTCTCTCTCTCTCTCTCTCTCTCTCTCTCTCTCTCTCTCTCTCTCTCTCTCTCTCTCTCTCTCTCTCTCTCTCTCTCTCGCGACTCGTTCAGTATTTCCGCGTCAATTGGCTTTCTAGGTCACACTGTTGCTTGGGTACGAACACATTAGGGTGGCCCAGCCCAGACTGTATCGTGACTGACTGTCAACACATGGAAGTGTTCCCAACCCTGGCGAAAGTGTGACTTACTGGGGGAGGGTCACAAGAGGTGGTTCCTCCTCTCCCCTTCCCTCCCCAAGCCAAGACAGTGTGACTTTCTGGGGGTAGAGGAGGTGTTGTGGGGGCTCACTTGAGGTGTCCCCAGTCAAGGTAGTGTGGCTTTCTGGGAGCGTTTGGTGTCCCCAGGCCAGAGAGTGTGGCTTTCTGGGGGCATTTGAGGTGTCCCCAGGCCAGAGAGTGTGGCTTTCTGGGGGCGCTTGGTGTACCCAGGCCAGAGAGTGTGGCTTTCTGGGGGCATTTGAGGTGTCCCCGGTCCAGACAACAGTGTGGGTTTCCTGTGGACTATGAGGTGTCCCCGGCTGATACACTGTGGACCATGAGGTGTCCCCGGCTGATACACTGTGGACCATGAGGTGTCCCCGGCTGATACACTGTGGACCATATGGTGTCCCCGGCTCATGCACTGTGACAGTCCCCAGCCCAGTCACCAGTAGGACCCCTCCCGGAGGCGCATTAATGCTTGGTACGAGCCCATTAATGTCGGTGGGTGGTGGGGGTGTGGACAGTCTTAGAGAAGAGGGGACACTGCCAGCGACAGCAGTGCCATGAATCACTGTCATGGTGGCACGGTTGTCACTGCCGCTGCTGCTAGGCAACCATCTGTGGCAGGACGACCTCCGGTCCCTTGTCCATTGGTTGGGGGAGGGTTCGCTGTGCAGGTGGCTCGTTTGACGAGCCATCTGCGCCAGACGCTTGTGAGCTCCCGCGTGTGTTATAGGAGGGAGTTTAGTGGGGTGGGGGGCGGGTCGGTGGTCGGTCTGACACCATCTGTGGTACACCCATGTGCAGTCATTCGTGTTGGTAAGAGAGTGGGAGTAGAGGGTGTGGGGGGTCCTAATTGGCACCATCTGTCGGAGAGATTTGTAATCATTTGTGTTGTCATAGAAAGGCACGTGGCTTGACGGACGCCATCTGGGCAAAATTTGTACTGTCCTCTTTGTGTGCAGTGTCCAGGTGGCCCGATAGGGCACCATCTGCGATGGAAATCTGTCGTGGGTGTGGTGTGTGTGTGTGTGTGTGTGTACACCACCTGGCATACCACCTTAGTCCACCTGGATGGTGCATGATGACATGCGCGCACGACGGATCGAACGATACAAACTGTTAGACATGACTTTGTTGATCGTAATCTTGGCACTCGAACACCTGCGAAAGTATCTGAATATATATATATGTATCTATCTATCTATCTATCTATCTATCTATCTATCTATATATATATATATATATATATATATATATATATATATATATATATATATATATTGAAGGTTTGTTGAATGTGTCTGATGACAGAGTGGCAGATATAGGGTGTTTTGGTCGTGGTGGTGTGCAAAGTGAGAGGGTTAGGGAAAATGATTTGGTAAACAGAGAAGAGGTAGTAAAAGCTTTGCGGAAGATGAAAGCCGGCAAGGCAGCAGGTTTGGATGGTATTGCAGTGGAATTTATTAAAAAAGGGGGTGACTGTATTGTTGACTGGTTGGTAAGGTTATTTAATGTATGTATGACTCATGGTGAGGTGCCTGAGGATTGGCGGAATGCGTGCATAGTGCCATTGTACAAAGGCAAAGGGGATAAGAGTGAGTGCTCAAATTACAGAGGTATAAGTTTGTTGAGTATTCCTGGTAAACTATATGGGAGGGTATTGATTGAGAGGGTGAAGGCATGTACAGAGCATCAGATTGGGGAAGAGCAGTGCGGTTTCAGAAGTGGTAGAGGATGTGTGGATCAGGTGTTTGCTTTGAAGAATGTATGTGAGAAATACTTAGAAAAGCAAATGGATTTGTATGTAGCATTTATGGATCTGGAGAAGGCATATGATAGAGTTGATAGAGATGCTCTGTGGAAGGTATTAAGAATATATGGTGTGGGAGGCAAGTTGTTAGAAGCAGTGAAAAGTTTTTATCGAGGATGTAAGGCATGTGTACGTGTAGGAAGAGAGGAAAGTGATTGGTTCTCAGTGAATGTAGGTTTGCGGCAGGGGTGTGTGATGTCTCCATGGTTGTTTAATTTGTTTATGGATGGGGTTGTTAGGGAGGTAAATGCAAGAGTCCTGGAAAGAGGGGCAAGTATGAAGTCTGTTGGGGATGAGAGAGCTTGGGAAGTGAGTCAGTTGTTGTTCGCTGATGATACAGCGCTGGTGGCTGATTCATGTGAGAAACTGCAGAAGCTGGTGACTGAGTTTGGTAAAGTGTGTGGAAGAAGAAAGTTAAGAGTAAATGTGAATAAGAGCAAGGTTATTAGGTACAGTAGGGTTGAGGGTCAAGTCAATTGGGAGGTGAGTTTGAATGGAGAAAAACTGGAGGAAGTGAAGTGTTTTAGATATCTGGGAGTGGATCTGTCAGCGGATGGAACCATGGAAGCGGAAGTGGATCATAGGGTGGGGGAGGGGGCGAAAATTTTGGGAGCCTTGAAAAATGTGTGGAAGTCGAGAACATTATCTCGGAAAGCAAAAATGGGTATGTTTGAAGGAATAGTGGTTCCAACAATGTTGTATGGTTGCGAGGCGTGGGCTATGGATAGAGTTGTGCGCAGGAGGATGGATGTGCTGGAAATGAGATGTTTGAGGACAATGTGTGGTGTGAGGTGGTTTGATCGAGTAAGTAACGTAAGGGTAAGAGAGATGTGTGGAAATAAAAAGAGCGTGGTTGAGAGAGCAGAAGAGGGTGTTTTGAAATGGTTTGGGCACATGGAGAGAATGAGTGAGGAAAGATTGACCAAGAGGATATATGTGTCGGAGGTGGAGGGAACGAGGAGAAGAGGGAGACCAAATTGGAGGTGGAAAGATGGAGTGAAAAAGATTTTGTGTGATCGGGGCCTGAACATGCAGGAGGGTGAAAGGAGGGCAAGGAATAGAGTGAATTGGAGCGATGTGGTATACAGGGGTTGACGTGCTGTCAGTGGATTGAATCAAGGCATGTGAAGCGTCTGGGGTAAACCATGGAAAGCTGTGTAGGTATGTATATTTGCGTGTGTGGACGTGTGTATGTACGTGTGTATGGGGGTTGGGCCATTTCTTTCGTCTGTTTCCTCGCGCTACCTCGCAAACGCGGGAGACAGCGACAAAGTATAAAAAAAAAAAAAAAAAATATATATATATATATATATATATATATATATATATATTTACGACAGCTGTTCCATCGCGGCAGATTTCTATAATGACAACCGTGTGTGTACAGATCGATCGATAGATAGAGAGCGATAGATAGATAGATGGTGAATGTTCGGGTGGACCCACGACACATGAGTCCCGTTTAGGGCGCCGTGCCCACAGTCGGGAAGACATGTGTCGGAGGGTCCGCCACTCTCACTATGGGATGAATGACGTCGTGCCAGCCATTCTTGCTTCCGCCAATTACCCAGTTGAGGGAGGAGTCCAGCTCCTCTCCCCCAAGCCCTGACGGAGGGGCGGAGGGCAGGGACCCCCTTGGTGATTGTACCCTCCCCAGGCATGTTGGGAACGAAGGAGTCCTGATGAAAAGGGGAGGGCCAAAAGCGGTGATCGAAAGGGGCCAGGGAGCCCGAGTGAGAGGGGCAGGAGAAGGTAGGAACCGTGATGAGAGGGGCAGGAGAAGGCTGGAGCCCTGGTGAGAGGGGCAGGAGAAGGCAGGAACCGTGATGAGAGGGGCAAGAGAAGGCAGGAATCGTGATGAGAGGGGCAAGAGAAGGCTGGAACCGTGATGAGAGGGGCAGGAGAAGGTTGGAACCGTGATGAGAGGGGCAGGAGAAGGCAGGAACCATGATGAGAGGGGCAGGAGAAGGCAGGAACCGTGATGAGAGGGACAGGAGCCTTGATGGAAGTCTCCGGATGGAAGGGGGTAGAAGAGGAAGGGAACCCTGATGGAAGGAACTGTAAGCTCCCGATGGAAGGGGATAGGTAGAAGGGACGGAAACCCTGATCAAAAAAGGGAAAGGCGCCTTGATGGTTAGGGAGAAGTAGCACGGATAATGTGGCCCTTCCTATGCCGGACAGCTCCGGGAGGCGGAGGCAGCTAGCTTGGTGTGCCGCCCTCCCTCCCACACTGGCTACTGGTACCTACATAACTGTGGAAGGGAGGAAGCTGGTACCTACATGACTGTGGAAGGGAGGAAGCTGGTACCTACATGACTGTGGAAGGGAGGAAACAACCATAGAGAGAGAGAGAGAGAGATACACACACAACCCGACAGACGCAGTAGGTGATTTATTTTTTGTTGGTGTCGTTGCATGGACTCCAACCACACAGCACGACGGGGGAGGAATTCTCTCGCAGCCTCGACTCCCGCCACTATGACTGGCTCCAGGGACGAAGGGAGGGGCCAGCCCCCAAGCCCCAGGCTGTCTGTCTGTCTGTCTGTGTCTCTGTCTGTCTGTACCAGCGCCTCGCTATAACTAGGCTAACGGCTTTTATTTTTTTTTCCTTTGGCCATGGAAGGCTCCAGTCCAGTACAGTTGTCCTTCGTGCAGACCAGACCTGGAAAGGGAGGGACACAAAAAGTGGTTACAAATATAGAAAATGTAGAAGAAAAGAAGAAGATAATCGTTCCACAGAAGATGGGAAACTCAGTCTTTTGAAAAGCAGTCTGAATTTATTTTTTTTGAATAATTTAAACGCTCGTTGTAACGTCCCTCCCACACAAAAAATCTTATAGTGAGAATCTAGAGCACTCGATACTTTTTTTATATATATATTTTTTGGTATATATTCAGTAGTTTCCGTACTTTTTATAAGGCAGGGAGATAATGGCATCTGTATATTGTTACTGCTTTGTTAACTAGGCCATTGAGAGAGTAGTGTATGTGCTGCTCTGTTATCTGGGCCATTGAGAGAGTAGTGTATGTGCTGCTCTGTTATCTGGGCCATTGAGAGAGTAGTGTATGTGCTGCTCTGTTATCTGGGCCATAGATACAGTAGTGTATGTGCTGCTCTGTTATCTGGGCCATAGAGAGACAGTAGTGTATGTGCTGCTCTGTTATCTGGGCCATAGATACAGTAGTGTATGTGCTGCTCTGTTATCTGGGCCATAGAGAGAGTAGTGTATGTGCTGCTCTGTTATCTGGGCCATAGATACAGTAGTGTATGTGCTGCTCTGTTATCTGGGCCATAGAGAGAGTAGTGTATGTGCTGCTCTGTTATCTGGGCCATAGATACAGTAGTGTATGTGCTGCTCTGTTATCTGGGCCATAGATACAGTAGTGTATGTGCTGCTCTGTTATCTGGGCCATAGATACAGTAGTGTATGTGCTGCTCTGTTATCTGGGCCATAGAGAGACAGTAGTGTATGTGCTGCTTTGTTAACTGGGCCATAGATACAGTAGTGTATGTGCTGCTCTGTTATCTGGGCCATAGATACAGTAGTGTATGTGCTGCTCTGTTATCTGGGCCATAGAGAGACAGTAGTGTATGTGCTGCTTTGTTAACTGGGCCGTAATGTACCATTCTCGCTGCAGTGTGGCTTTGCATATCACGTCCAAAAACGGACACAAGCTCCAAGATAAAGACTAGATATTATCTATATCATTAAACATCTTTCTTTCTTTCATACTATTCGCCATTTCCCGCGTTAGCGAGGTAGCGTTAAGAACAGAGGACTGGGCCTTTTGAGGGAATATCCTCACCTGGCCCCCTTCTCTGTTCCTTCTTTTGGAAAATTGAAAAAAAAAAGAAGAGGGGAGGATTTCCAGCCACCCGCTCCCTCCCCTTTTAGTCGCCTTGTACGACCCGCAGGGAATACGTGGGAAGTATTCTTTCTCCCTTATCCCCAGGGGATATACTCTATACATAGCTATACATATAATTTTAGCATCTGGTGAATACGTATGTATACAGACTCGCTTGTAATGCCTTTGAGACGAAGCCTTTGGTGCATATCAGTAGAAGACACAGTCGTGCTAATGGAAATGTGATCTAAGACGCGTTCGAAACACTGTGTAGTAGGAAGAACTCCCCAAAAAGAAATATTGACCAGGATAAACTTAAGCATTGCATAAGGTCAGTGTGGAGGTCAAAGACGGAATGATTTAGAAACTGGGCAACACGAATGTAAAGAACTGTCTGTGTGTCTCTCTCTCACTCTCTCTCTCGTCCCCCGTAATGCATAGATGATAATCACACACACACACACACACACACACACACACTGAGTGAATCACGACATTATTATGTGTTCCGGCCAGTGTGGAGGGCTGGGGTTTGGGGAGGTGTGTGAGAGAACACATGTAGGGGAGGTGGCGCTTGACATGTCATGGGGGTAAGGGGAGGAAGGAGGAAGAGGAGGAGGAAGAGGAGGACCAGGAGGAGGAGGAGGAGGAGGAGGAGGAGGAGGAGTTGACCATTGAATGGTCGAGGAGATGAATATGTGTGGTAAGGAGGCATGAATGACGGTATTCATGACCCCACACTCACCACTTTATTCATGACTTACGTGGGAGATCTCCCAGCTGATGGTGTGTGTGCGTGTGTGTGTGTGTGTGTGTGTGTGTGTGTGTTCGTGTGTCCCTCGCTCAGGTTTCTTCACTTCCTCCTCACATTGTATAACACTTTCTACCTCCCGCCCGCATCCTGCACTCACTGCCTCTCTACCACTCATTGCCTCTACCATACTCCACCATACGTCTACCATGATCTACTGTCTACATCTACCCATAAGGCTAATCGTGATCCAGTACCTACATCTACCATAAGTCTACCCCCCTACATCTACCATACGTCTACCATGATCTACTAACCACATCAACCATACGTTTACCATGATCTGCGACATACGTCTAACATAAGTCTACCATGATCTACTTACGTCTGCCATACGTCTACCATGATCTGCTACTACGTCTACCATACGTCTACCATAATATACTACCAATATCTATCATACGTCTACCATGATCTGCTGCCTGTGTCTACCATACGTCTACCATGATCTACTATCTACATCTACCATACATCTACCATGATATACTACCAACATCTACCCTACGTCTACCATGAACCAGTACTCACACCTACCATACGACTACCGTACCAAGGGCTAACTACTCTATCCGCCCCTTAACGACCACTTCAACAAACCAGGGTCTTCCCTTGACCCCATACCAATACTACGACCCTTCCACCTCTCCCACGACCCTCCTACCTCCCCCACGACCCTCCCACCTCTCCCACGACCCTCCCACCTCTCCCACGACCCTCCCACCTCTCCCACGACCCTCCCACCTCTCCCACGACTCTCCCACCTCTCCCACGACCCTCCCACCTCTCCCACGACCCTCCCACCTCTCCCACGACCCTCCCACCTCTCCCACGACTCTCACCTCTCCCACGACCCTCCCACCTCTCCCACGACCCTCCCACCTCTCCCACGGGTCTGACACCTTTTCTAAGGGTCGAACAACTCTATAACGACCATTACTCCTCTTCTACGACCGTCCCCCCATCTCGCTCACGAGGGCTACGCCTCTCCCACAACCTTCACACCTGCCACAACATCTCTCACACACCTCTTCCACGAGACTTGCAACTCTTCCCACACCTCTTCCACGACCTCCCATCACACGACGACCCTCTCTCTCTCTCTCTCCCCTTCCTCCACTCCTACATACACTTACTTCTTCCACGACCGACACACCTCTCTCTCTCTCCCACTGCCTTCCTCTCCCACTCTCCCACTCTCCCACTGGCCCCCATAGAGCGGCCATAGTTGGAGTGAGAGTAGCCGGGGGAAGTATCCAATTAACCCTGTGTGGTTGGGCCCAGTGACACGTCACTCACGCCCATGATGCTCCCTCCCATATGCTCCGGACCGCCCCGCCCCGCCGCCCTGTTGGCATGCATCCTGGCCACCCATATGCTCCAGACCGCCCCGCCCCACCGCCATGTTGGCATGCATCCTGGCCACCCATATGCTCCTGCCGGCGGCCCAACCCTCTTGCCTTGCCTTCTTCCCACTCACATGCTCCGACCCACCAGCCATCTAGCCACGCTTCTTGGCCATGCTCAGTTGTCGCGTCCATAACGCTCATTCTCATGCGCCCTGGCCTGCCTGTCTTTGCTCATATGCTCCGGTCTTCCTTGTTCCCATGCTCTCTTGCCACGTACATACGCTCCAGCTCACCACTGAATGCTATGCTCGGCTGTCGCCCAAATGCTCTTGGCCATTCATGCTCCTGTGCTCTGTTCCCACCCATTATGCTCCGGCAAGTCGTAGTCATGCTGTGTTACCATGCTAAGTCGCCATGCTCTGTTTGCCATGCTAAGTCGCCATGCAAAGTCGCCATGCTGTGTTGCGACGCTCTATCGCCATGGTATGTTGCCACGCTGAGTCGCCATGCTATGTTGTCATGCTAAGTCGCCCCGTTGCGATGCTATGGTGCCATGCTAAGTCGCCATGCTGTGTTGCCATGTTAAGTCGCTTTGTTGCCATGTTATGTCGCCATGCTCTGTTTTCCATGCTCAACCCATCTTCCGGTCAGCAGAATAAGTTTATTCATGTAGTCGTACATATCCTCTACCTCACAACCAGTAGACCTAACCTCACCTCACCTCACCTCCCTCCTCCAACCTCCTCCTAACCTTCCATAACCCCACAACCTCCATTACCCTCCTCCCACAACACCCAGGCCTCCCCACCTTCGAGGCCTTTGCCCGAAACTGCGCCCCCCACACCCACAGCCCCTATATCTACCCCACACTGCATTATTATTATTATTATTATTATTATTATTATTATTATTGCCATAACATGATTACAGTCTGTGTCTGCTTCACCTCACAGCATCTCCGCGCCTTCCCCACGCCCACGCCGTCTTGCACCTTTCCCACGCCCACAGTACCCCGACAACTACCTTACGCCCACAACATTCCCTACACCTGCTCCACGCCCACACTAGCTCCACGCCCACACCTTCTCCACGCCCACACTTACCTCAGACCCAGCACCACCCCTACACTTGCCCCACGCCCATAGTCCTCCCACACCTGCCTTGGGCCCACAGCGTCCCTGACACTTATCCCACGCCCACATGACTCCCTATCGCGCCCATACAGGCGTGGGTGTGGGCGTGGGTGTGGGGGCAGCAAGCATATCCGTATTGATCCTCGCCTCAGATGTCTCGCCTGCCGCCTCCAGACCCCCCCTCAACCCTCTTCGTTGAACGCCGCTCTCGTCAAGTTCTCGTTGAACGCTGCCCTCGTTGAACACTAAACGAACAACCTAGTTATTTTCTTCTACCCCCCTCAGCCTGCTTGTTGAACGCCACGCTCGTTCGAACCTCGTCTAACTTTCTGTTTGCACGTTGAACACCACACGCGTTGAACATAGATCTCGTGTATACCAATCTTATCAAACATCTTTCGTTAAACCCTACTGTCAATATACACTTCCCTCTCGTTTAACTAACATTCCATCGCTCACGCGTTAACGCCTCGTTCTTGACGTGCCGCTCTCGTTTAACTCCCACAGTTTTACGTTAACAGTACACACACTCGTTCAACGCAGCATTGTTTAACCCCTGGCTCTTACCTTCATCCTGAGAAAGTTCAGCCAGTAGTAGTTCACTCGTTATTCTGGGAGGTTCTGGTTAATGAGTGGCCAACGGTTTAATGACCTGGAGTGTATGGAGAGAGAAAGAGAGAGAGAGAGAGAGAGAGAGAGAGAGAGAGAGAGAGAGAGAGTATGAGAGAGTATGAGGGGTAAGGAAAGAGAAGGACTAAGAAGAGAGAGGGACAACAGACACACAAACGTAGGCAAAGGAAAAGGCACACTAGAAGAGACACAGACAGACAGACAGACAAAGAAAAGACACAGCAGAAGAGACACATACAGACAGACAGACTGACAGACAAAGGAAAGACATGCCAGAAGATACCAGACAGACAGACGGACAGACAGGCAGGCAGACAGACAGACAGACAGACAGACAGACAAAGGAAAGACGTACCAGAAGAGACCCAGACTGATAGACATATGGACAGACAGACAAGGGAAAGACACACCAGGAAAGATTCGTGCAGACAGACAGACAAAGGAAAGACACATCAGAAAACACCCAACAGACAGACAGACAAAGGAAAGATACACCAGGAAAGACTCGTACAGACAGACAGACAAAGGAAAGACACACCAGAAGAGATAGAGGCACAGACAGACAGACAAAGGAAAGACACACCAGGAAAGACTCGTACAGACAGACAGACAGACAAAGAAAAGACACGCCAGAAGAGACAGAGACACAGACAGACAGACAGACTAACTGACAGACAGTGGATAAACATACTGAATGAGAATGAAATAGACAAAGGAAAGACACGAAGAAGAGACCCAGACAGACAAAGGAAAGACACCAACATAGACCCAGACAGACAGTCAGGGAAAGACGCCAATAGGGACTTTGGCAGACTGACACAGAAACGGGAAAGACAGACTAGCAGACTCACAGACAGACAGACAGAGACAAAGAAAAGACCCACCAGCAGAGAGACAAGACGGAGGACAAAGACACACGAGGAGAGACCCCAGAACAGATAGAGATAGACAAAGAAAAGACACGATGTCAGAGGCTGAGAGAGAGAGAGAGAGAGAGAGAGAGAGAGAGAGAGAGAGAGAGAAGACGCGCAAGCAAAGACCGTAACAAGACAGGGGGGCAGATGGAGAAAAGACAGGCCAACAGAGAGACCCAGACAGAGGACAAAGACACACCAGGAGAGATAGATAGATAGATAGATAGATAGATAGAGAGAGAGAGAGAGAGAGAGAGAGAGAGAGAGAGAGAGAGAGAGAGAGAGAGCAGTTCAAGGTGTGGAACCAAGACATTTATTTTTTTATTCTTCTTCATTCCTGTAAGAAAAGCAACGCCTCGCCTCTTAAAGCATTATAAAAATGTCAAGTTTCATAGATCCAGTTGTCCTTTTGATTGACAGATGAGGTTTTCTCGTCCTGGATCTCATATGTATAATTACCCATGACGGGCAGGGAACCAGGGGGGAGACCATTTGGATGCTTGTTAATAACATTTTAATCATCCGAAGAAGGAGGAGGAGGAGGAGGAGAAGAAGGAGGAGGAGGAGGAGGAGGAGGAGGACCACCATTTGCGCTTCAGGGGTTTGAGAAATATGTGAGGAGATGATGTCTAAGACCGTGAGTGGCTTCTGCATCACAAGACTTACAGATAACTTTTCCCCGTAACTCGATGTTCTTGTGGACAGAAATAGCCCGAAGGAGGCAGAGAGAGAGAGAGAGAGAGAGAGAGAGAGAGAGAGAGAGAGAGAGAGAGAGAGAGAGAATCAGGCGAGGGACGGCATGATTGTGGGTGCTTTACCCAGATACATCAAAATCTATAAAGCGACCCTAACTCTGCTTTGCGAGCGAGTGGCAAGGCAAGTGATGTGTGTGTGTGTGTGTGTGTGTGTGTGTGTGTGTGTGTGTGTGTGTGTGTGTGTAGGCAGTGTCCCCTGGTGGTAGTACGAGTGTGTATAGCATGTATGGTGGTGTACAGATACGCAGAAGGAAAGTATATACATCTCATGGTAGTGATGTTGGGTACGAGGAGTGTGTATATAGGGCGTCTGGAGAGTATGTATAGGGCGTCTAGAGTGTATGTATAGGGCGTCTGGAGTGTATGTATAGGGCGTCTAGAGTGTATGTATAGGGCGTTTGGAGTGTATGTATAGGGCGTCGCAACAGGGGTAGGTATTCTTAGGGTAGGGTTTATACGATTTGGTTTGTAGTGAAGATGTTAGCTTGGTGATGACTCGCGTATAGAAAATGGACTTAAGCAATGATACTTAAAATGATTAGTAACAAGAGATTCTAGAGACGTTTTCTTCGTTCTGCTGCACAGAACTTCTTTAGCACTGGTACAGCTGGTTAAGTGTAGCAATGAACGTTCATTGCCTGTGTTCTGTGGGATTTCATTTGGTACTGTTACCTACTAAGTACAGCCATGCACAGGTGAAGACATTGTGTGTAGTCTGAACTGTACAAATTACTGATAACAAAGTCAAGTTACTGATAACAAGAAGATAAGTTACTGATAACAAGGTTCTAAGAAATACCAGTAATAAGGTTAAGTTACTGATAACAAGGTTGTAAGAAATACCCACTGTCCTTCCTTTTCCAATCGAATGGTCTGGGTATCTTATCGAATGTGAGGAAAGTCGTGAAGATGTCGAAGTTCAGAGGAAGGTACTGAAGATGTAGAAGTTCAGAAGTAGTGAAGATGTAGAAGTTCAGAGGAAAGTAGTGAAGATGTAGAAGTTCAGAGGAAAGTAGTGAAGATGTCGAAGTTCAGAGGAAAGTAGTGAAGATGTGGAAGTTCAGAGGAAAGTAGTGAAGATGTGGAAGTTCAGAGGAAGGTAGTGAAGATGTAGAAGTTCAGAGGAAAGTAGTGAAGCTGCAGAAGTTCAGAGGAAAGTAGTGAAGATGTAGAAGTTCAGAGGAAAGTAGTGAAGATGTAGAAGTTGAGAATAACCTCAAGTTACATCACTACTGCCATCATATGTTGTCAAGGGATGCACTCGCGCACATCGTCAGACCAACAACCCGACAGTGGAGGATTTTTGTCCTTGAATCTTCAACATTGAAAAAAAAAGAGGAGTTGTTACCATCCAGCAGCTGCAACATTAGGACAAACAAGCAGTAACCACCTTGGGGGAGCGTACCTTCTAGTCCTTAACGAGCGGTATTCGCAGTAGCAGAAGCCACAAAAGGTGTCAACAAGCAGAAGCCACAAAAGAAGTCAACAAGCAGAAGCCACGAAGGAATTAACAAGCAGAAGCCAGAAATAGTCAAGAAGATCTGTGTTCAGCAGTCAGTCACCATGAGAGAACCAACTGAAGTTGGACACAAACCTAACCAGTAAGCATTGGCCACACGAGTCGACGACCTGGACCTCGAAAGAAATAAAGGAGGATCCAACTGAAGTCCTCAAGAGGCAATTGCGTATAAAGAGCTTACGATCCAGTCCTCTACAGACAGTATAGCCACTGAGGCGCTTACGATCCAGTCCTCAGTAGACAGTATAGCCTCTGAGGCGCTTACGATCCAGTCCTCAATAGACAGTATAGCCTCTGAGGCGCTTATGATCCAGTCCTCTATAGACAGTATAGACTCTGAGGCGCTTACGATCCAGTCCTCTACAGACAGTATAGCCTCTGAGGCGCTTACGATCCAGTCCTCTACAGACAGTATAGCCACTGAGGCGCTTACGATCCAGTCCTCAGTAGACAGTATAGCCTCTGAGGCGCTTACGATCCAGTCCTCAATAGACAGTATAGCCTCTGAGGCGCTTATGATCCAGTCCTCTATAGACAGTATAGACTCTGAGGTGCCTATGATCCAGTCCTTAATAGACAGTATAGCCTCTTATGGCACCTATGATCCAGTCCTCTACAGACAGTATAGCCTCTGAGGTGCTTACGATCCAGTTCTCAATAGACAGTATAGACTCTGAGGTGCCTATGATCCAGTCCTCAATAGACAGTATAGCCTCTGAGGTGCTTACGATCCAGTCCTCAGTAGACAGTATAGCCTCTGAGGCGCTTACGATCCAGTCCTCAATAGAGAGTAGCCACAAAAGAACCAGGAAGCAGTATCCACAAAGGAACAAAGAAACAGTAGCCACAAAGGAGCCAGGAAGCAGTAGCCACAAAGGAGCCAGGAGGCAGTATCCACAAAGGAACTAAGAAACTGTAGACACAAAGGAACTAAGAAACAGTAGGCACAAAGGAACCAAGAAACAGTAGCCACAAAGGAACCAGGAGGCAGTATCCACAAAGGAATAAGAAACAGTAGGCACAAAGGAACCAAGAAACAGTAGCCACAAAGGAGCCAGGAGGCAGTATCCACAAAGGGACTAAGAAACAGTAGGCACAAAAGTACACGCGAAACATCCAGCGACAAAGTAGCTAACAGACATGAGCGGGTTAGGAGCCACTAGCAGTCGAAGAGGATGATATAAACGGAAACTAGCCAGTCAATTAATCACCAGACACTGACGACGGTCAAAGAGGCAACAAGCATTTGCCACAAAGGACCTAAAAAAAGAAATCGTGTACCTAACGTGCCTTGAACAACAGAGGAACCAACACGTTGAGTTAAATTAACCTTAATGACTCACGATGGAATTAAAATGGAGATACGCTGAAGAAGCGACATCTCTCTTCGGCAAACATTGCCACGAAGAACTCGTAAGGTATTTACCCATTTAGTTCTCACAGCAAAAGCATGACTCACATACGGACAAACAAAGAAAAGCACAGAGGAACCAGCAAACAAGAATGCAAACTAGTCCTTAGCCACAATGAAACAAGCATAGAGGAACCACCAAACAGGAATGCAAACTAGTCCTTAGCCACAATGAAACTAAGAAAGATTAGCCAGCCATACGGGACCTAGAGGCGCACTGATTGGTAAACAATGACCACGAAGGAACCACTGTTCTTGCTTATATCAACCAGGAGTCGCAAAGTAACAAGCTGCCAAGTCTTTTAACAGCCATTAATCCTAGAAGAACAAACAAGTAACAACCACAAACTAACAAACGTTCCAGTCTTTACCAAACAACAGCCACAAAGCAACAAACGTTCCAGTTTTACCAAACAACAACCACAAACAAACGTTCCAGTCTTTACCAAACAACAACCACAAACTAACAAACGTTCCAGTCTTTACCAAACAACCACCACAAACTAACAAACGTTCCAGTCTTTACCAAAAACAGACGTTTTGGCTCTTGTTTAGTCTATGTATCTATGCCACACTCTAGCGTCCAACTCCTCAGCAAGTGACACCTCGCAAAAGCAACCTTAAATTATCGAGCGATCCCTCGGTCACCTGCCAACCAACCACGACGGAACAACCAATGAACAGCCACAAGGGAAGCCAAATCCTAGCCTGCAGCAAGCAGTAACCGTAAGAGAACCACAGTCTAGGCGGAATTTATAAGAGAGGGGAATAAAGGAGCCAGCGAGTGGGTTACCGTAAAGAGAACAAGGGAGGAGGGAGGGTGGCCCAAGAAGAGTCCATTTAAGCCACCACCACAAATGAAGCGAGAGGGGAGGAGCCACAAAGGAGCCACAGCAGTCGGCGAGCAGTGGCAGAGGAAACAACAACAAGCAGTAGCCCACAAAGGAACCAACGGCCCAGTCGTCAACATTTATATAACCTTGAGCGCGGGCGGCGGGTGGCGGTGGTGGTGTGGGCTGCGGCCGGTGGCGGGTGCAACGGTCGGCTGAGCTGCTCCTCCGCCACCGCGGCCCCTCTCTCCCTCCCTCTCTCCTGTTGGCTCTACATTAAACCCTCAAGATTTCTACCGCCGTTTAAACCATGTCTGTTTCCCGTGGGGGAAGTACAGAGTCTGTGAACTTGTAGGTGTTGTATTTGTTAAAGATCTCATCCATGTAGATGGGGGAAACATAGACTTCTTGGTAGTACGAGAGATATTACTAGAGAAATGCTTTGTCTCAGGCTTCTTAACTTAACCTGAGAAGTATTATGACACATTTATTATAATCATATTTATCATGGCTTTATTTAATCTGGTGATTTGATTTAGATGTGGGTAACAGTGAAAGGAAACCCTTAACCCCTTGAGTACGACCCCTTAAGCACGACTGCACGACTCCTTAAGCCGTTGTCGTACTCAAGGGGCCGAGTCATACGTTAGAAATTTAGTGTTCAAGGGGTTAAAGCCACCGAGCTTAAGGGGGGGTTGTTAAATCGTCATGCGCAAGGGTTAAAACCTTCGTAATCAACCGGTTTAAATTCTCGTAGTCAAAGGGGTCAAGTCATCCTACTTGTGGGGGTTTAATCGTAAGCAGTTCAGTGATTAAGTGTGGGGAGCGAGGCTGTCTGTCTGGCCACTCCTATGTTCAACTCTGGGGTGGCCAGGCTGTGGCACAGAGACTGTCTGGCCACTCCTGTGTTCAGCTCTGGGGTGGCCAGGCTGTGGCACAGAGACTGTCTGGCCACTCCTGTGTTCAGCTCTGGGGCGGCCCCACCTCACCCGCGGTGCTGCCGGGGGAAAGGTGTTCCGTCCAGCCGGTGCAAGCAGGGAGGAGGAGCTCACCTGCTGCTACAGATGGACAGGAGAGGTAGTCCAGATGGAGCAAGAGGGACGCGGTCGGTGGGTACGTAACCCCTGTGACTCAGAGGGTACGATCCCTGACTAGGAGGGTACGATCCTTGACTAGGAGGGTACGATCCTGGACTAGGAGGGGACGATCCTTGACCACGAAGCTACGATCCTTGACTACGAAGTCACAATCCTTGATGATCGTATCCCCGTGATCCTTAAACAATGGGTTACGATCCTTTAAAGAGCACAACGGTACGAATCCTTAAACCCGATGCCATCGTCGCCAAGGATCGTATCCTCCTCCTCCTCCTCAAGGAGTGACACGAGTCATAGACGACGTGACAGATAAATGCCTCCCTCACTTGACAGATGAACCCACCACCTCACCACCCCGGCAACACAGCTGAGTTGATTCCCAGCCCTCAACTTGACACACCTTCCCACACCTTCCCTCCCATCCTTCCCATGTGACACGCAGTCTCCCTTCCCCAAATACGACACTGAGACTCCTACATGTGACACACTACTTACATCCTTACGTATGAAATGGTATGACACGCCATACCCATCCTGCATGACACAAACCTCCCCTTCCCACACGCACACGACACAAACCTCCCCTTCCCACACGACACAAACCTCGCCCTTCCCACACGACACAAACCTCCCCTTCCCTCACGACATAAACCTCCCCTTCCCTCACGACATAAACCTCCCCTTCCCACACGACACAAACCTCCCCTTCCCTCACGACATAAACCTCCCCTTCCCTCACGACATAAACCTCCCCTTCCTACACGACACAAACCTCCCCTTCCCACATGACACTCAGTATCCTGTCATGATGACACACAACTTCTCCACGCCATGCATGTTCTAGCCTCCCCATCCCCACAGTTCGTCTCCTCCCCACACGAACTCCCCTCCCCATACTGCACTCCACCCCTACACTACCATTTCTCCCCACATCACCTCCCCTCCTGCCAGACTTTTTCCCTTCTCCCTGCACAACCTTTCCACCACAACCCCCCCACATATCTCCCCACCGTGTCCCCACTCCACCACACTTTCCCCTCCCTACTTCCCCAACCACAGCACTTTCCCCTTCCTCCTCCTCCTCCCCAAACCCCAGACACACTTATCCCCTACCCGTCTGTAGAAGTCAATTACAACGATAAGGATCCAAAGGCAAAATGCGATTTCGGATTAAAGGGCCAATAATTGGATTTTTTCTCCTACATGGACCGAGTCCTCCACCTCCACCACTACCACCACCACTCACTTCAGAAGGGGGAAAAAAATCCCTGGGATCTTTTCCCTCTACTTAAAGATGCCCAAGACACAGACACAGACAGACGAACGGACGGACAGACAGACAGACAGACAGACAGACAGAAGCCCTCGAAATGTACAGTGACAGATAGACACTTTATTAATCTTTTTTTTTTCTAAATCCTTGCTGAAAATCCGTAATTACAGTAATGATGAATTTTTGGACGTTGAAACACTGTGTAGATGTTGTAACTTGGAATACAAAGGAGCTGTAGCCATATCAGGGATTAAGATATATATTCCTATGAGTCCACGGGGAGATGAAACACGACAAGTTCCCAAGTGCACTTTCGTGTAATAATCACATCATCAGGGGAGACACAAGAAAAAAAAAGACAACAGTCTGTTGATATACAAGGAAGAGACGTAGGTAGGACTCCATTTGGTGTATATAGAAATTTTGCATGTTAAAGTTGAGCTTTTAAAAGGGCTTTCAGTAACATCTCCCTAAAACTCTTTGAGAGCTGTGCCCTCTCCAGGACGAACACACAGACCCGAACCATCCACACAGCAAGTCACGCCCAGAATGGAAACAGCGTATCACCTGGCGACAATAGAAGCGTCCCGACTCTACCTATTGTGAATAGTACATTGGCTGTGTGGCTTGTTATTATTCTCCCATCATTGTAGCTTATTTCCTGGAGCATTTGTGCACCCTGTATCCTCCTCTAGGCTTGCGCCGCCGCCCACAGGATGGGAAGGTGTGCACACTGAATTCGCAGCTTAATATATTTTTTAATGTTAAACTTAATAATAGATAAATGAAATAGATTAATTAATAAAATAAATAGATAAATAAAATTTAATAGTAAATTCAAAGAAGAGAATTTTAAATGAATATATGAATTTTTTTTTTCTTATGTTAAACTTGATAGTAAATAAATGAAATAAATGAACTAATGAAATAAATAGATAAAATTTAATAGTAAATTCAAAGAAGAGAATTTTAAATGAATATATGAAATAAATAAATAAAACAAATTCAAAGATGAGAATTTTTCCTTTTATCTTTGTTATCATTACGTATACAAGTGATAGTGTATAGTGGATGATATAGGCGCTCCAGAGGGTGTTGGATAGTACAGGTAATAAAGGTTCGAGACAGGCTGCCCAATAGGAGAATTACGCGCGTGGCGCTCACCGCAGGGAAAGTGAAGATTAGAGATTGTAACAAGTCGTGTGTGATTCACGTGTGTTGTCGAGTGACACGTGTAAGATAGATATAAATAGATAGATAGATAGAGAGAGAGAGAGAGAGAGAGAGAGAGAGAGAGAGAGAGAGAGGATGGGACAGCCACAGGAGCCCAAGTGGACGCATGTAGGGGAGCAAGACGAAGAGACAACAAACATCCCCCCTCCTGGGCCAAAGGAGTGGAATTCGACAGCCAGTGAAGTGTGGTGGGGCTCATCTGCGCCGCGCCACGCCGCCCCGCCAGCGCCACTGACCGCGCCTGATGCCCAGCCAGCGGAAAGGTAGTGCCTTCCTGGCCTGAGAGAGAGAGAGAGAGAGAGAGAGAGAGAGAGAGAGAGAGAGAGAGAGAGAGAGAGAGAGAGAGAGAGAGAGAGAGTTGGGGTTGGGTTGGGGGAGGAATTAACCATCCCCTCGTTATTAACAGGAGCCAAGGGAAGGAATTAACCAGCCCCTTGTTATTGATAGGAGCCTTATGGGGGGGGAGGATTAAAACCCCCGCCTTGCTATTGATATGAGCTATGGAGTTGGCTTAAACCACCGCCCCGTGATTGAGTAATGGGTTTAATGACCTTGGAACAGTGTGGTTCAAACGTCTCGATTAGTGGGGGGTCCCTCTCAGCTACCCGGGCTGTCTCAACCTATAAAATATTTTGTATATATCAGTTAACCTATAAAATACTTTATATATATATTGTTGATATAATTTGTAAACAGTTAGTTTTCCTCTTCTCGTTCACATGATAAGTTTATGATACGCTTGTTGCCAGACTTGAACGCACCCGACCTACTTTCGCGTAGTCACTTGTTTACCAAATGGCGTCTTAGCTCCGTTTCTTCATGTGTGTCAACTGACTGTCATGTTTCTTTCTTGTGTCTCCCCAGATGATGTGATTATTGCACGAAAGTGCACTTGGGAACTTATCGTGTTTCATTTCCCCCTGTGGACTCATAGGTATATATATATATATATATATATATATATATATATATATATATATATATATATATATATATATATAGATAGATAGATACATAGATAGAATACTGGCTTTTGTCATTGACCTCCAGACACAAGCGCTCCCGCTATTTGATAACACACACACACACACGAGAGAGCGAGAGAGAGAGAGAGAGAGAGAGAGAGAGAGAGAGAGAGAGAGAGAGAGAGAGAGAGACACGGTGTGTCAGACTGCATCCAGCCATCCATCCATCGCGGCCGTCATCGGCTCAATGGGCTATTTTCAGCAGATCTCCCTCCTCCTCCTCCAGGCTTGCGATAGACCCGCCCTCCCTCCAACCCAACCCCACGACACCGCCCTCCCTCACCCTCACCCCACGCCACCCTCACCCCACGCCACCCTCACCCCACGCCAACCCGCATGTCTTAACTCCGCGGAATATTTGGCATTTTTGAAACTGCCCTCGCCAATGTTGCCGCTCCCCCCCCTCCCCCCCAAGTAAATTATTTCTCGTAAATGATGTATCATCTCTGGTTGCGTCTCGTTGCTAGTAATTTTGTCCGTTATGGTCATTATTGCGTCTCGTTACTAGTAAAATTTGTCCGTTGTGGTCATTATTGCGTCTCGTTACAACCGGTAATTTGACCATTATGGTCATTATGCCAAAGGGTGTTTGAGGTGTTTTATAGAGGAGGAAGGAGTTGTATGGCCGTCTTATTGATTTTTTTCATACACACTCGCCATTTCCCGCGTTAGCGAGGTAGCGTCAAGAACAGAGGACTAAGCCGTAGAGGGGGAAAAATCCTCACTTGGGCCCCCTTCTCTATTCCATCTTTTGGAAAAGTAAAAAAAACTGGAGGGAAGGGTTTCCAGCCCCTCGCTCCCTCCCCTTTTTAGTCGCCTTCTGCGACACGCAGGGAATACGTGGGAAGTATTCTTTCTCCCTTTTCCCCATATATATATATACATAAATATAGTATAAGAACGGGACACACACACACACACACACACACATATATATATATGTATATATATATATATATATATATATATATATATATATATTTTTTTTTTTTTTTTTTTTTTTTTTTTTATACTTTGTCGCTGTCTCCCGCGTTTGCGAGGTAGCGCAAGGAAACAGACGAAAGAAATGGCCCAACCCCCCCCCCCATACTCATGTACATACACACGTCCACACACGCAAATATACATACCTACACAGCTTTCCATGGTTTACCCCGGACGCTTCACATGCCTTGATTCAATCCACTGACAGCACGTCAACCCCTGTATACCACATCGCTCCAATTCACTCTATTCCTTGCCCTCCTTTCACCCTCCTGCATGTTCAGGCCCCGATCACACAAAATCCTTTTCACTCCATCTTTCCACCTCCAATTTGGTCTCCCTCTTCTCCTCGTTCCCTCCACCTCCGACACATATATCCTCTTGGTCAATCTTTCCTCACTCATTCTCTCCATGTGCCCAAACCATTTCAAAACACCCTCTTCTGCTCTCTCAACCACGCTCTTTTTATTTCCACACATCTCTCTTACCCTTACGTTACTTACTCGATCAAACCACCTCACACCACACATTGTCCTCAAACATCTCATTTCCAGCACATCCATCCTCCTGCGCACAACTCTATCCATAGCCCACGCCTCGCAACCATACAACATTGTTGGAACTACTATTCCTTCAAACATACCCATTTTTGCTTTCCGGGATAATGTTCTCGACTTCCACACATTTTTCAAGGCTCCCAAAATTTTCGCCCCCTCCCCCACCCTATGATCCACTTCCGCTTCCATGGTTCCATCCGCTGACAGATCCACTCCCAGATATCTAAAACACTTCACTTCCTCCAGTTTTTCACCATTCAAACTCACCTCCCAATTGACTTGACCCTCAACCCTACTGTACCTAATAACCTTGCTCTTATTCACATTTACTCTTAACTTTCTTCTTCCACACACTTTACCAAACTCCGTCACCAGCTTCTGCAGTTTCTCACATGAATCCGCCACCAGCGCTGTATCATCAGCGAACAACAACTGACTCACTTCCCAAGCTCTCTCATCCCCAACAGCCTTCATACTTGCCCCTCTTTCCAAAACTCTTGCACTTACCTCCCTAACAACCCCATCCATAAACAAATTAAACAACCATGGAGACATCACACACCCCTGCCGCAAACCTACATTCACTGAGAACCAATCACTTTCCTCTCTTCCTACACGTACACATGCCTTACATCCTCGATAAAAACTTTTCACTGCTTCTAACAACTTGCCTCCCACACCATATATTCTTAATACCTTCCACAGAGCATCTCTATCAACTCTATCATATGCCTTCTCCAGATCCATAAATGCTACATACAAATCCATTTGCTTTTCTAAGTATTTCTCACATACATTCTTCAAAGCAAACACCTGATCCACACATCCTCTACCACTTCTGAAACCACACTGCTCTTCCCCAATCTGATGCTCTGTACATGCCTTCACCCTCTCAATCAATACCCTCCCATATAATTTACCAGGAATACTCAACAAACTTATACCTCTGTAATTTGAGCACTCACTCTTATCCCCTTTGCCTTTGTACAATGGCACTATGCACGCATTCCGCCAATCCTCAGGCACCTCACCATGAGTCATACATACATTAAATAACCTTACCAACCAGTCAACAATACAGTCACCCCCTTTTTTAATAAATTCCACTGCAATGCCATCCAAACCTGCTGCCTTGCCGGCTTTCATCTTCCGCAAAGCTTATACTACCTCTTCTCTGTTTACCAAATCATTTTCCCTAACCCTCTCACTTTGCACACCACCTCGACCCAAACACCCTATATCTGCCACTCTGTCATCAGACACATTCAACAAACCTTCAAAATACTCATTCCATCTCCTTCTCACATCACCACTACTTGTTATCACCTCCCCATTTACGCCCTTCACTGAAGTTCCCATTTGCTCCCTTGTCTTACGCACCCTATTTACCTCCTTCCAGAACATCTTTTTATTCTCCCTAAAATTTACTGATAGTCTCTCACCCCAACTCTCATTTGCCCTTTTTTTCACCTCTTGCACCTTTCTCTTGACCTCCTGTCTCTTTCTTTTATACTTCTCCCACTCAATTGCATTTTTTCCCTGCAAAAATCGTCCAAATGCCTCTCTCTTCTCTTTCACTAATACTCTTACTTCTTCATCCCACCACTCACTACCCATTCTAAACAGCCCACCTCCCACTCTTCTCATGCCACAAGCATCTTTTGCGCAATCCATCACTGATTCCCTAAATACATCCCATTCCTCCCCCACTCCCCTTACTTCCATTGTTCTCACCTTTTTCCATTCTGTACACAGTCTCTCCTGATACTTCTTCACACAGGTCTCCTTCCCAAGCTCACTTACTCTCACCACCTTCTTCACCCCAACATGGGTGATTTGAATGCAAAGGTGAGTAATGTGGCAGTTGAGGGAATAATTGGTATGCATGGGGTGTTCAGTGTTGTAAATGGAAATGGTGAAGAGCTTGTAGATTTATGTGCTGAAAAAGGACTGATGATTGGGAATACCTGGTTTAAAAAGCGAGATATACATAAGTATACTTATGTAAGTAGGAGAGATGGCCAGAGAGCGTTATTGGATTACGTGTTAATGGACAGGCGTGCGAAAGAGAGACTTTTGGATGTCAATGTGCTGAGAGGTGCAACTGGAGGGATGTCTGATCATTATCTTGTGGAGGCTAAGGTGAAGATTAGTATATATATATATATATATATATATATATATATATATATATATATATATATATATATATATATATATTCTTTTGCTCTTTATAACTCGAACTTTCGTGTATTACCTAATTTTCCACACTTATCCTTCGTGGTGTTTCTGATTGGCACAGACGATTTTCCCCTCGTCGCTCCCTCCTCCGCACATTCTATTTTTACATTTAAGGAACCATATTTCCCACAAATTTTCATCAAAAAAAAAAGACGAAATTAGTTAAAAATATCCCATTTGATCCAATGGTCCGGATTTCTGATGTCCATTTTCTTTGAAATACCTGATATCCATTTTCTTCGAATATCCCAGCTATTCCTTCCCCCCCCCTAATCTCTTGATCCCCTAATCCACTTAGCGAATCAGCTCTCCTCGTTATCTTGTCCTCGCATCATTTTACCTCTCTCTCTCTCTCTCTCTCTCTCTCTCTCTCTCTCTCTCTCTCTCTCTCTCTCTCTCTCTCTCTCTCTCTCTTTTACCCTACCCCCCCTATTCTTCCTGAGTCACCATAATCTGCTGATTGGCCTAATCCACCTGATCGGATCTGATCATCAGCAGCGGAGTAATTTAGCGTCGGAGAAGAGAGAGAGAGAGAGAGAGAGAGAGAGAGAGAGAGAGAGAGAGAGAGAGAGAGAGTCACACACACACAAGAGACCACAGAAGATCGAAGACTCTATTTACCCGTAATTGGCAGAGCCACTTGGAGTCTTAAAAGCATAAAAGATCAATTTTTTTTTAAGGAGGATCACTTTTGTGTGTGTGTGTGTGTGTGTGTGTGCGCGCGCGCGCGCGTGTTGGGGGGGGGTTCGACACTACGGATGGCCTGGTAGCGTTTCGCCAACTCTATAAACACTGGTGTTGTGTGTGTGTGTGTGTGTGTGTGTGTGTGTGTGTTCTAAACCAATTGCTCTTAAGTGAGAAAGAGATATTAAGTGTTACTTAAAGCTTATAAGTACAGGCCCTTGACTCTGCAATCGCCACTTAATAAGGACCAGACGTGAAGTGGAAGGTTGGGGGGCGACCATCCATAGACTATACCACTGAATCTCAGCCATCCAGACATCATCCCCTCCACCATAAGGATAGCATTATATACACCTGTATCAGAGCCAATTAACCGACTGTCATAAGTGTTAAGTGATGGTTTAGATATGGTGATAACCACCCTTATGTCACCCCAATTGTAGACCACTTGGTTCCTTCTGTTGATGTGTTCCATGTTCGACACCCCATGACAGTCATGTGTCACACTGTGGTGTCATTGGGTCTATGTGTCACACTGTGATGTCATTGGGTCTATGTGTCACACTGTGATGTCATTGGGTCATGTGACACACTGTGATGTCATTGGGTCTATGTGTCATGTTTTGAGGAAGTCCTTCGAATAGGTGTGTCCATGGGTGTCCTTCGTCAGTATCATGCATTATTATCATTATTATTATTATTATTATTATTATTATTATTATTATTATTGTTATTGTTATTATTTATGCGTTTATGTATATACATGTGTATGTGGGTGGGTTGGGCCACTCCTCGTCTGTTTCCTTGCGCTACCTCGCTAACGCGGGAGACGGCGATTAAGTATAATGAATATGAATTATTATTATTATTATCATTATTATATTATTATCAGTATGATTTTAAAGCAGCATAAACAAACAGACCTGTACATCCCTTGTCATTATTATTGTTATTATTATTATTGTTATTATTATTATTATTATTATGCAGGAGAGCAGTGTCGGACATGCTGTCACAAAAAGCCCTTCCATATTGTTCGTTATATTACCCTCCTCCCTCAACAAAAAAAGGGGATACTGTCTTATATTGTATCTTGTATTCAGAGACGATGGTGTTTTCTCACGATGTGTCCTATATGGAGTGTGGGAGAGAGGCTGAGGAGGAGACTGTGGTATGTATAGTGTCTAGACTTGGGAACACACTGGGTGCCACAGACACCAGGAGACCTGATGGTCTATGACGAGGTTAGGTGCTGTAGGATAACATATGGAGAGGACATATATCAGACCCGATGGTCTATAGAGACGTTATCCGCTGGTGGACAGTAAATTTCTCCTCGTGTCTATAGACGGAGGAGAGGATAGTAAGACAGGGGAAAGTGTCGTGCCGTGACTGGTGGTGGTGTCCAGGGACGTGATGGCGCCCATGTAAAGTGTCTTCAGACGTCCAGGGATGCGTTCGTATTTTGTGAAGTTGTCTCCGGACGCCTCCTCACGCCTCCTCCCTCCCTTAAAAAGATACTGCTAGTTTTCTGTGGTGTCTAAGGAGGGAGCAGTGGCCTCTTATGGTGAATGAATACAATTTTGCCGTGTACAGGGAAGTCGTGGTGGTATGTTCTGCTAGGATGGTCTACAGGGAAGTCGTGGATGGTCTACAGGGAAGTCGTGGATGGTCTACAGGGAAATCGTGGTATTGTCCTCTTGTGCAGGATGGTCTACAGGGAAGTCTAGGATGGTCTACAGGGAAGTCGTATTGTCCTCTTGTGCAGGATGGTCTACAGGGAAGTCTAGGATGGTCTACAGGGAAGTCTAGGATGGTCTACAGGGAAGTCAAATTGTCCTCTTGTGCAGGATGGTCTACAGGGAAGTCGTGGTGGTGTGTTTTGCTGCACGGGGGATATGATTCTGTCGTCTTCTGCAAGGATGGTCGTGTGGCTGTCATCTGCAGGGAGGTCGCCTTGTCGTCTTTTGGGCATTCGCAAAATAGATCAGACAAGCGACCATACTGGAATTACCATAAAGCAGGCAGAACACTCGGAGTTTATCATGTCTTGTGTTGATTCACAAGACGGAGGTGGGGCGCGGCGCGCGCCAGGCGACCCCCGAAGCCCACTCGCCTCACAGAAAAGAAACACGAAATGATGAAAGGAACTGATTCAGAAACTTCAAATCCAGGTCCTGGAAGACATGATTGATATATGTATATACGAAGTTCATGTTAGAAGACTTCAGAGCTAGGAACCCTGCTGAAAGTCTCTTCAGAATCTGTCAGAAGAGGGGGAGAATATCTGAAAGAATTTCTTTTTTTTTTTCTTCCTTTCTTGTCCCTAAAAAGAGGGGGAAAGAAGAAGAACCAGCGGGACGGGTTCACGGAACCAGCGCCAATTGCAGGATGATTCGAGGGGGAGATAGTGGGCTGGCCTCTGATGGTCCCGAAATGAGTGCTGGCTCTCTCTCTCTCTCTCTCTCTCTCTCTCTCTCTCTCTCTCTCTCTCTCTCTCTCTCTCAGAGGGGCGGAGGGAGGGAGGGAGAAGGCTGAAGTAGCAGCTCTCTCATACCAGCGAAGATTGTCAACCACCACGTCTCTCTCTCTCTCTCTCTCTCTTCTCTTCTCTTCTCTTCTCTTCTCTTCTCTTCTCTCTCTCTCTCTCTCTCTCTCTCTCTCTCTCTCTCTCTCTCTCTCTCCGTAGATTGAGTTTCTGACAGAGCAGATGTAGTGCAGCGTGAAGCCGTTAGTTAGTTAGTTTTTTTGTCTTCGTTTGGAACATCCTCCTCCCCAGAGTGATGGGGGAGGGTGGATCAGACACACACGGGGGGAATGTTGGGGAAGGGGGAGTGGGGTAAATGAATGTTGGGAGGGAGGGAGGGAGGAGGGAGTGGGTCGTATGGGGAGTGACGAACCAGAGAGGTGGTGGAAGAGAACGGGAGGAGGAGGAGGAGGAGGATCCTCCAGGCGTGACGTGATGAGAGAGAGAGAGAGAGAGAGAGAGAGAGAGAGAGAGAGAGAGAGAGAGAGAGAGAGAGAGAGCAGTGGGAACGTTAAGGTAAACGGTCTGCCTCCATGGGTAAGCGACCCTTACCCAAGGAGCTAGAGCATCTACCTTAAGGGTCGTTTGTTGTGAGTTTCCAAATCACTGTTTTAGGTAAATGCTCTCCCTCCCTTTCCCTCTCTCTCCCTCTCTCTCCCTCCCTCTCCCTTTCTCCCTCTCTCTCCCTCCTCATGGCAAGGGTCACTTGTCTCGTTGGAGTGAGAGCGTTTACATTAATGACTCTCTCTCTCTCTCTCTCTCTCTCTCTCTCTCTCTCTCTCTCTCTCTCTCTCTCTCTCTCTCTCTCTCTCTCCCGTAGCACACACAAAGCAGTCATCACAGTGGTGGTGGGTTTTTTTTTACAAGGTGGACAGGAATTCGCAATTCACTTGGGGAGAGAAAGTGGTCAGGAAGGAAGAATTGCCGAGGAGAGAGTATATGACTTTGAGCGATCAAGTGACACACACACTCCAGGACATTGGTGTGATATACTTGTCTTGACGCGAGTACTGCTTCTGTATCTTCAGACGTTGAACACGACCCTTGAGTACGATGGTACGACCTTTGAGTAGTACGATGGTACGACCTTTGAGTAGTACGATGGTACGACCCTTGAACGCTACGATGGTACGACCCTTGAGTACGATGGTACGACCTTTGAGTATGATGGTGCGACCCTTGAACGCTACGATGGTACGACCCTTGAACGCTACGATGGTACGACCCTTGCGTACGATGGTACGACCTTTGAGTATGATGGTGCGACCCTTGGGTACGATGTTACGACCCTTGGGTACGATGGTACGACCCTTGAACACTACGATGGTACGACCCTTTTACACTACGATGGTACGACCCTTGTGCACTACGATGGTACGACCCTTGAGTACGATGGTACGACCCTTGAGCAGTACGATGGTACGACCCTTGTACACTACGGTGAAAACTTGGGAGAATGATAGTACGGTCATTAAGGGTCAAATTATAGGCCAGGTATATATATATATATATATATATATATATATATATATATATATATATATATATGTGTGTGTGTGTGTGTATGTATGTATCAGCCTTTTAATTTACTGGACTAATTGTGGAATGAAATGATAAGACATGACACAGTGCGTCTATGACAGAAGGCTTAGATGATATACAAGTATATTCTCTCCCTATTTTATGGTATATACGAACAGGTTACCTTGCGCCATCATCTAGAATGAATGTCATTCGAGGTCAGGTCAACCACCACCACCGTCAGGTAGAGGTGGGTCAGGTCAAAAAAGCCTTCTTCCTCAGGTCGAAGTGGGTCAGGAGAAGAGCCATGTTTCCTTCGTTGATTTGTTCATATACCTTCATGTATTGTTCTTATGTTATGCCACTGAACAGTTTACAACAGATAGATCGAAAGCTGTTATGACACTGAACAGTTTATAACAGATAGATCAAAAGCTGTTATGACACTGAACAGTTTATAACAGATAGATCAAAAGCTGTTATGACACTGAACAGTTTATAACAGATAGATCAAAAGCTGTTATGACACTGAACAGTTTATAACAGATAGATCAAAAGCTATTATGACACTGAACAGTTTATAACAGATAGATCAAAAGCTATTATGACACTTAACAGTTTATAACAGATAGATCAAAAGCTATTATGACACTGAACAGTTTATAAGAGATAGATCAAAAGCTATTATGACACTGAACAGTTTATAAGAGATAGATCAAAAGCTATTATGACACTGAACAGTTTATAACAGATAGACGAAAGTTTGGGAAGGCGTTCGTCCATTTTCGTCCTGAGGTGTTTGGGAGCGACAGAGACGACATGAAACTGGTATATTGAAAGATATCACTAGATATAGAATTTATATAGAATAGCAGAACACGAGAGAAAATGTCAGATGTACATAAGGCAAGATAGCGCAAAAGAGGATATATATAGTTTACATATGGCAAGATAATGCTAAAGAGGATATATAATTTATATAATGCGAGATAGCGCAAAAGAGGATATATATATAATTTGTATAGGGAAGGATATCACTGAAGAGAGCGTAGAATTTATATTGGGGGTTGGGGGTGGGGGAGGGCAATATAGCACAAAAGAGAGCTTGGAATTTTTGTTGGGAGAATGTAGAATTTTAGAGAGAATCTAGAGTTTCTATAGGGATCATATAGCACTGCAGAGAACCCAAAAAATTCCCTGTGAGCGTTGCATAAAGTAAGGCGATATGAAGCACGTTTGCTCTGGCTCCCTCACACACACACACACACACACACACACACACATGTTGGGGCTGTGTGACTATGTTTGTTTGTGTGTGGGTGGACCCACATGCCTCTGTGTATGCATGTGTGTGTGTGTGTGTGTGTGTGTGTGTGCTTTCGTCTTTTCGTCTGTATGTTTATGTGTACGTTTGTGTTTTCGCCTGTATGTGTGTGTACGTTTGTGTGTTTGTATGTGTTACATGTTTTTTCTGTATGTATACATGTACGTATTTATGTGTATGTACGTGTATACGCATGTACATATTTATGTACACGCGTGCTCATTTTATATGAATGTACTCGTATATATGTATGTACGTGTGTGTGTGTGTGTGTGTGTGTGTACCTACGTGTATGTACACACGTGTGTACCAAATGCTAGTGTGAGTGACCTCAGACGTGTCGTGTATGTAGAGCGTAACGCTGTCACGTAACGCTTTGTTCACTGTGCGATGTGTTACGTGTATGTTAATCCCTTATTATTATTATTATTATTAGTAGTAGTAGTAGTAGTAGTAATAGGAGTATAAGGATTAGTGATAGTGGTGGTAGTAGTAGTAGTAGTGGTAGTAGTAGTAGTGGTAGTAATAGTAGTATAAGTAGTGATAGTGGTAGTAGTAGTAGTAGTGGTAGTAATAGTAGTATAAGTAGTGATAGTGGTAGTATAAGTAGTGATAGTGGTAGTAGTAGTAGTAGTAGTGGTAGTAGTAGTAGTGGTAGTAATAGTAGTATAAGTAGTGATAGTGGTAGTAGTAGTAGTAGTAGTGGTAGTAGTAGTAGTAGTAGTAGTATAAGGAGTAGTGATAGTAGTAGTAGTAGTAGTAGTAGTAGTAGTAGATAGAGTAGATCTATGAGGGAGGGGAGGTGAAGGAGAGGGGCTGACACCAGCACAAGAATGGGTCTAAGATTAGAGGGACGAGGAGGAGGAGGAGGAGGAGGAGGAAAGCCTAAAGTATCTTGAGGAGGTGGAGGGAGAGGGTGTATGATAAGGACAATGAGGAGTATCAGTGGTAGGTGGAGTGGGAGGAAGACTTGGATGAGCAAGGAGAACAGAAGAGAGAGGAGGAGTATCTGTGAGGAAGATAGAGAACAGACGAGAGTAGGAGGAGTATTGCTTTGTGCTGCGGTTTTCAGGGTAAGAACAAGGGTGTACACAAGACGTGTTATGAATGAAGGAAAGGAAGGAGAAAATATGAGGCGAAATGAAAGATGTGATGAGGACATTCACGTGGGGGAATGGAGGACGTAGACACGTAGAATGAAGGGAAGGGAAGGAAAAGGTCCAAATGGTAATGATAACTGGAGGCTGGAAATACGAAGGGTATGATATAGATAAAGGGGAAAAAAAATAGGTATATGGTTGAGGGGGGGAAGATGATACGGAGAGAGAGAGAGAGAGAGAGAGAGAGAGAGAGAGAGAGAGAGAGAGAGAGAGAGAGAGGCAAAAAAGAAAAATAAAACATCACAGACGAAGGGAAGGTACAAGGGGAAAAACATTGAGCGGAGGGACTGTGTGGATGGGAGGAGAGAGAGAGAGAGAGAGAGAGAGAGAGAGAGAGAGAGAGAGAGAGAGAGAGAGAGAGACACACACACACACACACACACGGGGCATGAACCACCTCCAGCCCAGGGGGACGTAAGGGTTAGACCGGACACAGTCGGGGATAACCACAGCCCAGAGACGATAGAGAAAGAGCACAGAGGAGATGATAGATACCTCACCCATGGGATAGGCAGAACACACAGGAGGTAGCTATGGCACCCATGGAATAGGCAGAACACACAGGAGGTAGCTATGGCACCCATGGGATAGGCAGAACACACAGGAGGTAGCTATGGTACACAGGAGGACCAGCTTGAACACATATATGGCCAACCCCATGTGTCACACACACACACACACACACACACACACACACTTGTCCATTGTTACACAACCATTCTACTGCTGGTGGTGTTCGCGTCTACTACTAATTTGTTACCTGTTTCATCTACTTCGAGGTCCACCTTGTCATATTCAACTCCTATTTCATTTGAAGATTCTTCCTTCCTTTCATTCTGTTTCCTCTCCCACTCCCTCAGTCGCCATTGACCCTTGTTTGTTCTGACTTGAGTTTTTGATTTGGCCAGACTTGGTTTACTTGGGCTCAGCTTTTTCCTGCCCTCAAGTTTTAACTTTCTCCTCTCTCTCTCTCTCTCTCTCTCTCTCTCTCTCTCTCTCTCTCTCTCTCTCTCTCTCTCTCTCTCTCTCTCTCTCCTCGCCAAGCGTTTTATTTCCCTCCGTGTCTCTTGAATTCGTGTCTGTTATTTGGATTTTCTCTCTCACACCCTCTATCCTCATATTTTTTTTCTTCACTTGTGTAAAGGCCAGACCACCTCTCTCGGACCATGTGGTCTATGTATCTAAGACTTTTCTCTTTCTTTGTCTCTCTCCCTCCCTCCCTCCCTCTCTCTCCTTCCTTCCTTCCCGTTACTTTTATTTCCATCAGTTTAGTTTTTTCCTCCCACCTTCCCTGGTGTCCACGCCTCGCCCCGACCCCAGTAATGGCATCCACGCACCCATAACAATCTCAGAGGATATTAGAGTTTTTTAAGCTTGATTCCCCTGCAGGGTTAGGTTAGGTCTCAGGGGTTGTCTGGTGGGAATGGTAAGGGCTAGAATGTATGTATGTACTCGACCTCTCTTGTCTTGCTGTGTTATTGGGGTCTTACATGCTCGACCACTCTTGTCTTGCTGTGTTATGGGGTCATCCACACTCTACCTTTCTTGTCTTGCTGTGAGGTATTCCACACTCGACCTCTCTTGTTTTGCTGTGTTATGGGGTCATCCACACTCTACCTCTCTTGTCTTTCCGTATTATGGGGTCTTCCTCACTCTACATCCCAAAATACACACACACACACACACTCGACCTCTTCTTTTGTTGTTATTATGGGGTCCTCCTCACTCTATACCTCATAACTCTTAACCCATACCATAACTTCGACCTTTGGGGAAAATCTCCCTGCATTATAATAGCTTTTAATTGCATCGTTGTCACACACCATCTAGTTCTTGGACGTACCTATCACTACACCTTCTAGTATACAGTGATTCCGTGCACTTCTCAACCCCGCCTGGTATCTAGGGAGCTCCTTTGACCCTACTCCACCCAGCATCCTGCTTCCCTCCACCCCTCAACACCGCCTGGGTCCCAGGAACAGCTTCTACTACACCTAATACACTGTTTCCATACGCATCCCTGCACTGCTTGGTTCGTGCAAGCACCTCTCACCACACCTTGCATCAGCCTCCTCCTCCCCGCGCCCCTCTCTCCTGTGTGAGCCTTACCCACCACCACCTACAGCGCCCCCTGCGTGAGCCTGGCTGTGTTCTTTCTTTCCCTTCCTCTGCCATTGGTTTCCTCATGGTCATCCTCCCCTCTTTGTTTACTTTCTTCGACGGCTCTTTGACACCTCCACTACACACTCATGCACACACCCTCTTCTTCAACGCCCCTGTTATACGTACACCTACACACACACACACCTCCTCATCGACATCCCTCTCCCCTCTTAGATGCCTCTTATTACATATTTCTAAGCCCTCGTGTGCACATCGAGGTGCCCCGTGTGGTAGTGCACGGTGTGTGTGTGTGTGTGTGTGTGTGTGTGTGTGTGTGTGTGTGTGTGTGTGTGTGTGTAAGTAAGGACCAGCAGGGGCTCTCCAACACCCTCTGAATATGCACAATGCCCTTCTCTCCCTCCCCTGCCATTCTTCCGCACCTACTCCTCTCTCTCTCTCTCTCTCTCTCTCTCTCTCTCTCTCTCTCTCTCTCTCTCTCTCTCTCTCTCTCTCTCTCTCCATCATCATCATCAGTTCCTTCTCTTCAGTAAGGTTTATTCCCGACATTCATCTCAGTTTCTTTTTTTTCTTTTCTATTTCCCACCGTAAATGAATGTGAAGACACGTCCCTCGTTGAAGCCATCACCACCACCACCACACACACACACACCCGCGCCGCGCGTGAGTGAGTCAGGGAAGGAGTGATGATGACTGGTCGACTGTCGTGCCAATCTCTGAAAAGTCCTTTTGGCTGATACGAGTCCGCTGTCCACACCCACAGTCGATGGCCCATAGTGATGATGAAGATAGCCCATAGTGATGATGAGGGTGGCCGATAGTGATGATGAGAGATCAATATGTCCTCTGTAGAGGGCGTGAAAGTAGATGTATATCCTTTCTTCCCCCCCTCCCCCATATTTATTTATCTACCTTCAGTGTATATGAACTTAGAGAGAGAGAGAGAGAGAGAGAGAGAGAGAGAGAGAGAGAGAGAGAGAGAGAGAGAGAGAGAGAGATGCTATCCATCCGGTGATGTCCGTGTGTAAGGTGGGGTTTTATTATCGAAGGGGGACGGGAGGGAGTAAACACACGTCCGCCACAACAAGCAACCTTCATCCCTTTTTTAATATCGGCCGGGGCCGCATCCCCTCGGTGACGTCACTGTTTGTTTTCTCCAGGGATGAGCGGCCAGTCTGCCTGAATCATCATGTTCCCCTCCACCCTACCGACCGCTTGGTGTTCCAGTCCTCCCTCATGTGCGTCGCTCCGCCTTGATTTTCCAGTCCAGCTTATATGTTCTTCTTTGGTTGGATGTGTTCCGTTCCGTCTTGACTGCCAGGTCTTCTCTCGTGGTATGCTATGGTTTGATGTGTTCCGTTCCGTCTTTGACTGCCAGGTCCTCTCTCGTGTTTTGCTTTGGTTTGATGTGTTCCGTTCCGTCTTTGACTGCCAGGTCCTTTCTCGTGTTTTGCTTTGATATGCTTTGCCATTCCTACTTGTGGTTCGCCTTAGGGTGATGTTCCAGTCCTTTATGTGTTGTGCTCTGGCTTAATGTTCCAGAGCGTCTTGTGTTTTGCTTTGGTTCGCTTTTCCAGTCCTTCTTGTCAACTTCGCCGTGACCTTATGATCCAGTTCTTCTTGTGCTCCGCCCTGGATTGACGTTCCAATCCCTTATATGCCTCGCCCTGGCTTGAGTTTCCAGTCCGTCTTGCGCTTCACCCTGGCTTAAGTTTCCAGTCCCTCTTTGTGCTACACCCTGGCTTGAGTTTCCAGTCCCACTTGTGCCTCGCCCTGGCTTGAGTTTCCAGTCCCTCTTTGTGCTACACCCTGGCTTGAGTTTCCAGTCCCTCTTTGTGCTACACCCTGGCTTGAGTTTCCAGTCCCACTTGTGCCTCGCCCTGGCTTGAGTTTCCAGTCCCTCTTTGTGCTTCACCCTGGCTTGAGTTTCCAGTCCCACTTGTGCCTCGCCCTGGCTTGAGTTTCCAGTCCCTCTTTGTGCTTCACCCTGGCTTGAGTTTCCAGTCCCTCTTTGTGCCTCGCCCTGGCTTGAGTTTCCAGTCCCTCTTGTGCCTCGCCCTGGCTTGAGTTTCCAGTCCCTCTTTGTGCTACACCCTGGCTTAATTTTCCACTCCCTCTTTGTGCTTCACTCTGGCTTAATTTTCCACTCCCTCTTGTGCCTCGCCCTGGCTTAATTTTTTCAAAAGTCGTCTCCATGATAACGAGTCTAATTTCCCCCCTGAGATTGACGAAGAACGCTCAGATTCCCCCTGGCAACTTCTTGATAAGGGGCCTCTGTGGCGGTGTCCCTCCCCGGCAACAGATGATAAGGGCCACCTCGACAATACAGAGTCGAGGATGTGGTTCGAGGGGATACGGACCACAGGCCAGGGAGGAGATACAGCAAGAACTCAACCTCCACCAGACACAAAGACAAAAGAGTCGAGCTTCAAGGATGTCATTGGAAGTAAATACGCCTACAATCACCCTCCATTACAAGCATTCAGAGTAATACGAAAACCCCCCAGTGTAAATTTCAGAGGCGAAGATGACGCAGCCCGCGCATTGCATGGCCCCTCGTAAACAAAAAAGGGAAAAAACTCTAAGCTCAACGCAAAGAAAACGTGACATCCCTTGTGTGGAGTGGATGCGCGTGGACACATGGGTCTCCTCGGTCTGGTCTGCTATCAATCTCATCGGGAGCGGAGAGAAATAAGGGCGCTGAAGGGAGGCCAATATTGAGGAAGACGAGGGGTGCGAGAGGAGGTAGAGAGAGAGAGAGAGAGGGAAGAAAGAGGAGGGTAGCGGAGAGGGATGAGACAAGGGTCGTAGACAGCTCGCCAGCGAACATTCGGTGTGTGAAATTCATATCAACCAAAAAGTGAGGGTAGGTAGTGCTTGTGATGTGTTATGATTGTTATTATATCATGAAGAAAAGATACAAAGATTGAAGCTCATGAGTTTTTAATAAGTTATACAACCACTTGAGAGGACACCATGAAATGTTAACTAACTCGAGGACGAGGGTTCGACCCTTGAGTGCGAGGGGTTCGACCCATGAGTACGAGGGGTTCGACCCTTGAGCACGACGTTATGACACTTGAGGACGAGGGTTCGACCCTTGAGTACGACGTTATGACACTTGAGGACGAGAGGTCCGACCCTTGAGCACGACGGTATGACACTTGAGGACGAGGGTTTGACCCTTGAGCACGACGTTATAACACTTGAGGACGAGGGGTTCGACCATTGAGCACAACGTTATGACACTTGAAGACCAGAGTACAATCCTTGAGCACGACAGAACGATCTTTCAAAACGACGGTACGACCTATGGAAAAATCATAGCTTAACCTTCAACCCCGGTCCTTAAGTCAGGTCAAAAGGTCAGGCCATCCTACCCAAAAGGTCATTAACTCGTACTCGAGGGTCGCACCATTGTACTTAAGGGTCGTACTTACGTGTTCAATGCTCACAAGCAAACTGTATCCCCACCGACCACCCTCCTCCCCATCTACTGCTAAGGGAGGGATATTACAGACATCTCGTTCTCTCAAACCATCTTCCTTCCTCCGACATTCTGTGGGCTTCCTCACACCCATTTCCGACACGCGTCAGACGTCCGTATTAATCTTACGACGTCAGGATGTAAGATCCAGTAGTCGTAAGGAGTCGTCGGATCTTTACTCCTGTGAATTTTACGTGTTCCACTCGATATGCAATTTACGACTGGACGTATTTTGGGTATTTAGGAAGTCGAGGCATATATATAGATTCTTTTCCTTTCGAGCGCATTCTGTGTGTTTACACTTATGTGTGTGTGTGTGTGTGTGTGTGTGTGTGTGTGTGTGTGTGTGTCCCTTGCATGGATCTGCTTTTGCATGGGTGTAGTGCATGCACATGTGTATCCATATGCATGAGCTCACATGTCCGCGTGTTCTTTCGAGAAGAACAAGGTCAGGGCATTGTTGCTCTTATCTTAACAAACTGGTCGAAAGAAAATGTTCCTATTCATGGTTCAACTTTTACTGGAAAGAAATGCCTTACATGGACACAGTCATGTACATTCATCATTTACCAAAGCAAAATTGTAAGGTGAGTGATATTGCCAAGGAAGATATTGTTTATATATATTTTTTGGTTTCCTGTATGAGGCCAGGCAGCTTTTCCCTCAACAGATATGAAAACATTTGCACTGACTACCGTGGAATGGAAAGAGCTTGATAGGTAGATGTGGTTGTTTTTCGCCCCCAACGTTTAGATAAGGAACTGCTATTTCCGATAGCGTAGATTAAAAAGGATCATATCAAATGATAAATCAGAGCTCTTGAAATTAAGTAAAATCTCTCTGATTCTTTCTCCCTTTTTACTCTATTCTATCTTCCTCATGTTGATAGATTGTCTTATTCGCTTCATTACAAAGCGATTTCTTCCCTTCTATATATTGTAGATTATTTCTTCTTCCCCTCAATCTATTTTCTGCTTATCAAGTGGTTTTTGCATAAGACAGTAAGTCAGTTTATGCAAGAACTGATTATGTTATCAAGTGTAATCAGATTTTGATATCAACCATAGATAGATTAGCGAGTTCAGGTGGCGCCACTCTACCTTACACGCTTGGGCCTTCAACCAATCACCGTCGAGTTACACACACACACACACACACACACACACACACACACACACACACACACACTCGTACAAACAGCAGTGGTCCAATGAGAGAGTCTTCCATAGGAGATCAATCCTCAGTTGTGTTCGTCATTCGGATTGTCGTCAATGATGCCAAGGCTGTGGATCTCCTCCAGCAGGGCATTTGCTCGCACCAACTCTGTAGGAGAGAAGAGGAAGAGACAGTGTCGAATTAATGATGATGAGAATGGATTTCTCTTAACGCCCGCTCGGCCTCTCCTGCTTCACTAAGCAAGGATGCGGCAGGAATAGACGAATGAGCCTTTAAGGGGACGTATCCTCACTTGGCTCGTCTTTCGTTCCTACTTTCATTAAGTGGGAAAATACAGTAGGGGAAGTCCCCCCCCCCCCCCCAACCAGCCTACCAACCCCTCCACCCTCTTAGACAAGCAGGGGATCCGTGGATAGTTTTCTCCCTCTCCTATCCTCAGGGATGAAAGAAAAAGTTTAATTAACCAGAGTTTATGGATATTTAGACTCGCTGTTGGGTGTTAATAGACCGGCAAACACCCATTCATAATCTACATACTGACATCCTAGCCAACTCAAGCTCTGCCATTGTTATGTAAATGAAATCGAGCATTATCAAGTGCTTAGACTCACCCCTCAAGCATATTTACAATCAAACCCTTATTGAAAGAAGCACTCGGTGTGTAGTGTGGGGTTGGCACCATCTCCCCACACACACATACACACACTTAGAACGGCAGCGAGACAGGCGTCGCTCGCTGTCTGTATTCGTTTCAGCGTTGCGGCCGATCGTATCAGCGAGCGTCACCAACACACCTCGGGTTGTCCAGCCGACTCGAGGCGGGGGGTCGTCGCAAGTCGGTGGAGGTGTTTGCCGCAGGCCCCTTGGCGTCGCAAGTCGGTGGAGGTGTTTGCCGCAGGCCCCTTGGCGTCGCAAGTCGGTGGAGGTGTTTGCCGCAGGCCTCTTGGCGTCGCAAGTCGGTGGAGGTGTTTGCCGCAGGCCTCTTGGCGTCGCAAGTCGGTGGAGGTGTTTGCCGCAGGCCTCTTGGCGTCGCAAGTTGGTGGAGGTGTTTGCCGCAGGCCTCACGTCCGCAGGCCAACGACAGACAGATGCTCCTGTGGTGGCGACGGTCCTCGTCTTATGATGGGAGGAGACCGGAGACGGCACAGCAGGCAGCTCCCTAGACCACTGAGCAGCTGATCGACCACCGCCTCCACCTCACCTCACACCTCCTCCTCCTCCTCCTCGACCAACGAAGAGGCTGGAGGAGCTGGACTGAAAAACAGTCTGTCATGTAACTCGCCACCACCGAACCTTTCCAGATCGTCGCTTCCAGGAAACAAAGAAGAAGACCGGGTTGGGCTAAGTCTGTTTTATATCACTTGGAACGCGACACAGACGTGTGAGGCGCCATTCGTTCAGTGGGCCAAAGGAGGTGGAGGAAAGCCATCCGACCGAAATTGGCGCTGGATGCACTTTCTCATGGAAGCGGTTGCCGCAAAAGGGGAAGCCCATATTCACCATATTGGATCTGTAGTAATCCAGAACCACACTTCGTGGGCCGCTTGTCGACGTTAACAAAATATTCTGATCACTAAACGAATAAATGATAACGCTAAGATAAGACTTCACCGATCTTTCCCGTTTTAAGATGGGTCGGCTGTGATATGTAGCCTCAAACCAATTTGGATATCGTCTGTTCTTGCTATTACGTTGATGGTATATGGAGATAAACCGAAGCAGCAAGAGCACCAAACTTCCCAGTGTGTGTTGAGGCTTTGAATGAACACAGTCGCGCGACCATGAACCCCCAGAACTCTCGCAAGTTCGAACCATCATGCAACATCAGAGAACCAAGCGGGCGTATCGCTGAATATGTTAACGCGCTAGACGCGACCTGCATATCAACACGGACCTGGCCGGGGAAACGGACGCATATCTTGACCACTGTCAAGACCCTCCGAGGGACTGCCATGTCGCACAGGTCATGACTACTATTCCAAATGGGGGGGAAATGCCTCGAATATCGTGAGGTTACGTAGTGCCAGGTGTTCTGTAAGGACTTGGCCGGAATGTTTGTGTTCTGCTGCGTGCCTCCCAACGCGTCTTGGGACACCATGGCTGGATTGTGGGCATCATTGACAGATGAAGTGTACCATGCGGCCGCCTTTGACGCTCTGAGTCATGCCCAAACAGTCGCCAAGAGCCGGTCAGTTCCAGGAAACTGGTGGCGACAGGCAGCGACCTGACGAAGGGGATGGAACGTCTCTCTCTCTCTCTCTCTCTCTCTCTCTCTCTCTCACCAGGCTGAATGAACCATGAAATTGGCCAGTTCTGGCATATCTCCAGGGCCAGTCGTCAGTCAGCATCCCAGAAGAGAGAGAGAGAGAGAGAGAGAGAGAGAGAGAGAGAGAGAGAGGGATGAACACACATGGAGATGTGTGTGTGCGACGGTCATGCACTGTGGATCGGGTTGAGGGGTGGGGAAAGGACTTGTTTTACAAGACCTCATTGGAACGACGCCTCTCACATCTCTATGCAAATGCGACGCATCATACGGCAGACACTGCATACGAGTCTCCCCCCGCTACCCCCTGCCGCTAAGAGCATCAAAATGATTCTATCTTGAATCCTTTTCTTTCCCAGTGGCAAGATAATCTCTCATTGTCTCGAGGCGCGTCTTTGAGACAGATTACGATTATCATCACCAATAATTTACGGGAAAGTTATCTCCATCGTTAATGGTGGGAATCATCTGTAATGTCCCGTGCGCGCGCGCGCGCCGCACGTGTTGTGTGTGTGTGTGTGTGTGTGTGTGTGTATGTGTGTGTGTGCGGTGAGTACACAGTTCGAGGATGTATTGTCAAACTACACGCCTTTCGTCGACACCTAACCTTGGCCTTTAAGACTTTATAAACAAAAATGATTCATTTCGGCTTTTGAAGTCTGGGCAGAACCCATGAATCCCCTTTTACTTTGTTCCAGTAGCAACACAACAGTTTAAAACCCCCGAGAGGATCGTTGCTTCCAGGAAACAAAAGCATTGGATTCCAATCATCTGGAAGGCAGACATGTGTGGGGACCACTCCCAGTTTCCAGCGTGGGGATGGGTGTAGGACAAGGAGGTACTCTGGGTCCCGTGCTGTTCTCTTTACTCACACTGCCTCAAGATCTGAAAGACTTAAACTGCCGGCTGGGCTTATGGATAGCGTTTACATATCCGGCTTCCAGCTAATGAGCGACAGTTATGCAGGCCACGCAGCCATCATCATAGAGAGAGAGAGAGAGAGAGAGAGAGAGAGAGAGAGAGAGAGAGAGAGAGAGAGAGAGAGAGATGCCTCTCGTATCTCATGTTTGCTGACTACCATCACGATTTTTTCCTCTCCGATTCCTCGCTGTGTTTGACTTGGTTTCCATCGCGTGAGTTCGGGAGTCTCGTAGTGGGAGTATCAAACCCATGTACCGGCGGCTGGAACGTCTCTCCGAGCCGCCGACACTTTTGATTTGGGGGATTTGCAGTTGATGGCACAGACCCCGCGAGTGATGCCCTCGGTGCCAAGGTCTGTTATGTGGTCTGCAGGTTTCCTTGTCCCTCTAACAAGGTCTGTTATGTGGTCTGCAGGTTTCCTTGTCCCTCTAACAAGGTCTTTTATGTGGTCTGCAGGTTTCCGTGTCCCTCTAACAAGGTCTGTTATGTGGTCTGCAGGTTTTCTTGTCCCACGAACAAGGTCTGTTATGTGGTCTGCAGGTTAGTAAGGAACGCTTGCCTTGTCCCACGAACAAGGTCTGTTATGTGGTCTGCAGCTCAAGGTATACTTGCCTTGTCCCACGAACAAGGTCTGTTATGTGGTCTGCAGCTCAAGGTATGCTTGCATACCCCACGAACACAACACGAAAAATAAAGGCTCAGGTGCTGTAAATACAAGTGGAAAATCACCTCTCCTTCCGACCACATCCACAACAGTTATGATAGATAGCCATGGTTACTTACGCTGACGAAGGAGGGAGTAAAGATGTTTGTTCTCCTCTGTGATGTGCCTGAGGCGCTGGGTCTTCATGTCCAGCACCTTCTGCAGAGCCATGTTCTCGTCCCGGAGGAGCCTTCGCTGCTTCCGGAGACCAGCCTAGGGAGGAGGAGGAAGGGTGTGGGTGTGTGATAATCAGGTAGGGTTGCGATGGTTGTCGTGTATATATATACGTATCTCGTAAAAAGGCCTTCATCAGTCATCAGTACCTATATATATCTATTAAGCAATTTTGTACAATAGATATTTTTCCCCCTAGAATCCACAACATCTGGCTTAAGGCAATAACCCTTCAAGAACACAAGCAAAAATTTGCATAACTCCACGTCACTAAAACTATGATAATCTGCCAGCTCACTCCCTTCTAGGTTTACTGAAAAAAAAGCACTCACTCGATATTGAAGTTCAAACTTCGTTACAGAAGACAGTATACAGTTTACCGTATACTTATTAATATGTGGAATTCAACTCGCTTAAACACTGGATTGAATGATCAAGTAGTTTGATATACACAATAGAGAAACTACAGCAGATGATGCTTACGGTGAGCGTGTTGTTACAACCGGAATCCATTATTGGTAGTCGCTGTTGGGGGTGAGGTGGAGGGAGTGGAGTGGAAAGCGGTGGTGATCACGACGAGGCTAGTGGACTAACTGTGTGGAGCCAGCGTGTCCATCCGACCCTTGGGTCATAGGTCAGGGGAGAGGAGGAGGAGGAGGAGGTGGAGGGGATAGGTTGAGGGAAGAGGAGGTGAGAGGAGAGGGTTGGGTTAGGGTTAGGTTTTGTCCTTAGGTCACCTCCGGCTGAGGTCAGGTCACGGAATTGTTGGCCAGTGTCTGCCGTCATTACGTCACAGTGTATACTTGTTTTTTTTTTATTTATTATGTTTTTATTTATTATTTTGTACTAGATGAATCTCAACTCATTCGGGAGATGTATCCTTCATGAACTTCACAAGTGAACATCAACCCATACTTCAAATGTCTGCAATTACTCCCTCATATATATATATATATATATATATATATATATATATATATATATATATATATATATATATAGTCTCCGGTTGGCATATTGAACACTCCAATGGTCGAATTCACATTTCCAAACTTAGTTCAAATATTATGAAATATTTAGTGTCTGTGTCTCTACTAGGAAGGTTTACCCAGGTGACACCACGCGAACGCACAGATCACAGGGTCGATCTTGGGCTACGGCCAGCGGCTTTATCATGTGTGTGTGTTTGTGTGTGTGTGTGTGTGTGTGTGGACGAGGTAGTCTGGGAGGGACGAACGTACGGGGAGGGAATGACCAACCAGGGCACATAGATTGCTCAGCTTTTCCCACATTGGATCAAGAGATGGTGACAAGCGAGGCGAAGGGGAGGGGGTTATTGGAAGCTGTACACCTGCGCTTTCTAAAAGCGAGTTTTGACAGATGTTACCAGAGTGAGCAGTACACCTGCGCTTTCTAAAAGCGTGTTATGACAGATGTTACCAGAGTGAGTAGTACACCTGCTAGAGAAAAATAAAAACTTACTAGTACTCAGGTAACGAGTGAGAGAGGGTAAAGAAAAAAGCGGTCGTATGGAAAGTCATTTTGGTACCATATTGATTCTCTCTCTCTCTCTCTCTCTCTCTCTCTCTCTCTCTCTCTCTCTCTCTCTCTCTCTCTCTCTCTCTCTCAAAGTGGCTAGTAGAACCACATCTTCGGTATGTAACTGAGCAACAGAGAGAGCACTAGGCCCAAAACGAAGGTTGTTTGTGACAGTGGAGGAGAGGAGGAGACACTTGTGGATTAGTGTGGTAAGAGTAGAAAGATATAGCCATGCACTTTATGACTTAAAAGGCCAGAATATACTTAAAAATACCCCAGATAAGAGCAGGAGTAATACCAAAAGTGAGGTAGAAGCCACTTAAGAAGAGATGACTGGAACTCAAACTTCCGCAGGGTTGACTTCATATACTTGTTTAAGATTCTCACACGAGCGATGACGTTGAAACAGAAACTTTGGCGTAAATGACACGGGGTGGTTCGTATCACTCGTTATAGTGGGGTCATAGTGGTGTTGGAACGTACTTCATCAACGAATAGGTGTTGGATACTGGATGAAGTTGCCTGTTAGTGTAATCTAATCCAAAAGCGATCGACTCCTTCAAAAGGAGACTATGTATTTCTTCCCAGACTGTAGATTACCTGAACTAGATAGTAACGAAGAAAAAAATATATATATATATCATTTCCTTCAGTATATGACCTCGTTAGAGGTCAATTGGTCTTCTGTTAGAGTTCCTTCAGCATGTGACCTCGTTAAAGGTCAATTGGTCATCTGTTACGTCTTTGCTTCATGTATTTCTGTGTAAAATCTCTATTTCCGCAACGCTTTTGTTATTTCTAACAATTTCTTTTGTAATTATTTCCCCCCCGTTTCTCTTTCCGCAACGCTTTGGTTATATGTAACATGTATTATAGCCAATTTCCCAGCATAGTTCAATATCTTGCAACACTTGCCTGGAGGGTGAAACGACTGCATGATGTCATTTAGTAGGCAGTAGTAAAGTGGGGTCATTGGCTGACCCCCGGAGGGAAAAACACGAGGGGGGGGACTTTCTCCAGCAGGCAGGGTCACGAAGGCGTCAGTCACGGGTGAGCCAAACTTAGGTCAGTGACCCCGCGCCTCTCGCTCGGTCAGGTCCATTAGCTGACGACTCTTACGAAGTGTAATGTATGTGTGGGGTGGTGATGGTGGTGGGGTCTGGCTGGGTCTAGGACGGGGTATTAGAGCAGAGTAATTCTTAAACTGGGTTCCCGTTCATCCTGGGGGCCTCTGACGTCGTCTTCTATCCCAAATGGTGGCGGTGGATAGGTGGATCGTTAACGAGGTGGATAATCAGACAGATAGATGCAAACAAGAGACAACCATGCAAGAATGATAGATAGAATGATAGATCATTCGATAGACGGAGATTTGAGACAATGTAGATTTCTGAAAGATAAGGTCGAGTGTATAATAGTGTGTGTGTGTGTGTGTGTGTGTGTGTGTGTGTGTCGAGGAAACATAACGAAACGTATTCACTTGGGGAGGAGGACCGGGGCGGGGCGGGACGGGGAGAGGAGGGGAATGAATGAATGAATGAATCAGCTTCGAATGAGTAGCGTCAGACTCATCCAGGATTGAGGAAGCCCCAAAGCGAAGCATGTCCCAGTGCTGACGATCCTTTGGGGGTTCGTCTTCCTTAACCAGCTTCCTGTTGACTGCCGGGGATAAAAACCGCTCGCGTTGGCTCCCCGAGGCTTAGAAAAAAAGAAGTTTGGCCAAAGGATCACACTCATCAGAGGGGGGCGGGCTGTAGGTATCCCGCTGAGCTGAGCAGTGGCGGTGAGATTAGTGAGATGAGGACGTCTAAGGAGGAGGGGAAGGAGGAGGAGGTTGAGGAGAGGGTGGTATGAAGGAAGGATTGGAGGAGGTGCAGTAGGGGTGAAGCTAAGTGGGAGGGGAGGGGAAAGAAGGCCAAGGGTGAGGAAAGGAGGAGGAGGAGGAGGAGGAGAGAGGGTGGTATGAAGGAAGGATTGGAGGAGGTGCAATAGGGGTGACTCTAAGTGGGAGGGGAGGGGAAAGAAGGCCAAGGGTGAAAAGGGGAGGGGTGTATCTGTTCGTCACAGTGCTTGCCTCCAGGTACTCCCTTTAGCTGTATACCACCTCACCCTGCCGCGGGGAGCGCTCCACACTCAGTAGACACAGAGAGGCATGGATTCTTTCTGGTGGTATTAATTAGATCTGGAGGAAAAGGGAAGAGGTGTGTGGGGTGTGGGGGAAGGAAATGACACGACATCCCACGTCTGGTGGTGAGGAGAGAGGGAGGGCGCTGCGTTGTGGTGGGGGGTGGTGAGGGAGGAAGGATAGAATGGGGAGGAGGAGGAGAAGGAGGAGGAGGAGCTCCTCCTCCTCACCGTGACAGGTCGATCTCAACTTGGACAGTTTTCAACCCGAGAGAGAGAGAGAGAGAGAGAGAGAGAGAGAGAGAGAGAGAGAGAGAGAGAGAGAGAGAGAGTGGATGGTAGGGTGGATCACCACCACGGGGGGAGGGAGGGGGGAGGGACTGGGTGGGGGTGAGGGAGGGAAAAGTGTGTGTGTGTGTGTGTGTGTGTGTGTGTGGATGGGGGTGGATCACCACCACAGGGGAGGGGGGACTGCACAACTCACTCCCCTCAAGGTCGAACCTTCGTAATTACACTTCTCTTTTTTTTTTTCCTCCTCTTCTTTGTTTCTCACCCGGCCAGAGACACTGGGTGTCCGTGTGTTGCACTGATTGATAGAGGCGATGGCGTTGAATTTGACGGGGGAAATGGAAGGTATCTTTGGCGGACATCTTGTGTGTGTGTGTGTGTGTGTGTGTGTGTGTGTTTCGCCCCGCTCTGTCGTATGGGTCAGTCGTCTTCTGGTTCTAGATTGAAAAAAAAAGGTTATAGGTCACCCACCCGCACATGACAGAGTGGATGTGAGCGGATGCCGCCCCCTTTCTTTCCCCCCCGCCTGTTCCCGACGCTACTTCGCTCATGCGGGAAACGACAACGACGGCGGCGATGCAAATATGGTAAAACAAAAGACGACTGTCTTGTGCATTTTTGTTTTTGATGAGATCCAGACCTGCAGTGAGAGTGGATCAAGTTTGCTTGCGTCGGTTGGATTACGAAATGGCTTTACCAGTTCTCTTTCACCTCGCCATTACGGAAGAGCGAGAGAGAGAGAGAGAGAGAGAGAGAGAGAGAGAGAGAGAGACTCCTACCCTGCCCCCCCCCCCACACACACACACATGCATTCATCCGTGTCCGCAAACGCGAACGCGTCCACACACCTTCCTTAAATTTTCCAAACGAGTCCAATTCTCAGCCACTGTCTAACGTGCGTTCGTACAATGTCATACATACGCCCTGACCTGCATATTACGCTTCCGAGACGAAATTTGCGATAGGATTTTTCTTCTTGTTTTTTCTGTATCAATTAATGACTTAAAGCAAGTTCCTCCACTTCACCCACTTGTTAGAATGTCTTGGGAAGAGAGTGTTGCAGAAGTGGAGTTCTTCAGTGGAGTCTTAATTTAGCAGAAGTGGAGTTCTTCAGTGGGGTCTTAATCTAGCAGAAGTGGAGTTCTTCAGTGGGGTGTTAAGCTAGTTCCATTCACCAAATCTTACTTAATGTTTCCTTTGGACCAATTGATTGTTCGACTCAAAAGCAGATAATACTTTGTCACTACATAGGTTGTATAATGGTCTATCATTACGGTGGTTTAGCTAGACAAACACACCCTTGTAAAATTACGTTCCGTCTTGGTGTGTTGTTGAATTACGTTGGTTCGTGTGGTGTTATGGAGGAATTCAAACAGCAACAGACCTGTCAAATTACGTTCCGTCTTGTGTGTTGTTGAATTACGTTCGTTCGTGTGGTGTTATGGAGGAATTCAAACAGCAACAGACCAGTCAAATTACGTTCCGTTGAATTACGTTCGTTCGTGTCGTGTTATAGAGGAATTCAAACAGCAACAGACCAGTCAAATTACGTTCCGTCTTGGTGTGTTGTTGAATTACGTTGGTTCGTGTGGTGTTATGGAGGAATTGAAATAGCAACAGACCACTGGGTCTTGGCGACCCTGTTTGCGATGGTGGGAGAGAACAGATTCTCATGGATTTCTGTCAATAGGAGTAAACAGACAAGCTGATTGTATAAATAACTCCAATATTTCGACAACTGTTCAACCCACCCTCTGTCTTCTCTTCTCTCTCTCTCTCTCTCTCTCTCTCTCTCTCTCTCTCTCTCTCTCTCTCTCTCTCTCTCTCTCTCTCTTACGGGGTTTAAGGCTTGGGTATTTGCCCTCGGCAGGTGGATCTCTGGCTCGGATCAAAGTGGATTAAACTTTTTTTTTTTTCTACGTCATTTCCCAGGGCAGTGTGAGTTAAGGTTTTGATATCCCGGGTCAGTATCAGCTCATATTAAGGTCAGTGTGTTAGCTAATGCCTCGTGTCAGTGTCAGTGAGCGTTGTCAGTGTAATGCATATGTATCAGTTTACACTTATCATCTATTTCTTGATCATTCCACCTCAGCTTTAGCTGATATATATATATATATATATATATATATATATATATATATATATATATATATATATATATATATACATATATATACATATATATACATATATATATATATATATATATATATATATATATATATATATATATATATATATACTCCCCAGCTTAGTCTTGCCTTTTGCCAGTGCTGTATATCCCAGCATAGTTCAAGCTGATATAAGTCACAGCTTAGTATCAGCTAATCCCCAGACTAGCATACGCTAAGCTTATACATATATCAGTACTTATATCCAGATTATCTTCGTATGTTGACGTAGGATATACCTGTAATTCTTTCCTGTTAAGTTCAACTCAAGCTTATTTTATCAGTGCATTTTTTTTTTTTGCTTTTTTTAATCGTCCTTTCTTTTTCCCGTAGGCTTTTGTTGACGAAGGATGGGGGAAAAAATATCCTCTTTATATTCTGTCCTTTCCTCGTCCACTGAGATTTGGAATAGGATCGATTTCAGGTGAGGACAGATGACTTAGGCATGAACCCAGCTGGTTCTGGTTGGTCTAAGTACTCCCATGTACTTCACTCCTCATGGCTGTTTTGATATGATGTATAATATACTTCAAAATCACTGTCAGTTACGAGCTTGATATATTTCATATCACTGTCAATTACGAGGATGATATATTTCATATCACTGTCAATTACGAGGATGATATATTTCACATCACTGTCAATTACGATGATGATATATTTCATATCACTGTCAGCTGCGAAGCTGATATATTTCATATCACTGTCAGGTACCCGACCCTAAGATATTACACGTTAGCGTCAGCAAAACACTAACCCTTCAGCTTCATCAGTAAACAGCTTGGTATCTACGTCCTCCCACGCGGTCGCCAGGAAAATTGATCGCTCACTGGGATGGGTATTTACATTTCGGCTTTGTACTCACAAGCAGCTGAGTGTTGGGTAATAACACGGTGCCTTACGTCTGCGCTTCGTCAAGGTAATGCCTCCAGATCTCTCCTCCAGCCTGAATTAGTTCGTCCCATCTCCCCGCCCAGGTGAGGGGAAGTTCGCCCCATCTCCCCGCCCAGGCGATGGGAAGTTCGCCCCATCTCCCCGCCCAGGCGATGGGAAGTGTCGCCCCATCTCCCCGCCCAGGCGATGGGAAGTGTCGCGTCTCTCACGCCGAAGATTAGAAAAAAAACAAAAAAACAACAGGGTTCGATGCCCTTCGCTTTGTGTATAGGTTCCTGCATCCCTTGTCTCTCGGATTGTAACGTCAACACAGACTTCAGGACTCGCATGGCTGGTATGACTGAAGTCCTTTCGTAAACATCGAGGTTATCCTGAAGGTGGTGTTCCCGTGCTCCATCTGACTGAGGATGGCTGGGTCAGTTTCATGGAGGAGTCTCAAGTTTCCTCCATAACCAAAGGTTGTGATTTGGGCACAACCTCCCTCCCCCCCCTTCCCCCATTTTCTTCATATCATTCTAGAACAGAGATCCCGGGACAGGCCACAACCCCCATTTTCTTCATATTCTAGAACAGAGATCCAGGGACAGGCCACAACCCCCATTTTCTTCATATTCTAGAAGAGAGATCCAGGGACAGGCCACAACCCCCCATTTTCTACATATAATCCTGGAACAGAGATCCAGGGACGGGCCACAACCCCCCATTTTCTACATATAATCCTGGAACAGAGATCCAGGGACAGGCCACAACCCCCATTTTCTTCATATAATCCTGGAATAGTGATCCAGGGACGGTCCACAACCCCCATTTTCTTCATATAATCCTGGAACTGTGATCCAGGGACGGGCCACAACCCCTCATTTTCTTCATATCATCCTAGGAACAGAGATCCAGGAGACAGAAATATTTTTCAATTCAGGGTCACGAACATGACTACTCCTTAGCCTGACCATATACGTTTTGTTAGTTCGAAAAAAAAAAAATAATAATCCAAGCCATTTTGTACATGTAGTTCAGCCAAGACGTGAGTTGAGGTGAGTTTTGGTTCGGCTCTACTGGTTAGGTTAGGTTAGGTTAGGTTAGGTTCGGTTCTGTTGGTTAGGTTAGGTTACGTTAGGTTCGGCTCGGCTCTATTGGTTAGGTTAGGTTAGGTTAGGTTCGGCTCTATTGGTTAGGTTAGGTTAGGTTAGGTTCGGCTCTATTGGTTAGGTTAGGTTAGGTTAGGTTCGGCTCGGCTCTATTGGTTAGTTAGAAAAGTTCCATGCCGTGAGTAAGAGATTTGCCACACTTGTAACCAGACCAGAGAGAGCCTTTCTGTGCCAACCTGACCTGTTGAGGTGAGTTTTTCCTTTTTTTCTTTTTACGTTGGAGGTCTCCAGGCACTGATGACAAAAAAAAAGGTCCACATCAAGGCCGGGCCTTAATTGAAATATAGAGAGGTTAATGACAGGTGTGAGGGGAGGGAAGAAGAAGGGAAAGTATTTACGAATTTGGGAGGAGGTGATAAAAAAAAAAAACTCACTCTTTTGTAATGTGCCAGGTCTTAGTTTGCTGTAGGAGAGAGACATGAGAAGGGAAACTCCACTTTGTTTTGTGTGGATGATTCTGAGGTGGAACAGCAAGGATGGTTGAGATACGGAACGTTAATATATTCTCTCTCTCTCTCTCTCTCTCTCTCTCTCTCTCTCTCTCTCTCTCTCTCTCTCTCTTAGTGTTCAGAGTTAATGAATGAGTGGCTCCCTCTCACTTTATGTCCTAGTGTCCCAGAAGCGATAATTGCTTTAATTAATGATGATAATAACCCTAAGAGCCCTCTTTCCTAGGGGCTCCTGTAGCTTCAAGGCTGCACTCCAATCAGGAGGAGGGGAATTAGTGTGCTCCTCCGTACTGCGAAGGTCTTCGACAAGACTGTACGTACTCCCTTCAGTCCTTTGACGATGACGTAGCCTTGGTGGTAATACCTTCTCGCTCGAGGTGTGACCAGTTGTAGGCTGAGTTCGGTAACACCTACAGTGTTTGCGTGTGTGTGTGTGTGTGTGTGTGTGTGTGTGTGTGTAAAGGTGAAAATCCCCCAATCAAAACAGCTAACAAGTCACAAACACAAGGTCCAAGTGTGACCGGAGACTCGCGAGTCGAAAAGAAAAAAAAATTCAGATATGACGGGGAGAGAAAGGCATAACAAGTCACGTCTAGTGTCACCACCACCACTGCCACTCCTGCTCTGCAGCCTTCACATGGGCCTGACGCTGCACCTTATATCCTCCCCCTGATCTTGTTGCTAGGCGCACCACACACACACACACACACTCGCTTATGTCATTTCAGCTTCTCTTGATTCCGTTTCGCCAGGCGAGGCTACACCTGGATACCCTCAACTAGTGTCTTACCCCTTTGGTTATTTCTTTGCACGATCGCTCGTCCTTTATCTTATCATCCCGTTATCTTCTGTGTTGTGGACGCCAATCGCCTCACAGCCAGTTGCACCACTTCACATCCTCGTGGTGGCTGCTGCTGCTGCTGTCCTGTTGTACGCATATCCCCTTTAAATGCCAGCGAGCGAGTACGGACGTAGCCTCGTTTCATGCCAGCAACGCTCTCTCTCTCTCTCTCTCTCTCTCTCTCTCTCTCTCTCTCTCTCTCTCTCTCTCTCTCTCTCTCTCTCTTGTCATGTAAACACATTAATTCCGGGCAGTGTTTTAGACGTTGTGTTTAATTCCGGCCAGCCAGCTCCAGGGCTGGTGTAAACCACTCCCCCCTTCCTCCTCCTCCTCCTCCTCTCTATTTATACTGGTGGTGTGAGGCTTCTGGCCAGCCACTGTATGGTAATGTGATGGTTAGCGGGCATGAGGCAGGTCGAGGCCGAGCTTGTGGTGGTGGTAGGTGGTGATGGTCGTTGTGCTGGCGCCCATACTCTTCTCAAAGGCAAGTGAAAATCAATGCGCGGCCTAGTAGGTACACACAACGCACGTGGTGTTTGTTGACATCGCACTGCGACGCTGGAAACAACTTTGGCGCGTAATACTGCTGGCGTACAACGATATTAACGGCGCATTTCTGTAAATTTCTTTTTTCTGGAGTTCTCTCTTGTTAATGTCATTGGTAAGTGTTCCACCGTGGTGGTTACGAGCGGAAACACGCCTTAGGACTGGGAAATAATGGTAATGGACAGTGGGTTTGTGTTATGTAATGGCGAGCGACGAGAAACACAATAATTGCGACTCGCAACAATCCTGGCGCACAATCGCCCCAGCGGATGATAGCTTTTGATGCGTTTGAACTGGAGCGATGAAAATTCCTGGCGCTCTCGCCAATGATTGTGGTAAACACCGCACCCTACATGGCCTTTTGGTGGACTGTATATATATATATATATAGTGTGACTAGCTGAGGATGGGTGGTAGTGGGGTTATGGGGCTGTATCGGAGGTTGTGGGAATGGGTCGTGGGAAATTAACGGGGGTTATGACTGTGGGTCACAGGAAGGTAGCGGGGCGAGGGATGGAGGAGGGTGTTTATGGTGTATATGTCATAGGAAGATAAGAAGCAGGAGGGTGTATGTGTGGGTGTGGGTGTGTTTGAGGTTGTGGGTCATGGGGTTCCAGTGGAGCCATCTTCACCAGCTTACGTAATGGTGTGGGAGGCCAAGAAGAACGGTCCCACGCCTTTCCTTATGTAATGTCCTGCTCCTCCTCCTCCTCCTCCTGCTCCTGCTGCTTGCCTTAGCCCACCTCACCTCTCACCAGAGCTAAAAGACATGTATAACCTTCAACACTCTTTCGTGAAGCTTTGTATTTACGTGTGTGTGTGTGTTTACGCACGCACCACGCACACCCCTATAACGCACGAAACCTGTGTACGTGACGGACGTGTACGTGCATACGTACTCACGCGGACGGACGGACGGACGGGCCGTGCGTCACCCAGAATTTCCGATGGAAATAAATGAACCAGTTATTGAGGACTTAACCCACTAGGGACACCAAGCACCACTGAGACGCTGTCCTTCTGCCACCGCTACCACCACCATCACCATCACCACCACTATCACCACCACCATCTCCTCCACCACCATCACCACCACTATCACCACCACCATCTCCTCCCACCCCGCCGGACACCCCCCTCTACTAAACCCCCCTTCCCTCCTCCCCTCCCAATGCCACCCGGTCCGTGCCACTTCCCTCCTCCTCCTCCTCCGCCTCCCTTTCCCCCTCCACACCACCCCTCCGGCCTCCTCCCCCTTCCCCACTCCCCTCCCGTCCTCAATCCCCCCTCCCTCCCCCTTCCCGCTGGTGACATAACATCGTCAGTGATATCCCTGCACTGACTACCTCCCCCCCACACCCCCCACCCCCCACCCCTTCTCTCTCCACCCCTCCACCTCCTGACGAACACCCACCATACACACCCTCACCCCCTCACCACCACACACACCCTCACCCCCTCACCACCACACACACCCTCACCCCCTCACCACCACACACACCCCTCACCCCCTCACCACCACACACACCCTCACCCACCACCACCACACACACCCTCACCCCCTCACCACCACACACACCCTCACCCCCTCACCACCACACACACCCTCACCCCCTCACCACCACACACACCCTCACCCACCACCACCACACACACCCCTCACCACCACCACCACACACACCCTCACCCACCACCACCACCACACCCTCACCCCCTCACCACCACACACACCCTCACCCACCACCACCACACCACCACCACACCCTCACCCACCACCACCACACACACCCTCACCCCCTCACCACCACACACACCCTCACCCCCTCACCACCACACCCTCACCCCAACACCCATGTGACCTGAATATCACACAGTGACCTTTTCTCATGTGAATAAACACTTGTTGTTATTGTTGTTGTTGTTGTTGTTTATTCTAACAATGACATTCTTGACCTCTGGGGGGGTCATGCGGCTCTCGTCTCAACAGCGGTTCTGGGAAAGCGTTGCGTTCATTGGTTGGTCTACGTACGTTTGACGTAGATATTCGAGGTCAAAAATGGAATTCGATTTCTTAAAGATATCCTTTTTTTTTTTTTTTTTTCCTTGATCATCCATTTTTCTGACGTTATTTCTCGATGTATTTCGTATTTTCTCTGTGTATTACGTATTTTCCTCTACGTATTTCGTATTTTCTCTATGGATTTTCCATTTTCCGCTCTTCTCCACCACCGCCCCCCACCTACCACTCAAATATTTTTTCCCCATATTCCTACGTTTTCTTTTCACCACCGTTCCCCACTATCACTTTGCCCCATCATCATCTTCCCCACCATCGTTGCTGCCTCTTTCTTCCACACTCCTCCCCTTCCTGTCACCCCACCCTATACTCCCCTATCCTCCCAACTTTTCTCCCCACTAACCCTATTATCCTCCATCCCTTTCTCTGTCATCCTTCCCTCATCACCCCCAACATGCTCCCCACATATCCTCCCCACTCTCTCCCCATCTCTCGGGATGGTATCGGTGCCATACCGATACATTTTTGACCGATACAAACACTCGATAAATAACCATTCTTTATATCGGATAAATTGAATGAATCATGCTCTTCACCATTTCTCATTCTTCGTTTCATAACGACCATCAATAAATGTGCTAATTACCCTCATTTATATCATAACCAAATGCTGATGAATGGGTAATGGGATTAGCGCGTTAATGGAATCACCGGTGTGAATTGAGTTTCGTATACGAACCGACTGTATTCTCTTCTCTATGGACAGGTGTGTGTCATTTAAATAAAGTATATTGTATTCATAATGACTATTGGCATTTTGAATAAAGTGTATTGTATTCATAATGACTTTTATCATATGAGTAGAGTATATAATGCATTTCTAAATGGCAATTAGCATGTGGATAAAATACATTTCAAATGGCTGTTCGTATTTGATGAAATATATTCTATTTCTGATATCTATTTTTTCGAAATTTATTGTATTTCTAATGACTATATGACTGTTAGTTTTTTGATGATGTATAATGTATTTCTAATGATTATTGTGATTTAGACGAAGCGTATTCTATATCTAATGTCTATTCGCCTTCAGTTTTGAATGGGCAGTTCTGTAGAGCACAAATCCCACCTACCTCCACCATAGGATCTACATAAGTATACAACAGAATACAACTGTATTCAAACAACAACAGACCACTTGGGGGGCCTAACGAGGCTGTTTTGGTGATCGTGGAAGAGAACAGAAACTCATGTGATTGGTAGAAGTAGAAAAAGTCTTCATTTTTCACACAGGATGGTCTGTGACCTTGTCTTGCAGGTCAAGAGGTGTTGATGATTTCATTCATGAAGTACGTAGTTAAATTAGCTGTTGGCCCTACTCTTAACTGCTGTAATTGGCAGTTATCTCTGTAGCTGATTGCCGGTTGTATAGCACTGTGTGTACCGGCGTATGGGCACGTTCTAATTTGAGGCCACTATGTGTGTGTTTAGTGTTAGACAATAGACCATCATAGCCTTTTTTTTTAACTCCCTTTTTTTTAACTATCCTATACCTTTCACTGTCCCTCCTCCTATCCTGCTAACTATCCTCCCCATCATTCTTCCTGGTATTCTCCCCACTATCCTGCCCTCTGTCCTCCCCACTATCCTGCCCTCTGTCCTCCCCACTATCCTGCCGTCTGTTCTCCCCACTATCCTGCCCTCTGTCCTCCCCACTATCCTGCCGTCTGTTCTCCCCACTATCCTGCCTTCTGTCCTCCCCACTATCCTGCCCTCTGTCCTCCCCACTATCCTGCCGTCTGTCCTCCCCACTCACGTCCTTACTGTCCTCCCCTCCATCATCCAGACAATCTTTCCCACCCCTCTCTCATCCTGTCCTCCCCTCTATCCTTCCCGCAACCTCCCCTCTATCCTTCGGGGCCACCTCCCTTCTATCCTCCCCACCACCTCGCCTCTATCCTTTCCCTCTATCCTTCCCCACCGTCCTCCCCTCTATCATTCCCCTCTCTCCTCCGAACCACCTCCTCTCTCTCCTCCCCACCACATCGCCTCTCCTCCCCACCATCTCGAATTTATCCTTCCCCCCCTCACTCCTCCCCACGATCTCCCCTCTCTCCTCCCCACCATCTCGAATTTATCCTTCCTTCCTCACTCCTCCCACGACCTCCCCTCACTCCTCCCCACCACCTCGACTCTCTCCTCCCCACCACCTCCCCTCTCTCCTCCCCACCACCTCCCCTCGCCCCAAGCATAACATGGCACTGATGTCAGAGATGGTGGTAACATCACTTGAGGTTTTTGTCATGTTTTTGTGTAGCTGCTTCTTGTTCCTCCCTCACTGAGTAATGACCTCTCCCCCAGCTGTGCCCTGCCTTCACCAACACTCAGCCACCACCACCACTCACTTCTCCCCCAGCTGTGCCCTGCCTTCACCAACACTCAGCCTGCACCACCACTCTCTTCTCCTCCAGCTGTGCCCTGCCTTCCCCAACACTCAGCCTCCACCACCACTCACTTCTCCCCCAGCTGTGCCCTGCCTTCCCCAACACTCAACCACCACCACCACTCACTTCTCCCCCAGCTGTAGAGTACCTTCCCACCACTATACTCCCTTCTCCCCAGCTGTCTCCCCGCCACCACTGACCTCCCTGCACCATCTGAATCTCTCAGATGGAAGTGATAACTTTTTTTCAATTAGTCTGACATTATACGCAACCTCCCCCTCCCCCCCTCCGGCTCCTCTCTCTCTCTCTCTCTCTCTCTCTCTCTCTCTCTCTCTCTCTCTCTCTCTCTCTCTCTCTCTCTCTCTCTCTCTCTCTCTCTCTCTATATATATATATATATATATATATATATATATATATTTGTCATTTGAGCAGAACAAAATCGCCATCTGTATCTCTTGTGTGAGTAAGTCGGTTTGGTCGATTTAAACCCAAGCCCAACTCTGCACTGAGGTGTGGTGATATACAGGTGTTGAGTGGAAGAGCCCGTGTGTGTGTGTGTGTGTGTGTGTGTGTGTGTGTGTGTGTGTGTGTGTGTATGGGTGGGTGTGTACTTTGTCTGTGTGTCTGTTGGTATACTTCTTCCTCTTTTTTTTGAGATTTTGATTAATACAATCGGAGAAAAGACAAAGCATTGTGATCTGTTGGTTGGTCCAGGTCTTGTGTTGTGAGGCTGTCAGTTGGTCCAGGTCTTGTGTTGTGAGGCTTTTGGTTGGTCCAGGTCCTGTGTTGTGAGGCTTTTGGTTGGTCCAGGTCCTGTGTTGTGAGGCTTTTGGTTGGTCCAGGTCCTGTGTTGTGAGGCTTTTGGTTGGTCCAGGTCCTGTGTTGTGAGGCTGTCAGTTGGTCCAGGTCCTGTGTTGTGAGGCTGTTGGTTGGTCCAGGTCCTGTGTTGTGAGGCTGTTGGTTGGTCCAGGTCCTGTGTTGTGAGGATGTTGGTCCAGGTCCTGTGTTGTGAGGCTGTTGGTTGGTCCAGGTCCTGTGTTGTGAGACTGATGGCTGGTCCAGGTCCTGTGTTGTGAGGCTGTTGGTTGGTCCAGGTCCTGTGTTGTGAGGATGTTGGTCCAGGTCCTGTGTTGTGGGACTGATGGCTGGCTGGTCCAACTCTATGTTACGGTACCGGGTGACTGATCCCAGACCACAACACCCTCCACTTTACGCAGCAGACTAGACAGTGAAAATTATGCGTATCTATTTTGCGTACTTCAACCGACCTTCTTCCCACCCACCCCGACCCCGACCCCACCGTAACGCCGCCTTTCATTCATTTGCGTAAACTGTGACCTGCGTTAGTCATGCGTATGCTGGGGACGCCCTGGAAGCTCCCGTTCTGCATACAAGCTGCCTTCTTGTCGCCTTGTGTCTCGAGTCGCTGAATATTAAGGACTTCACCATCACCAGTAGAGTCATCTTTATGAAGTGGGAAGAGGGTAACGAGAGGTGACTCTACTCACGTTAAATCTACACGGCAGAGTCAGACTCTACTCGTAATAAGTGAGGTGACTTCAAGTGCTATTGGAACTGAGAGTCAAGCGTACAGATGGTTTTGGTTGACATGATTATGAGAGCAGGGGAATAATGTGGGTGATGCAGGGAGAGGGTAATGTTGCTGTGTATTAAAGGTAAAGAAATGAGCATTATTATTATTATTATTATTAGTAGTAGTAGTAGTAGTAGTGGTAGTAGTAGTAGTAGTAGTAGTAGTGTTATTGTGTGTGTGTATATGACATTTATTCGAAGCTGAAAAGATGAAAAAAGATGAAAACTGATGATATGATCTGATGTAGAAGGATCTGTGGCCATGTGTCATTCATACCTCCTCCATGTGTTACCTCTGTCCCTTCATCCATGTGTCGCCTCATGATCCATCCATGTGTCGCCTCTACTTCTCCTCCTTGTCATCCCCTTTCCTCCCAAGTCCCCATTCATCAAAACCAAACCCAACCCCCTCTACCCCCTTGTGTATCTCCTCGACCTTCCCCATTTCCCCCCATTTTATGTGTCATCAAACCCTACCCCCTTCCCGTATCTCTCCAGCCTCCCTCATACTATATGTCATCAGAATCTATTTCTCGTATATCTGATCAGCTTCTTTTCCCAGCCCCTTCTCTCTTAACATATCATCAAGTCACTACCCTCTATCGTGTTTGGGATATACCATAAGCCTCCCCATTCCCCCCTTTCCCCTATTTTATGCCATTCGAAGCCGCCACTCCCCATCCCCACCCAGCCCTTCCTCCGGCGTGTACTGAGGGGAAGGAGGGAGAGAGAGAGGGAGGGTGCGTGGGCGCGTGTGGACCGACACAATGGTGAGGGGGGAATGGAGGTCCACCAGGGCTTCCTCAGGATACCCATTACTCATGTCCTCACTTCCTATCACCACACGACCACCGCCGCCGCCATCACCCCCACTGTAGGTCATTTTTACCCACCCATTCCCTTACTCCTCATTCCCCATTCCTTAGGTTTTACTCGCCTGCTTACCAACACCATTCCTCGTTTTGCCCAGTCTACCTAACGAGCTCTATTCCATGACCCTCCCATCTACCTAACGAGCTCTATTCCATGACCCTCCCATCTACCTAACGAGCTCTATTCCATGACCCTCCCATCTACCTAACGAGCTCTATTCCATGACCCTCCCATCTACCTAACGAGCTCTGTTCCATGACCCTCCCATCTAACTAACGAGCTCTATTCCATGACCCACCCGTCTACCTAACGAGCTCTATTCCATGACCCTCCCATCTACCTAACGAGTCCTATTCCATGACCCTCCCATCTACCAGTCCCATTTTTTTTCCCTCCTCACTTCACGCTTGATAAGCTGTCCACCATCACCTCATGATCCTACTTCCTGTCTCCTAACATCTTGAGTACGAGTAATTAACCTCTGGAGTACGACCCCCTCCTTTACCTTTGGAGGACGACCCCTTAACCTCAGGAGTACGACGACTTAACCTTTGGAGTACGACCCCTTTTTCTCCTTTGGAGGACGACTCCTTAACCTCAGGAGTTCGACTACTTAACCTTTGGAGGGCGACCCCCTCTTTTACCTTTGGAGGACGACCCCTGAACCTCTAGAGTACGACGACTAAACCTTTGGAGTACGACCCCCTTTTTCTCCTTTGGAGGACGACCCCTTAACCTCAGGAGTACGACCGACGACTTAGCATCTTCGTACAACGACTCAAGTCACCGTCCTGTGCAGTAAGGTCGTCGTATTGAAGGGGTTCAGTCGCTTTGATCAAGGGGTTGAGCCACAGCACTCAAGGGGGGTTAGAACCCACACACCACCCCAGTGGTTCATCCTCCTCCTCCTCCTGTTTCCCCTCAGTCAACCTACATTCTCATGTCCCATGTCCCAGCATCTAATCTGCTCTCTTTTATCCTCTTCCTCCTTCCCACTCCTCCTCCTCCTCCTCCTCCTCCTCCTCCTCCTCCTCCTCCAACGCGAACCCCTGTCCTCCTTCAGCTCAAGGGGGCTCCTTCTCTTTCCCTTCCCCCTCCTTCCTCATGACTCTGGGGTTTTCCTTCCTTACCCCCTTTCTTTGATGGTGACCTCCTTCAGCTCAAGGGGGGCTCCTTCCCTTCCTCCTCTCCTTCCTTCCTCATGACTCTGGGGTTTTCCTCCTTCACCCCCTTTCACTGGTGGTAATGGAGAACTCATGTCTGCTAATCACCACCCAACCAGGCTTTCGCCCCTGTTTTACGTGACTCTCAATTTCCCTACTCTGACCACATGTTCTTTTTTTTTTCATTCCTAGGTGGAAGTATTCTCCCTTTACCCTCTCCGTAGTCCGTCCTGGGTTTTTGGTTTTCCTCCCGTGAGCGACAGTAAATGATGCAGTGTTTACCTCCTGTTGTAGAGAGAGAGAGAGAGAGAGAGAGAGAGAGAGAGAGAGAGAGAGAGAGAGAGAGAGAAAGAGTGAGAGAGAGAGCTAGGTCTTGCGTCACATAGTGATGATGGTGGAGAGAGAGAGAGAGAGAGAGAGAGAGAGAGAGAGAGAGAGAGAGAGAGAGAGAGAGAGAGAGAGAGAGCTAGGTCTTGCGTCACATGGTGATGATGGTGGAGAGAGAGAGAGAGAGAGAGAGAGAGAGAGAGAGAGAGAGAGAGAGAGAGAGAGAGAGAGAGAGAGGTCTTGCGTCACATACTGATGATGGTGGAGAGAGAGAGAGAGAGAGAGAGAGAGAGAGAGAGAGAGAGAGAGAGAGAGAGAGAGAGAGCTAGGTCTTGCGTCACATAGTGGTGATGGTTCCCACCGAGTGTGCTGGTCATGTTCGATGATGTTATGATCCCTGCTGGTGGTGGTGGTCAGGGATCAGAGTGGGAGGTGAATGCCACACTGTCTGATGTCTGGGACACACACACACACACACACACACACACACACACACACACACACACACACACACACACACACACACACAAGTACTTGTAGTACTAGTGGTGTAGGTTCCTTGTAGTACTAGTGGTGTAGGTCCCTTGTAGTACTAGTGGTGTAGGTCCCTTGTAGTACTAGTGGTGTAGGTTCCTTGTAGTACTAGTGGTGTAGGTCCCTTGTAGTACTAGTGGTGTAGGTTCCTTGTAGTACTAGTGGTGTAGGTTCCTTGTAGTACTAGTGGTGTAGGTCCCTTGTAGTACTAGTGGTGTAGGTCCCTTGTAGTACTAGTGGTGTAGGTTCCTTGTAGTACTAGTGGTGTAGGTCCCTTGTAGTACTAGTGGTGTAGGTTCCTTGTAGTACTAGTGGTGTAGGTCCCTTGTAGTACTAGTGGTGTAGGTTCCTTGTAGTACTAGTGGTGTAGGTTCCTTGTAGTACTAGTGGTGTAGGTCCCTTGTAGTACTAGTGGTGTAGGTCCCTTGTAGTACTAGTGGTGTAGGTTCCTTGTAGTACTAGTGGTGTAGGTCCCTTGTAGTACTAGTGGTGTAGGTCCCTTGTAGTACTAGTGGTGTAGGTCCCTTGTAGTACTAGTGGTGTAGGTTCCTTGTAGTACTAGTGGTGTAGGTTCCTTGTAGTACTAGTGGTGTAGGTCCCTTGTAGTACTAGTGGTGTAGGTTCCTACAAGCAGTAGTGGGGTAAGGTCCTCGTTCAATCTAGGTGATCTAGGAGGACAGGACCCTTAATCTAGATCCAGTGTTGTAGGTGGCTATGAACTCCATACCCTCCCTCCATTCAGCTTATCACAGTGGTTGGAAATCCCACCACTACACGAGTGGATTGGAAGCCTTATGGCCTGGAGACTACTAGCTATGGGTCTGGGGTGTCTTGTCTTCTCCCACCGCAAGACCCGTGTGTGTGTGTGTCTGTCTCCCGCCTCATATCGCCAGGGGCGGGGTCGTCTGCCCAGTGACGTGTTTAACATTTTATTGGCATCCTTCGTAAGGGGAAGGGGGGGGGGGGGGAGAGGGGGTAAGGGGGGGAAGGGGAGAGAGAGAGAGCCACAGATGGTGCCGACCGCAGCTGGTGCCTCGCCCTACTCCATCTTTCATGAGGGAAGGAAGGAGGAGGAAAAAAAGGGGCAAAGAAGAAGAGGAGGAGGAGGAGGAGGAGGAGGAAGGGGTTGGTGGTGTGGAGAGAGAGAGATATATTTCCTCAACCCCTTTTACAACACTGGCAGAGGTACCTCACACTCACACCCAGGAATGTGGTTGTGTTTAATTTGGTGGGTGATGCCGTGCTCCCAGGGGAAGGGGAAGCTGCAGAAGGACTGAGGAAGGAATACTATGTTGTTTATGCCTGCAACTCGCTCAATATCAACCTCCAAAAAAATTATTTTATTTTTTTTTCTTTTTGCAGAGGGCGCCCATCGCCAGGCTCTCTCTCTCTCTCTCTCTCTCTCTCTCTCTCTCCACACACACCACATGTGTCATACACACCACACCAGGCATCCTTTTAGCGGATCCAACACAGCGTTAAGCCCCTCTCCCATCATCACCATACACCAACGTCGATAAATAATTTACCGCCTTCACCCATCATTTACCACCGTCACCCATCATTTACCACATTCACCCACAAGTTAGCTCCTCATTTCTCCTCCTCCTCTTCGTTGAAGCGGTAGCCTCCCTCACTAACCCAGTCACCCCCACCACACACACATCCCTAGTGATTGTCCTCACCCTTCCACACACCCAAGACAAACCCCTGGTTACTTTCACCCTCCCAGGCACCCATTACATAACAGTGGGGATACCCCCTGCCAACCCAGGCACCCGTAACCCATCCCTAGTGGCTCTCTGCCTCGTCCCACGCACCCATGACATATCCCAAGTGACTTCCCAGACTATCCCAGGTACCCTAACCACACTAGCCACCCATTACATATCTCCCTGGTGATTTCTCACCATTCCAAGGCACCCATTACACATCCCTCACCGTCCCATACACCCATTACCCATCACTGATCACCCTCTTCCAGGGATGCGCCTATTACACATGCCACGTCTCGTCTTGGTTCTGAATCATTAATGGATCATGTTTTCCACCTTTTCTAGGTCTGTTCCTGGATGGAGGACGTTTTCGTCCAACTCACCACGTTCATCGAGGGAATTTCCACTCCAATAGAGGTAGGTTTCTTAAAATGTACTCCATTCGTCAACAAAAGACAATAGATTCATTGATTCTATCCATCTATCTTATCTGTCTGCCGATCCTACGCGGGGAAGATCCCATCTCATTTCCAGTCAGATGAGATTCTCCCGCGTAGGTTCGGATCCTACCCGCTGGTGCCATCACAGCACCGACCTTTGGGTTAATAGCTGAAGCGCTCGCCTCTCGTTGCGCAATAGGTGAGCGCTTTAGCTGTCAACCGAACAGATGGTACAGTGTACGGAAACAGTTAGAATTATAACGAAAACTGTCGTAATAGTGAGAATGTAGAGCGTATTTATACGAAGCGCCGTAAGGTACTGCTGTAGGGTATGGCCTTCAACAAGATCAGCTGGGCTATGAATGAACAAGAGAGATGCCAGAGACATATCAAACAAAAGAAAACAACAAAATCAAGCGAGCGAAACCCCTAGATCATCATGATGGCCAGAGATCAATTGAACCCCATACCCTAAAGAAAAAAAAAGAGGAAGGGAAAAAAAAGAGGAAGGGAAAGAGGTATGTTAATCTATTATTTGCAACAAATAGACAGAGTCGAGGCAAGATTTGGAGGAAAACGAGAGAAAGTGAATTCCTCAAGACTTCCCTGTGGAATGTATATATATAAAAAAAAAAAGCTACGAGGTTAAGAAAAAAAAAAGATGCTTGAGATCCTAGCGATAGAGATTGAGAAACCTTTTAAAACGTTCTACCGAAGAGGAATAATGAAACCCCCTTCTGTGATCGTGTCCAGAATGGTTTTTAGAAGGAATAATTTGACAGCTGCTGAAAAAAAAAGAGCAAAAGACGTGTCTCAGGTGGACCCCAGAGTGGAGAGACGTGCGAGTGGAGGTATGGGGTGGCAGGAGAAGCGATGGTGGAGCAATGGTTAAACAAATGGTAAATATATAGTGAGGATTGGGAGCTACCCACGTCTCAGTGGAGGTGCTTTTAGGCGGGCAGGTATTGTTTCTCTCTCTCTCTCTCTCTCTCTCTCTCTCTCTCTCTCTCTCTCTCTCTCTCTCTCTATCTATCTATCTATCTATCTATCTATCTGTCTGTCTATCTGGGGTGGTGTACGACCGATGAAAGACCTGGTAGCTTTTTTGGACAGATGTTCCGTGGTGTGGAGTGGCGTTCGACCCTCCAGGACCTATAGGTCTTTAAGCAGGTGTTCCGTTGTATGGAGTGGAGTTCGATCCTCCAAGACCTGGTAGGTGTCTCAGATGTTTCGTGGTGTGGGGAGTGGCTTCGACCCTCCAAGGAGGCTTGGGGCTTCGTACTTCGAAAAGTGTTCTTCGAGTTCGTAGCTCTTCGTCTCCAGGTAGGTGTTGGACACTTTGAGACTGACGGAGAAAATACTCCTCGTGTCTGTCTGTCTCTTTAAAGTTGCTGCTGTGTCACGAGTCCAGAACTGACCCACCGGATTAAACGTTTGAGTTGAATCCGATAAAAAGGGAGTGGAAATTTGTGTTGATGCGATCAGCCGGCGCGAGGATCAGATTAACAGGAATCCAAACATTCCGATCCCACTCATGGGGTATCAGATGCCCTTTACAGTCCCCTTCATCCATTGTTCTGACCCATATGTTACTGACAGGGTTCGATCCTAACCCAGACTCGTTCTTGGATCTGGAAATGGAAAATATTTCGTCCCTGGGTTCACGTTTCTCTATGGTGTTAGGAATTTTAAGTTTGGACGTATGTTTTTTTTGCCCAAAAGTGTGGTTGATTAAGGAGAGATAAACCCTAATTGTATATCATTATATTAATGATAATAAGCATATCGATTAAGGTGTTATTAATGATAATGAGGATGATAGTGGTAATACTCGTTAATGACTGTATCGGTTAATGATAAACAAGGATCATAATGTGTTTTGTATCATTCATAACGCTGGGTTTCATTATGATAATTATCATAATTGAATAGTTTTGCTGTAGTGGGTTACAGAGAGCTGACCACTCACTCACCCACTCCCTCCCTCCCCCAACGTACCCTGCCTCACCCATAGTCATTGGCGATCCATCATCATACTGTACCCGCGGGACGTATGGACCGGTTCTTCCCTGTAATATTGCTGTACCGGGGGCTCACCTCACCCCTACCCACCTCCCCTCTCTGTCTGTGGCTTGGTGCAGTGTTAGGTCTGTCGTGTGATGTTCAGTCGCCTCAAGGGTGTCGGTTCGAACCCACCCAAAGCGACGATGGCTTGTAGGTGCTGGTGTGAAAAGATCGCTGAGGTTTCTTCTCTCTCTCTCTCTCTCTCTCTCTCTCTCTCTCTCTCTCTCTCTCTCTCTCTCTCTGATTCGACCCTATCCTCATGGAGGAGGAGGAGTGAGGAGGGAGGAGGGGTGAATGAGGACGAAATCCACAACAGTCTGGTCCTATGATTCACGCCATGACAAATTCTCCCTTGTCCTCAAGCCCAGCTTCCCCCTTCCCCCAACAACACCCCTATCTTCGCCCCTTTCCCCCCATACCATTAATCCATCCTTCTCCTTCACTTCCTCCTCACCTCTCCCTCACCCTTCTGTACTCCTAACCCCTCCCCTTCTTGAAGACGCCTTAGCAGGAGGCCCCTGTGACCAGAACCTACACCAGCGTTCGCCATGAATGGTCGTGTGGTGGTAGGGGCGTCCTCCTTTCTCTCAGTGGTCCAGGGGCGGCTTGGCGCGCCCCTCCTCCTCTCAGTGGTCCAGGGTCAGAGATTGCATCAGTAAACTTGATCTGACCCCATAGATCGCTCCTCCTCCTCCTCCTCCTCCTCCTCCTCCTCCTCCTCTTTACCCGCCCCACCCTCCTTCTTCCCTCGCCCCCTCTGCCGCCCCTCCAACACTCACACACACTCTCCTCGTTGCTGGGCATCCCCTCGCCCCTCTGCCACCCCTCCAAGACTCACACACACTCTCCTCGTTGCTGGACATCCCCTCGCCCCTCTGCCACCCCTCCAAGACTCACACACACTCTCCACGTTGCTGGGTATTCCCCTCGCCCCTCTGCCACCCCTCCAACACTCACACACACTCTCCTCGTTGCTGGACATTCCCTCGACTTGGAGTTTCCTGTGACGTGGACTCGCCAGTGCTTTCAATTTGACGTAAGACTGGGCGTCTCAACTTGTCTTTTGCCTTCGACTTTACCCATTACTTTCGTTCATATTTTTTTTTTTACTTTACTTTGAACTTTTATTTCTCTTCGAATACCCTTTACTTTGGCCTTTACTGCCTCCTTCCTTCGTGTTATGTATCATCTTTGGCCTTTACTGCCTCCTTCCTTCGTATTATGTATCACCGTAAAAGGGAGAAGTACAGTTCATGGACATTACTGTATGTTTGGGAAGTACAGTTTATGGACATTTCTGTATGTTATGAGAAATACAGTTAGTAGACATTATTGTAATTATGAGAAGTACAGTCTGTAGACATCTCTGTGAGTACAGGAAGTACAGTTCGTAGACATCACTGTTAGTACAGGAAGTACAGTTTGTAGACATCTCTGTGAGTACAGGAAGTACAGTTCGTAGACATCACTGTTAGTACAGGAAGTACAGTTTGTAGACATCACTGTTAGTACAGGAAGTACAGTTTGTAGACATCACTGTTAGTACAGGAAGTACAGTTTGTAGACATCACTGTTAGTACAGGAAGTACAGTTTGAAGACATCACTGTTAGTACAGGAAGTACAGTTTGTAGACATCACTGTTAGTACAGGAAGTACAGTTTGTAGACATCACTGTTAGTACAGGAAGTACAGTTTGTAGACATCACTGTACGTAGGAGAAGTACAGTTTGTAGACATCACTGTACGTAGGAGAAGTACAGTTTGTAGACATCACTGTACGTAGGAGAAGTACAGTTTGTAGACATCAATGTACGTAGGAGAAGTACAGTTTGTAGACATCACTGTTAGTACAGGAAGTACAGTTTGTAGACATCAATGTACGTAGGAGAAGTACAGTTTGTAGACATTACTGTACGTAGGAGAAGTACAGTTTTTAGACATCACTGTACGTAGGAGAAGTACAGTTTGTAGACATCAATGTACGTAGGAGAAGTACAGTTTTTAGACATCACTGTTAGTACAGGAAGTACAGTTTGTAGAAATTACCGTGAGTCCTGAGGAAGGTTGTCATGATAGTAACCAGCATAGGAACATCTGCATCCAGATGGGAGTGGATAGTATTGTGTTTGTGGACTCCAGGCTCACCTGAGAGTAATGTTAGTCGCACAGTTTGCAGACTTAAGTTCACATTGCGAGTGGGAAGGTCCATATGGAGCCCATTATTTCTGTGGATTGTATCGTACACACACACAGCCAGGGGACATTTTAACGTGAGGGTCAGTTCATTACGAAATTACGTCAAAGGTCATAAACTTCCCGAAAGGTTAATTTGACCTTTTGACATCCAACTTCGCCATAGTGCAGTTGGACGAAAAATTAAATTCTTCTATTTTTTTTCTTTTTTTTTCATTTGGCTTTCGTGAATGCTACTTGCTCGTCCTCAGGGATGATTCGTCAGTCGTCTGAGAACTCTGGGTTGGAGTGTGACGTCACGAACTTCCCGGATGTTCGAATTGCCTCACGAAGTTTGTGGTTTGGTGATCCGTCACTTTTGGAATTAGCGAAGATATTTTTTTTCCCCCTCCGTGGTTTCCCAGGATCTTTGGATTGAAAGGGGGAAAAAAAAGATATATATATTCATACATATCAAGATTTATTGGTGTATAGAATTCATGTATATATGACTTTATGTATGTGTATGTGAGTGGATGGGCCATTCTTCGTCTGTTTCCTGGCGCTACCTCGCTCACGCGGGAGACGGCGATCAATTATAATGGTAATAATAGAATATATATATATATATATATATATATATATATATATATATATATATATATATATATATATATATATAATGTAAGTGAATAATATTAAGAAAAGGGCTCATTATTTCACATATTTCAGTTATGAGAATCCTTCGTTATATTTTCAAACGCTGGATGGGCTTTCTTTTCATTGCGAATTCCTGAAATATTCCACCACGCAGCATGAGTTTCTTTTTTTCTACACATTTTTAAATTTCTATTTAAGAAAAAACAAAATGAAAATTGAAATGTACACAGGCAAAGCATAGTACCTGGTGAAAGGTAGGATAGCAAGTGGGGGATTAGGTGGAAGCCGGTCTGTTGATGGGTGGATACAGTACATGGACATAGGGAAAGGGTGATTGATGGGCTTGGTTAAGCCTAGGGAAAGACCCCAAGGGCGTTCCCCTCCTGCCGGAGAGAGAGAGAGAGAGAGAGAGAGAGAGAGAGAGAGAGAGAGAGAGAGAGAGAGAGAGAGAGAGAGAGAGAGAGAGAGAGAGGTTGCCAAGGATACGTCAGACACACGGTGTATAGTTATAAAGGACAGGAAATGATGCTAATATATGATTATAGGATAGTGAGTGATGTTGATATATGATCATAGGATGGGAAATGATGCTGATATATGATCATAGGATGGGAAATGATGCTGATATATGATCATAGGATGGGAAATGATGCTGATATATGATTATAGGATAGTAAATGATACTGATATATGATTATAGGGTAGTCACTGGTGTTGATATATGATTATAGGATAGGAAAGGATACTGATATATGATCATAGGATGGGAAATGATGCTGATATATGGTTAAAGGATAGTAAATGATGCTGATATATGATTATAAGGTAGTAAATGATGTTGATATATATGATTATAGGATAGGAAAGGATACTGACAGTAGCATAGATAAGATAGAATTGATTCTAGTATTCCACATGCCTTAGAAATAAGTAACGTGAATACGTGGACTAGAATTTCGTTACTTGGAGGTGTAGAAACAGAATGGCACCCCACCACACCCTGGGGCACTCCATCTGTCCGTCCCCCTGGGGTATTATCACAGGCCTACTTGAACTCAGCACACCACAATTACCCTCCAGGGTATCATGATACCCATAGGTTACCAAGACTGCCGGAGTTACCGTCTTAACCTGGGTTACCATGAGAGGTGGGGAAGAGGAGGAGGAGGTGGATGTGTTAGAGGTATCCATTATGACCCGGGGCCCCACCATTATAGCCACGGGTTTCATGGTGCGCCCTCGCCCCCCGGCGGCCACAGGGGGGTGGGCGTTGTGGCACGGGACCAGTGTTTACCACCGGCTGCCAGTACCTCGGTCTGCGTTGGTGTATCTGCTGACGCCGCCCAGGTCAAACAGTTTACCCCTCTGCTTAGTGTTAAGCCGTTCTCCCAGTTGTGGCGTCATACAGGCGCTCGTGGTAATTCTGGTCGACTGTGTGTGTGTGTGTGTGTGTGTGTGTGGGTGTGTGTGTGTGTGTGTAGTCACCTTCGGCGAGGCTGCGTCATTGCCAGTGGGACAGAAGTGGTGAATGTTACAATTTCGTCAAGTGAAACTGCTCGATCTAAAGGAGGACAATACTACCCCTCCCTCCTCATTTTCCCCTCCTCCTAATTGGAGGGCAAGACACAACCTCCCCCCTCCTCATTTTCCCCTCCTCCTAATTGGAGGGCAAGACACAACCTCCCCCCTCCTCATTTTCCCTCCTCCTGATTGGAGGGCAAGACACAACCTCCCCCCTCCTCATTTTCCCTCCTCCTGATTGGAGGGCAAGACACAACCTCACCCCTCCTCCCTCCCTCATTTTCCCCTCCTCCTGATTGGAGGGCAAGACACAACCTCCCCCTCCTCATTTTCCCTCCTCCTGATTGGAGGGCAAGACACAACCTCACCCCTCCTCCCTCCCTCATTTTCCCCTCCTCCTGATTGGAGGGCAAGCAGCCTCGAGGCTGCAGGAGGAGGAGAAGGAGGAGCAGCAGCAAGCCCCCCTCTCCAACCCCTCTATAAATCTAGGGTGTCAGGTGTGTCTGTGTGCCTTCCTCTCGTCTGCAGGTGTGTGGGGGAAGCTGGGACGCCGGTGTTCTCCCTCCTCCTCCTCTCCCCCCACCACACACACACACACACACACACACACACACACACACACACACACACACACACACACTGCCCTGTTCCCATCAAGACCATTGTGCCAACCCAACACCAGAGATTGTTATCGTTTCTCGTCTGTCTCTCTGTGTGCCATTGTTCTTACGCTCTCCTCCTCCTCCTCCTACTCCTCCTACTCCTCCTCCTCCTCTGTCTCCTCTTCCTCTATCTCCTCCTCCTCCTCCTCTTCCTCCATCTCCTCTTATTGTCCCTCACTTCCCCTAGCTTATCTTATTTCATCTATGTTATTCAGTATGAGAAGACACGTTAACAGCCTTGTCACGTTTGTGGAACTTGAAAGACGTATGAACTCAATGGTTCTTTACCGGTTTACCACAGATAGATAGAGAGAGGCATGATAGATAGATAGAGGAAAGGCTCTATAGATAGAGGATAGGCACCATAGATAGATAGATAGAGGAGAGGCACCATAGCTAGATAGAGGAGAGGCACTATAGATAGAGGATAGGCACCATAGATAGAGGAGAGGCACCATAGATAGATAGAGGAGAGGCACCATAGATAGAGAGATAGAGTAGAGACACCATAGACAGAGACACCATAGATAGATAGAGACATCGTAGATAGATAGAGACAGCATAGATAGAACAGAGACACACCGTAGATAGATAGAGGAGAGAGAGCCCTTTCTCCTCTCATATCCTCGTCAAGGACACAGATGTATGTTGTGAAGATGATTAACTGAAGGAGGTTGTATGAAGACAGAGGAAATGGTAGACGCTGGAGGACACCTGTGGCAGAAGACACAGGTGAATCGGGTCGAATGATCCAGGACACAGGTGAATCGGGTCGAATGATCCAGGACACAGGTGAATCGGGTCGAATGATCCAAAACGCAGGTGAATCGGGTCGAATGATCCAGGACACAGGTGAATCGGGTCGAATGATCCACGACGCAGGTGAATCGGGTCGAATGATCCAGGACACAGGTGAATCGGGTCGAATGATTCAGCAGGACACAGATGAATCGGGTCGAATGATCCAGGACGCAGGTGAATTGGGTCGAATGATCCAGGACGCAGGTGAATTGGGTCGAATGATCCAGGACGCAGGTGAATCGGGTCGAATGATTCAGCAGGACAATCGGGTCGAATGATCCAGGACACAGGTGAATCGGGTCGAATGATCCAGGACACGTGGCGTGTCCCAGGTGGCACAGGACACGTGCCGTGTCCCAGGTGATGAATCGACACGCGGTAAACGAAAACGGAAGTGGTGTTGCCACCTCGACAGCCCAGAAGAGAGAGAGAGAGAGAGAGAGACTCTGTCATTACCAGCAGTTTTCCTCGTTGTTTTCTCTCCACCTTCCACGACCAGCATACTGATGATACTCTCTCTCTCTCTCTCTCTCTCTCTCTCTCTCTCTCTCTCTCTCTCTCTCTCTCTCTGCGCGTTGGCCCTGATTCGTGACAAAAGTCTCGCTCGAGGTGCGTTGTAGGTACGTCGTAGGTACGTCGTAGGCACGTCGTAGGTACGTCGTAGGTAAGTCGTGTGTACGCCGTAGGTACATCGTAGATACGTCGTAGGTACACCGTAGGTACGTCGTATGTACGCCTTAGGTACGTCGTAGGGACGTCGTAGGTACGTCGTAGGTACGTCGTAGGGACGTCGTAGGGACGTCGTAGGTAAGTCGTAACCACGTCGTAAGGACGCGTCAAGTAAATGAAAATGACGTAAATGATATCAATGACATACCGCATTCACGGGCCGCCCAGAGTCGAGCGCATAGGTTCGAATCCTAGCAGCGGCGGTGGGTTCACAGTCCACCCAGCTGTTCATCCAACCCCCCTAGGGGTTTGGTCGATGAATTGAGTTATTGACGGACGTGAATGTATACACTCAGCATCGGGACACAGGTGGAATTCCAGCCATTTTCCTGGAAGAAAAGAAGAGAAAAGACAATGGCGAAATCGTAAATGTCATTGTGGACACAAGGGTAGTCGTCGGTGTGTTGTTCGCTGGAAACCTTCCACGGTGGGTAGTCGTCGGTGTGTTGTTCGCTGGAACCCTTCCTCGGTGGGTAGTCGTCGGTGTGTTGTTCGCTGGAAACCTTCCACGGTGGGTAGTCGTCGGTGTGTTGTTCGCTGGAACCCTTCCTCGGTGGGTAGTCGTCGGTGTGTTGTTCGCTGGAACCCTTCCTCGGTGGGTAGTCGTCGGTGTGTTGTTCGCTGGAAACCTTCCTCGGTGGGTAGTCGTCGGTGTGTTGTTCGCTGGAAACCTTCCTCGGTGGGTAGTCGTCGGTGTGTTGTTCGCTGGAAACCTTCCTCGGTGGGTAGTCGTCGGTGTGTTGTTCGCTGGAAACCTTCCTCGGTGGGTAGTCGTCGGTGTGTTGTTCGCTGGAAACCTTCCTCGGTGGGTAGTCGTCGGTGTGTTGTTCGCTGGAAACCTTCCTCGGTGGGTAGTCGTCGGTGTGTTGTTCGCTGGAACCCTTCCTCGGTGGGTAGTCGTCGGTGTGTTGTTCGCTGGAAACCTTCCTCGGTGGGTAGTCGTCGGTGTGTTGTTCGCTGGAAACCTTCCTCGGTGGGTAGTCGTCGGTGTGTTGTTCGCTGGAACCCTTCCTCGGTGGGTAGTCGTCGGTGTGTTGTTCGCTGGAACCCTTCCACGGTGGGTAGTCGTCGGTGTGTTGTTCGCTGGAACCCTTCCTCGGTGGGTAGTCGTCGGTGTGTTGTTCGCTGGAAACCTTCCTCGGTGGGTAGTCGTCGGTGTGTTGTTCGCTGGAAACCTTCCTCGGTGGGTAGTCGTCGGTGTGTTGTTCGCTGGAACCCTTCCTCGGTGGGTAGTCGTCGGTGTGTTGTTCGCTGGAACCCTTCCTCGGTGGGTAGTCGTCGGTGTGTTGTTCGCTGGAACCCTTCCTCGGTGGGTAGTCGTCGGTGTGTTGTTCGCTGGAACCCTTCCTCGGTGGGTAGTCGTCGGTGTGTTGTTCGCTGGAACCCTTCCTCGGTGGCTCGCGCCCTTCACCAGGACACCAAAGCAGGGGGGGGACATGGTGGTCTTCTCCCGAAGGGGGCTAACGGACCTGTTAGTTTTTGACGTCACGCGTTCGTTGAGTCTATTCTCTATGGCATTACTGAGCATTATATTCTATCTATTCTCTATGGCATTACTGAGCATTATATTCTATCTATTCTCTATGGCATTACTGAGCATTATATTCTATCTATTCTCTATGGCATTACTGAGCATTATATTCTATCTATTCTCTATGGCATTACTGAGCATTATATTTTATCTATTCTCTATGGCATTACTGAGCATTATATTCTATCTATTCTCTATGACTGAGCATTATATTCTATCTATTCTCTATGGCATTACTGAGCATTATATTCTATCTATTCTCTATGGCATTACTGAGCATTATATTCTATCTATTCTCTATGGCATTACTGAGCATTCTATATATTTTTTTCTCGTCTCCGCCTGTTGTGCCGGAGGGAGAGGTGGGTGGACTGGTGTCTACCGCTCCACTATCCTTTCTATCCCACACTTGGAGACAGCGACCGCAGGACACGACTGCTCTCCTCCAGCAGGGTAGCTTCGCCATGTACGCCCCAGGTCGTGCGTTACCCGCCCCGCCCTATGTCCTCCTCGCCCAATACGCTTTTCGTACTTTTCCCTAGCCGGGTTGACGCGCGTACCAGTGGAACCTCCCGTTGATCCTTCCTCTGTTCTTTGATGTTTCTTCTACATGTTATGTCTCATCCGAGGTGGCTAGGATTACGGTTGTGTGTTGGCCTCACACACACACACACACACACACACACACACACACACACATACACAGACACACACAGACAGACACAGACACATGTGTGTGAGGCGTATTGTAGTCACTGCTTAAGAATCTTGTGTACGACTCCCGCGTCTTAATAAGCCCAGGAGTCTCCCATGACGAGCTGCTCAGGAGAGGGGGAAGATGGGAGAGGGAGGGAGAGATGGGAGAGATGGGGGTGTAAGGAGGGTGGGGTGAGGGGAGAAAGTAGTGAGACAACGGGAAGGGAAGGGTGAGGGGGGTAGGAGAGGTATGGGGGTGTGGTTGGGAGGGGAGAGGGGAATGGGGAGTGGCTGGAGGAGGAGGAGGAGGAGGGGGTCTGGATTGGGTCAGGAAGGGAAGGGGAGGGAGCGATGTACGCTACCGAAGGGCCACTTTAAGGGGCGGCCGCCTTACATGTATTGGATGGTTCCTTGTGGCCAGGTCTCCTCCTGCTTACAGCTTGGTGTGTGTGTGTGTGTGTGTGTGTGTGTGTATTATAGGGTGGAGAGTTTTTACCATCGATTTATTCACCCCCCATTCACTTAACCTAGTTTATATCCCGTGCCGTAGTTTTACATATTTATATACATATATACACACCACCCCACCTCAGCTCACGCGAGGTACCCTTGTCATCGACCAGCCCCTTACAAGAGGGGGAGGATGAACAGCTTGGGTCGGCTACAAGCCGTCTGTCTCGTTGGACAAGTCGAACTCGGGCACGTTCGACTGTCAGGTCACATCCCTAACCATTGCGCGACGGAGGCGATGTGTGTGTGTGTGTGTGTGTGTGTGTGTTAGACAGCCAAGCCACCGTCGGTCTTCCGAGCCCTTTAGCGTCTCCTCCGGCCGTAGGACTTCACACAGCCCGGCACATGTATGTAGATATCAGTTGCTTGTGGGCGCGATACCTCGCTGGCTTGCCTCCGCCTGGTTGTCTGGAAGCAGCCAGGCGGAGGGAGGAGGTGGTGGTGGCACGTCGCTGCAAGAACCCTCCATCCTCCTCAACCCCTGGGACACAAAGCCACGACGGTACGACACCTTTGAACACGACGGTACGACTTTTTGAACACGATGGTACGACCCTTGGAGCACACCGACACGACCCTTTGAGCACGACGGTACAACCCTTTGAGCTCGACGGAACGACCTTTTGAACACGACGGTACGACCCTTTGAGCACGACGGTACAACCCTTTGAGCACGACGGTACGACTTTTTGAACACAACGGTACGACACCTTTGAGCTCGACGGAACGACCCTTTGAACACGACGGTACGATACTTTGAGCACGCTTGAGGACGATGGTACGATCCTTTGAGCACGACGGTACGACCCTTTGAGCACGCTCGAACTCGACGGTCGAGCTTAAGGGGACAGCACCACTGGATGACGTATGTCCATATAATAGGTTAATAAGACTATAGACGCAAGCAAATTATAAATGGCTATGGCGATAACTCAAGGACATCCCAACACTGAAGATTTCCAGACTAAATATATTGAGTAGATCAGTTTCTGAGGGAATGATAGATATGGTAAATGAGCTCCTCAGCTCTGGTGGGTAGAAGGAATCAACGCAGTTGGGGTGTTTTTTCTTTTTCGTTCTATCCTGTTGAATTCCATGCAGGCTTGCTTAGTGAACCAATCAGTCCTTGTTTCCTTCTTGCAATCTCTTTCTTGCATTCTTTTTTTTTCTGTTCTTATTGCTACCGGAGGGAATGGAGGGTTGAGGGTAAATAGCTTTCTTTTTTTTTTTCCACCTCTCTATCCTTACCTGATCGACTTAATTTATGAATTTAATGGTTTTATATTCATAAACAGACTGCCTTAGACATGGGTCAACGGGTCATTTATTGTCTGTGTGTCTGTCTCATCTACCGTCGTCGTGAGCACGTACGGGGGGAAAAAATCCTTAACTGAGAAAACAAGAATTTTAAAGAAAAATCTCTGAAGACCTCTCTCTCTCTCTCTCTCTCTCTCTCTCTCTCTCTCTCTCTCTCTCTCTCTCTCTCTCTCTCTCTCTCAGTGGGGATCTTGGAAGTTCCTTGAGGCTTCCACACTCCAGTGGCCCCGCTTGTGATTCTATCGTTCCCTTCCTTCACAAACATTGATTAAAAGAAAATAGCCCGAGTTTTCCCCCGCTGATATTTTGCTCCTCCTCCTCCTCCTCCTCTACTGACGGAGTATCTCCTCCTCCTCCTCATCTACTGACGGAGTATCTCCTCCTCCTCCTCCTCTACTGACGAAGTATCTCCTCCACCTCCTCTACTGACGGAGTATCTGCTCCTCCTCCTCCTCTACTGACGGAGTATCTCCTCCTCCTCCTCCTCCTCCTCCTCTACTGACGAAGTATCTCCTCCACCTCCTCTACTGACGGAGTATC